>NC_058082.1:54831120-55165074 GCF_014858855.1 Bufo gargarizans | reverse complement strand
TGTTGGTCAGGATCCGCTGAGTATTCTGATATAAAACATATACCGCTGGGATAAGTCACATCCAGGTTATTAAACATCTCAGTAACCGAATATGATATAGTTCTCATGTATAGTGTCAATGAGATCGATATTTTCAGAGGATTGTAAATCTGTCATTATTAGTTGTGTGCGACGGACGTGTGCTGAGATATGAAAATGTCATATTTTTGGGATTTGAACTTCCCTCCGAATAACAGCACCCAGCCCAGGGGCTGAGCTTGAGATCCCGCCCTAACAGCTGGACCCTTCATAAGGCCATGAGTGAAATCTAATGGGAGTCCTCCCTTGTGCAATATCATCTGAAGAAGCCAGCCACGAGGACCAAGGTGGGCTGGCAGCCATATTTACCGGACTTTTTATTCTGGAACAAACAGACTTTCTTGGACTTTCCACAAAGGACATTCTTCTTCTGAAACTAAGTATTCCCTTTCATCTGTTTTCCCTTTTTATTTTACACTGGACTATCCTTCCCTATCATTGTTATTTTTAATAATTTCTGTATATGTTAATCATTTGTATTGTATGTATAATAAATGACGTTAAAGTCATTTTCTTCAGCCTCATACCTGCTCTGAGCACCGCAGAACGAATCCTAGCCGTTTCTGAAGAGTCGCTACCCGGATAGTTGTCGTGTTTAGTCAAGGGTTTCCCTTGCCCTGTTACAAGGGATGGTGGCAGTCTACCTACATATTGCGTAGTGTATGTTTTCTGTAGTCCGCATGCTTCCTCCTAGCCTGTCTGCTGCCCAAATTCCAGCGGTTTCAGTTCACCGATCGCATCCCCACAGTGGACGATCTGCGGTCTGAAACATATTGGAAGGCATTGAGCGTTCAGGCCACTAGGGGGCGTGTGATAGCAGGGGCAGCACGTGTTACAGTGCTGGCCGCACTTAGTGACATACACGTCATAGGTCGGGAAGGGGTTAAACGGGAGGCTTTCTGAAAGCTTTTTAAAATATTGGTGTGTGACTAGGAGCCGACAAACACGATGATCTACTGTATGAGGAAATAATGCATGCAGTGCGCAAGTGTCATCTCCCTTCTCTTTTCTTGTTCCAATTGGAAACATCTATGTTCCAGGAGGGTCAATAAATTGCTTCTACACGAACAAAACAGAGAGGGGAGGCGCCATCTGCACACTACACGTGTCGTCTCATCATTAAGCTTATAAGCAGGGGCATTTGACTCCACCACAAAACTGATGTAGCCAACCAACACCAGGCATGTACAAACTGTTGCCCACCAGCTGATGCCCAACTACAACTCCAAGCAGGACTGGTTAGCTTACAGCTATTCTATCATGCTGGGAGTTTCAGTTGGTAAAGAGCTGGATGTAGGCAGTTATGACATGGCTGCCCTACAGAAAGTATAGGTCTTCAATAGAACAACACAACTGTATCCATTAGTTTCTTGGACACTTTAGCTCGTCAAAAATCAAACGTAAGTGTGAAAATATTTAACATTTTGAAAAATACATGAAAAATACTTACGGCCTCAATTCCATTACTGGCCTTAGAAAATGTAACTGGGCCGTATAAATATAGTCCCGTTTCATGGAGGTTCCCTCCCCACTCCGGCCTTTGCTGGTCATCTCCCGGCGGAATTGGTCCCGGCAACTCGCCCAGCGGGTTTCGGTTTGTTTAACTGTTTAGAAATTACATAATAGACAATTGTAAGGTAAATAATTCATAAAGGGGAAAAATAGACGTCTCCTTAAAAAACCATGTACAGGCCTTTAGGCAAAAGGAGGCTGGACCACCAAAAAAACACTATTGTCACCTCAGGGAATTTAAAACTACATCTTTGGGCCACACAGAGGGCAAGGACAGCACAACTACATTGCTATCACTTACCTAATTCGGCCCGGCCTCCGCTATCAGCTTTGGCCTATTCACTTCTGCGCATGCTCTGTGCCACAAGCATCCTTTTTTACTCGGTCACTATAGGAATTTTGACGGGTATCCCATAGCTCTCCTGGACCAGGGTTATTAGTTTTTCTACATTCCATCGCGGCATGGTGGATGAAAATAACCTGATGAAATGGCTGCCTCACCACTCACAAGCTGTTTACCACAGATGGCTAGAAATTAGCATATCACCTTAAACTTCCTGTATATATATTTTTTCCATTTTATTGCCACAAGTTTGGCCAGACAATTTGCCCATGCCATAAGGATGAAATAAAACGGGCGCGGATGTCAAACGGGTGTGCAACCGCGTTTTTCACGGCCCCATTCACTTGAATGGGGCCGCGACCCGTTAGCCGTGAAAAAAAATAGGACAGGTTATATTTTTTGATGGAAAGGAAACACGGGTCACGGGCGCGGGTGACAAAACGGTGCAGTAGCCGAGTTTTCAACGGACCCATTGAAAGTCAATGGGACCGCAGAAAAACGCGTTACACGGGCCAACGGCCATGGGTGCACACAACGGTCGTGTGCAGGAGGCCTAAGGTGCAGTGTTCTCAGATATACAGTCTCTTGCATGACAGACACCCTGCAGTTATATCTATGCACACACAGGACAAATGGCATTTATTGAAAAGTTTTTAAATAAAGCATATATTTAATAAATCAAGTATGTGACTTTAATTTTTGTGTGCATATGTGTGTGTGTATATTTATACACACAGTACAGACCAAAAGTTTGGACACACCTTCTCATTCAAAGAGTTTTCTTATTTTCATGACTATGAAAATTGTAGATTCACACTGAAGGCATCAAAACTATGAATTAACACATGTGGAAGTATGTGACTTTAATTTTTGTGTGCATATGTGTGTGTGTATATTTATACACACAGTACAGACCAAAAGTTTGGACACACCTTCTCATTCAAAGAGTTTTCTTTATTTTCATGACTATGAAAATTGTAGATTCACACTGAAGGCATCAAAACTATGAATTAACACATGTGGAATTATATACATAACAAAAAAGTGTGAAACAACTGAAAATATGTCATATTCTAGGTTCTTCAAAGTAGCCACCTTTTGCTTTGATTACTGCTTTGCACACTCTTGGCATTCTCTTGATGAGCTTCAAGAGGTAGTCACCTGAAATGGTTTTCCCTTCACAGGTGTTCCCTGTCAGGTTTAATAAGTGGGATTTCCTGTCTTATAAATGGGGTTGGGACCATCAGTTGCGTTGTGGAGAAGTCAGGTGGATACACAGCTGAATAGACTGTTAGAATTGGTATTATGGCAAGAAAAAAATCAGCTAAGTAAAGAAAAATGAGTGGCCATCATTACTTTAAGAAATGAAGGTCAGTCAGTCCGAAAAATTGGGAAAACTTTGAAAGTGTCCCCAAGTGCAGTCACAAAAACCATCAAGCGCTAGAAAGAAACTGGCTCACATGCGGACCGCCCCAGGAAAAGAAGACCAAGAGTCACCTCTGCTGCGGAGGATAAGTTCATCCGAGTCACCAGCCTCAGAAATCTCAGGTTAACAGCAGCTCAGATTAGAGACCAGGTCAATGCCACACAGAGTTCTAGCAGCAGACACATCTCTAGAACAACTGTTAAGAGGAGACTGTGTGAATCAGGCCTTCATAGTAGAATATCTGCTTAGAAACCACTGCTAAGGACAGGCAACAAGCAGAAGAGACTTGTTTGGGCTAAAGAACACAAGGAATGGACATTAGACCAGTGGAAATCTGTGCTTTGGTCTGATGAGTCCAAATTTGAGAGCTTTGGTTCCAACCACCGTGTCTTTGTGTGACGCAGAAAATGTGAACGGATGGACTCTACATGCCTGGTTCCCACCGTGAAGCATGGAGGAGGAGGTGTGATGGTGTGGGGGTGCTTTGCTGGTGATACTGTTGGGGATTTATTCAAAAATTGAAGGCATACTGAACCAGCATGGCTACCACAGCATCTTGCAGCTACATGCTATTCCATCCGGTTTTCGTTTAGTTGGACCATCATTTATTTTTCAACAGGACAATGACCCCAAACACACCTCCAGGCTATGTAAGGGCTATTTGACCATGAAGGAGAGTGATGGGGTGCTGCGCCAGATGACCTGGCCTCCACAGTCACCGGACCTGAACCCAATCGAGATGGTTTGGGGTGAGCTGGACCGCAGAGTGAAGGCAAAAGGGCCAACAAGTGCTAAGCATCTCTGGGAACTCCTTCAAGACTGTTGGAAGACCATTTCAGGTGACTACCTCTTGAAGCTCATCAAGAGAATGCCAAGAGTGTGCAAAGCAGTAATCAAAGCAAAAGGTGGCTACTTTGAAGAACCTAGAATATGACATATTTTCAGTTGTTTCACACTTTTTTGTTATGTATATAATTCCACATGTGTTAATTCATAGTAATTCACTGTGCTTTATTGCGGCATATCCATGTGATCGTAACGGTACAAAATAAACTCCTGCCCGTCCAGGCACTACCTATACAACATATGCCCCTACCTTACAGTGGGTGAACACATATGGCTTTCTCAGCCTCACAGTCCTGTAAACTACAGGCCAGGTACCTGTTCAGTACCTTGGGGAAGGGTGGGGTGGGGGGTTGTGGTAGTAGTCCTCCCAACTCTGATCTAGGGACCCTTCCACTGCAGGTGTCACAGCGTCCGTCCCCCCCAAACCTGCGGGCCTCATCTGGGTGAGGGAACCTGTAATGGATTAGGGGTGTGGACTGAGAGTCTCCCGCTACCAACCTGACTCCCAGTCCAAAGAAATCCAGCCCATACAAATTTAACCAATCTCCAGCAAGCTATGCCTTACTGATGCAATACTTTTCAGCATTTCAGCTACCTCACCCAGTGAGACTGAACCACCAAGTGAGATACACACCCCCAAGTTCACATCACCAAAATATATATATATCAAATTGCAATAGGGCCCATACAGAACACTTACATATTCTTCTGCCCACTACATGGTAACCATAGCTCTGAAAATTGGCAGGAAAGGAGGGTGAGGTGGTAGAGAAGGCCAATTGCACACCCGCCTCACACTACATTCGTATAACATTTTATGTGAAATCAAAGAAAATGGTGGGGGATGAGGCTCTTTTCTATGGAAAGGTTTTTAATCAGTTTTTGATATCTGCAGCATGAAGACAAGCTTCGGATATCAAACACTCAGTTGCATCAGATTGCATAGAAAAAATATACAAGACAATAATAAAGGTAAATTCTTAATAGTAAAACTATTTACTTAATTGAGAATGTAAGGTATTTAATAACATCAAGAACAGGAGAACCTCTTCCTAACAACTCCTCCTTTCTAGCCTGCTTTATAGTTATTGAGCAGGCTAGATTTATGACCTTGGGGGGTGGGAGGGTTACGGGACCTCCTGCTAACAACTACATTCTAGCATGCTCCACGCTGAACAGGCTAGAATACTGAGACTAGAATGGAGTTTTTAGGAGGTTCCGTAAACCCCCCCCCCCCCCCCGGAGTCAGAAATCTAGTCTGCTCACTAACTATGAAGCAGGCTAGAATGGAGTTGTTAGGAGGCAGGGTTCTCCTGTTCTTGATATTAAATTCTTTACATTCTCAAGGAAACTTCAGGAGGAGGAACTCTTTCTAAAAACTCTACAGCTTATACTACTGGCTTCTGACCTCTACAGCTTATATTACTGATAATAGAGGAGGACCTCCTAACACAGGCATCCTCCAACTGCGGCCCTCCAGCTGTTGCAAAACTACAACTCCCAGCATGCCTGAACAGCCTACAGGTATCAGCCTACAGCAGGGCATTATGGGAGGTGTAGTTTTACAACAGCTGGAGGGCCGCAGTTGGAGGATGCCTGTTCTAACACCTCTACAGCTTATATTACTGATAATAGAGGAGGACCTCCATCTAACAACTCCATTCTAGCTGATTCTGTAGTGAACAGGCTAGATTACTGACTCCAGGAGGAGGACCTCCTTCTAACACCTCTCCAGCTTATATTAATGATAGTAGAGGAGGACCTCCTTCTAACACCTCTGCAGCTTCTAGCAATGATAAAAGAGGAGGACCTCCTTCTAACAACTCCAATCTAGCTGATTCTATAGTGAACAGGCTAAATTACTGACTCCAGGAGGAGGACCTCCTTCTAACACCTCTGCAGCTTCTAGCAATGATAATAGAGGAGGACCTCCTTCTAACACCTCTGCAGCTTCTAGCAATGATAATAGAGGAGGGCCTCCTTCTAACAACTCCATTCTAGCTGATTCTATAGTGAACAGGCTAGATTACTGACTCCAGGAGGAGGACCTCCTTCTAACACCTCTCCAGCTTATATTACTGATAATAGAGAAGAACCTCCTGCTAACAACTCTACAGCTTATATTACTGATAATAGAGAAGGACCTCCTGCTAACAACTCCATTCTAATATATTACTGACTACAGAGTGTGGACCTCCTCCTAACAACTGCATGTTAGGGCCCATGCACACAGACGTGTGCCCTCCGAGACATAGCGTTCATGAGCAGGCCATATGTCACAGAGCGGCATCAATCATGTCCCATGATAATACGAGTTTGGGAGGTAGTCCCGCGGGTGGCCCGACGTGCACTGCATTATAGTAAACTATGAAGCTATGCCCTGCTCACGGACTGTATATCTCAGATGGCATCTGTTTATGTGCATGGACCCTTATTAGAATAGTGGGTGAAATAAGGTCCTCCTTCTGGAGCCAGTAATATGGTAGAATAGGAATGTTAGGAGGAGGGCCTCCTCCTGGAGTCAGTAGGATATGCTTTAGAGGTGTTAGAAGGAGGTCCTCCTCCTGGAGTCAGTAATCTAGCCTGTTCACTATAGAATCAGCTAGAATTGAGTTGTTAGAAGGAGGTCCTCCTCTATTATCATTGCTAGAAACTGCAGAGTTGTTAAAAGGAGGTCCTCCTCTATTAACAGTAATATAAGCTGTAGAGGTGTTAGAAGGAGGTCCTCTTCTATTATCAGTAATATAAGCTGTAGAGATATTAGAAGAAGGTCCTCCTCCTGGAGTCAGCAACCTAGTCTTTTCTATACAGAGCAGGCTAGAATGGAGTGGGCAGAAGGAGGTCCTCCTGTATTTGCTGTGGCGTATTGAGTTAATATTGGTCCTCTCTGAAAAGTCCTTAATCTAGTCGGCTGTGGCAGATAAAACTGTGAAATTAAAATGCATGAAGGGTGTGCTTATGCCGTCGGCGTGGTTTTAGAAGTGGCATTTTGATTGACACTGTGTTTTGGCGGTGTTTTATTGGCAAAACCACACAGCCATTAATGAGAGTTTTAACTAAAAATGGCAGTGCTGTGTGAACATAACTGTAAAACTCTGAATTTGATCATTTCGGCTTAGAATTACATCATTGTAGGAAATGATAAATGAGCCGGGCCACCCCTTCCCCGCCATTCCTCCTTATTTAGAACTGGTGTAAGTGACTTAAAAGGGGAAGAAGTCTTAGATTTTGCCGCAAATCACCTTTGCGAAAAAATCTGCACCAAATATACACCAAAAGGTCGTATATATTTGAAAATAAATGACCCCTTAGTTCTATTTTTATGTATTTGTGAAAACAAGCAGAGTGGAATTTTTTCTATTGCATCAATAAAAATATATATGAAAAAATTATATAGGAAATTCATAAATCTAGTAAAACAGTTTCCAGAATTAAGACTGCAAAGAATTGAATAACTAACATGAAGAACAGGAGGACCTCCTTCTAACAACTCCATTCTAGCCTGCTTTATAGTGAACAGACTAGATTTCTGACTCCAGGGGGAGGACCTCATTGTAACAACTCCATACCTGCAGACAGAACAAATTCCGAAACGGCAAGTCCGCACACATGAGCTGGCAGACCTCCATTTCCTCAGGCGCTGGTTGCTAGAATAAAAACATTGCGCAACAGAATAAATAGAGAGAAAGGAAACCCTTCAGCATCTTGGAGAATCGAAAGTAACAGCATCCAGGAGGCAGCGGCTGCACCCAGGACTCCTCTACTAGACCTGAGAGAAGAGGCAGCGGCTGCACACAGGACTCCTCTACTAGACCTGAGAGAAGAGGCTGCGGCTGCACAGAGGACTCCTCCACTAGACCTGAGAGAAGAGGCAGCGGCTGCACACCGGACTCCTCCACTAGACCTGAGAGAAGAGGCAGCGGCTGCACACCGGACTCCTCCACTAGACCTGAGAGAAGAGGCAGCGGCTGCACCCAGGACTCCTCTACCAGACCTGAGAGAAGAGGCAGCGGCTGCACACCGGACTCCTCAGCCATGTCCCCGCCAGACATCTGCGCCTTCTGCAAAGTGTCAGAAGAGAATGAAATTACAGGAGAGATGCAGAGAACTCGGAATGGGAAGATAGTGGCGCACTACAACTGCATGGTAAGCACAGGGCGCTGCTGACACCGGGAGCTTCTGCTGGTGGGGATAGTGGGGTCCATTAGTACCAACGTTAGGGTATGTGGTGGACATGGCTCAGTAGGGAGCGTTGAGATCAGGGAAGGATCTATGTAGAAGTTTGGGCTGGGATATCTTTAAGTGTATGTCTGCAAATAACTTACTTGTCATCTCTCCCAGAATGTCCAAGAGAGCCCCAGACTCCCATAAGAGCTGACAGATCTCCAGGGTACCCCAATTCATAACCTCTAGCTTAACTTTACCTTGTGGCCAGACAGGACCTGATCTTGTAAAAGGCTCAGAAATGTATGGGTTTGGCACATGAGTTCTAGGGTTGCCACCTGGCCAGTAAACCACAGGACTAGCCAGTATTAGAGTATCAGCGATGGCATGTCACGCCTGCAACGCGACCACGCAGAGGTCGAGTACTGTGCGATTGTACGAGCAGCAGCAGGCTCCTATTAGTCGGTCTGTATTGTTAATAGCCACGCAGCACCTGCAATACTGCATGTCCATTACCAGTACAGACCCACTACACTAAACAGTGCAGTCCTAATTAACCACTTCAACCCCGCTAGCTGAAACCCCCTTAATGACCAGGCCACCTTTTACACTTCTGCACTACACTACTTTCACAGTTTATTGCTCGGTCATGCAACTTACCACCCAAATGAATTTTGCCTCTTTTTCTTCTCACTAATAGAGCTTTCATTAGGTGGTATTTCATTGCTGCTGACATTTTTACTTTTTTTGTTATTAATCAAAATTTAATGATTTTTTTGCAAAAAAATGACATTTTTCACTTTCAGCTGTAAAATTTTGCAAAAAAAAGACATCCATATATAAATTTTTCGCTAAATTTATTGTTCTACATGTCCTTGATAAAAAAAAAAATGGGCAAATAAAAATGGTTTGGGTAAAAGTTATAGCGTTTACAAACTATGGTACAAAAATGTGAATTTCCGCTTTTTGAAGCAGCTCTGACTTTCTGAGCACCTGTCATGTTTCCTGAGGTTCTACAATGCCCAGACAGTAGAAAACCCCCACAAATGACCCCATTTAGGAAAGTAGACACCCTAAGGTATTCGCTGATGGGCATAGTGAGTTCATAGAACTTTTTATTTTTTGTCACAAGTTAGCGGAAAATTATGATATTTTTTCTGATTTTTTTTCTGATTTTTTTTCCTTACAAAGTCTCATATTCCACTAACTTGTGACAAAAAAATTAAAACTTCCATGAACTCACTATGCCCATCACAAAATACCTTGGGTGTCTTCTTTCCAAAATGGGGTCACTTGCGGCGTAGTTATACTGCCCTGGCATTTTAGGGGCCCATATGTGTGAGAAGTAGTTTGCAATCAAAATCTGTAAAAAATGACCGGTGAAATCCGAAAGGTGCACTTTGGAATGTGGGTCCCTTTGCCCACCTAGGCTGCAAAAAAGTGTCACACATCTGGTATCGCCGTACTCAGGAGAAGTTGGGGAATGTGTTTTGGGGTGTCATTTTACATATACCCATGCTGGGTGAGAGAAATATCTTGGCAAAAGACAACTTTTAAATTTTTTTTATACAAAGTTGGCATTTGACCAAGATATTTATCTCACCCAGCATGGGTATATGTAAAATGACACCCCAAAACACATTCCCCAACTTCTCCTGAGTACGGCAATACCATGTGTGACACTTTTTTGCAGCCAAGGTGGGCAAAGGGGCCCACATTCCAAAGAGCAACTTTCGGATTTCGCAGGCCATTTTTTACACATTTTGATTGCAAAGTACTTCTCACACATATGGGCCCCTAAAATGCCAGGGCAGTATAACTACGCCACAAGTGACCCCATTTTGGAAAGAATACACCCCAAGATATTCCGTGAGGGGCATGGCGAGTTCCTAGAATTTTTTATCACAAGTTAGCGGAAAATGATGATTTATTCATTTTTTCCTTACAAAGTCTTATATTCCACTAACTTGCGACAAAAAAACAAAATTCTAGGAACTCAGCATGCTCCTCACGGAATACCTTGGGGTGTATTCTTTCCAAAATGGGGTCACTTGTGGCGTAGTTATACTGCCCTGGCAATTTAGGGGCCCATATGTGTGAGAAGTAGTTTGCAATCAAAATCTGTAAAAAATGACCGGTGAAATCCGAAAGGTGCTCTTTGGAATGTGTGCCCCTTTGCCCACCTAGGCTGCAATAAAGTGTCACACATGTGGTATCGCCGTACTCAGGAGAAGTTGGGGAATGTGTTTTGGGGTGTCATTTTACATATACCCATGCTGGGTGAGAGAAATATCTTGGCAAAAGACAACTTTTCCCATTTTTTTTATACAAAGTTGGCATTTGACCAAGATATTTATCTCACCCAGCAAGGGTATATGTAAAATGACACCCCAAAACACATTCCCCAACTTCTCCTGAGTACGGCGATACCACATGTGTGACACTTTTTTGCAGCCTAGATGCGCAAAGGTGACCAAATTCCTTTTAGGAGGGCATTTTTAGACATTTGGATCCCAGACTTCTTCTCACACTTTAGGGCCCCTAAAAAGCCAGGGCAGTATAAATACCCCACATGTGACCCCACTTTGGAAAGAAGACACCCCAAGGTATTCAATGAGGGGCCTGGCGAGTTCATAGAATTTTTTTTTTGGGCATAAGTTAGCGGAAATAGATTTATTTTTTTTGTTTTTTCTCACAAAGTCTCACTTTCCGCTAAGGCTCCTTTCACACTAGCGTTCGCTGGTCCGCTCGTGAGCTCCGTTTGAAGGAGCTCACGAGCGGACCCGAACGCAGCCGTCCAGCCCTGATGCAGTCTGAATGGAGCGGATCCGCTCAGACTGCATCAGTCTGGCGGCGTTCAGCCTCCGCTCCGCTCGCCTCCGCACGGACAGGCGGACAGCTGAACGCTGCTTGCAGCGTTCGGGTGTCCGCCTGGCCGTGCGGAGGCGTGCGGATCCGTGCGGATCCGTCCAGACTTACAATGTAAGTCAATGGGGACGGATCCGTTTGAAGATGCCACAATGTGGCTCAATCTTCAAGCGGATCCGTCCCCCATTGACTTTACATTGAAAGTCTGGACGGATCCGTCCGAGGCTATTTTCACACTTAGCTTTTTTTAGCTAATATAATGCAGACGGATCCGTTCTGAACGGAGCCTCCGTCTGCATTATTACGATCGGATCCGTTCAGAACGGATCCGATCGAACGCTAGTGTGAAAGTAGCCTTACTTGGGACAAAAATTTAAATCTTTCATGGACTCAATATGCCCCTCAGCGAATACCTTGGGGTGTCTTCTTTCCAAAATGGGGTCAGTTGTGGGGTGTTTGTACTGCCCTGGCATTTGAGGGTCTCCGCAATCATTACATATATGACCAGCATTAGGAGTTTCTGCTATTCTCCTTATATTGAGCATACAGGTAATGAGATTTTTTTTTCCCGTTCAGCCTCTGGGCTGAAAGAAAAAAAATGAACGGCACAGATTTCTTCATTCGCATCGATCAATGTGTATGAAAAAATCTCTGCCCAAAAAAAAAAGGAGGGCCTACTTAGCTCGTATGCCCTGGCAAACCAGATTTCTCCATTCACATCAATCGATGTGGATGAATAAATCATTGCCGGGATTTTATATATTTTTTTCATATACAAAGTGTTTGCCAAAGCTTAAGAACGCCGCCTCCTCCTCAGCTCGTATGCCTTGGCAAACGTATCTTTTACTGCAGAGGAGAAATCTCGTCTTGCAACGCCGCATACACCGACTTGCGTGTAATCTGACAGCAGCGCAATGCTTCTGTCAGAATGCACATCAGTGCTGCAGTCGATCAGTTGGTCCACCTGGAAGGTAAAAAAAGAAAAAACCAGGCCGCAACGCAATAATTTTATTACCTTTGGAACAGAACATATAAACTTTAACTTTTTGAACTAAACATTAACCTTTTTTTTGCTTACTGATGTTTTTTTTTTTTTTTTTTTTTACCTTTATAAAACAAACCTCTCCTTCCCCATTGGTCAATGTGCAAAGCGCAAATCGTCCAAAGATGTGGCGAAGTGTGTTATGCACTTTGTCCCAGGTGAAAGGAGAGGTTTGCAGCAGCTGTATGTGAATGGGCCCTAATAGCCCTGTGTGCCTGTCCTGGTGAGATGTGATCCCTATGCTAGGTGTACCTGTGTGTGGTACTTCCGGAAACACTCCCCTAAGCTTAGGGCAGGGTGGTCAGGACAGTCAGGACAGAAATAGCGGGTGTCACGCCTTATTCCACTCCTGCTACAGATACGACATCTTTTTCGGGGTGACGGTTGGGTTGAGGTACCGGCAACGACATTGGGGAAATGTCGCTCGTGTAGACGGCTAACTACACTGGTGGATGGGGCCACGGAACCTCCTGGGTACAGGAGGTTCTCGATGATCTCTTCCTGAAATTTGAGGAAGGATCCTGTTCTCCCAGCCTTACTGTAGAGAACAAAACTATTATACAGAGCCAATTGAATCAAATATACAGACACCTTCTTATACCAGCGTCTGGTTCTGCGGGACACTAAATACGGAGACAACATCTGGTCATTGAAGTCCACCCCTCCAATGTGAAGGTTATAGTCGTGGACTGAGAGGGGCTTTTCAATGACACGGGTTGCTCGCTCAATTTGGATTGTCGTGTCTGAGTGAATGGAGGAGAGCATGTAAACGTCACACTTGTCTCTCCATTTCACCCCGAGCAGTTCTTCGTTACACAAGGCAGCCCTCTCCCCCTTGCAAGACGAGTGGTAACGGGCCGTTGGGGGAAGCCCGCGCGACTAGTTCGCGCGGTGCCACAGGCGCCAATCTGTTCTAGAAACAAATGCCTAAAGAGGGCCACACTTGTGTAGAAATTGTCCACATAAATATGGTACCCCTTGCCGAATAAGGGTGACACCAAGTCCCAGACTGTCTTCCCACTGCTCCCCAGGTAGTCAGGGCAACCGACTGGCTCCAGGGTCTGATCTTTTCCCTCATAGACACGAAATTTGTGGGTATAGCCTGTGGCCCTTTCATAGAGCTTATTCAATTTGACCCCATACCGGGCGCGCTTGCTTGGGATGTATTGTTTGAAGCCAAGGCGCCCGGTAAAATGTATTAGGGACTCGTCTATGCAGATGTTTTGCTCTGGGGTATACAAATCTGCAAATTTCTGGTTGAAATGGTCTATGAGGGGCCGAATTTTGTGGAGCCGGTCAAAAGCAGGGTGGCCTCTGGGACGGGAGGTGGTGTTGTTGCTAAAGTGCAGGAAACGCAGGATGGTCTCAAATCGTGTCCTGGACATAGCAGCAGAGAACATGAGCATGTGATGAATTGGGTTCGTGGACCAATATGACCGCAATTCATGCTTTTTAGTTGACCCATGTTGAGGAGAAGGCCCAGAAAAGTTTTAATTTCGGAAACTTGGACTGGTTTCCACCGGAAAGGCTGGGCATAAAAGCTTCCCGGGTTGGCGGTTATAAATTGTGTGGCATACCGGTTTGTTTCGGCCACGACTAAGTCCAAGAGCTCCGCAGTCAAGAACAGCTCAAAAAATCCCAGGGCTGAACCGATCTGAGCTGTCTCAACCCGAACTCCAGACTGGGCGGTAAAAGGGGGAACTACAGGTGCGGCTGAAGTTGGGGACAGCCAATCAGGGTTTGCCAGCACCTCAGGGATTCTAGGGGCTCTACGGGCCCGTCTTTGCGGTGGCTACGACAGGGTCACTACTGCTCGTGCCACCGTACCAGCTTCAACTGCCCTTCTGGTGCTCGCCACTTCACCAGGTTGTACGGCAGTGCTGGTACTAGGTCCAGGATGGGCTGCGCTGCTGGTGTATGCCTCACCACGTAATCCGACAGCGCCAGCCCCACTCTGCTGCTCTTGAAGCGGATCCTGCGCAACCTGTGGTCTAGCGACACAGGGCCGGGTACGCCTGTTGCTATCAGGGACCTCAGCCTCCTCGTCCGAACTTTGGGTCAGAGAGCCACTGCTTTCTACAGGTTCATATTCTGACCCGCTAGATTCATCAGATGAGGGTTCCCATTCCTCATCCGACTGGGTCAGAAGCCTGTAGGCCTCTTCAGAAGAATACCCCCTGTTTGACATTTGGGCAACTAAATTTAGGGGTATTCCCTGAAACTACCCAAGAAAAAAAGCAAGCCTGTCTTATAAATGGGAGGCTAGCGAAGTACCGGAGGCCGCTGCGGTTGATAAAAAATATCAAAACTGATTTTTTTATCGCCGCAGCGCGTGTAAAATGAATGTGCAGTGATCAAAAAATATATATTTTTTGTCACTGCGGTGGGGCGGGCGTGGGTGAACGCACGTGTGGGCGACCGATCAGGCCTGATCGGGCAAACACTGCGTTTTGGGTGGAGGGCGAACCTAAAGTGACACTAATACTATTATAGATCTGACCGTGATCAGTTTTGATCACTTCCAGATACTATAAAAGTACAAATGCTGATTAGCGATACGCTAATCAGCGAATAACGGACTGCGGTGGGCTGGGCGCTAACTGATCGCTAACTACCTAACCAAGGGACCTAAACTATCCCTAAAACCTAACAGTTAATACCAGTGAAAAAAAAAAGTGACAGTTTACACTGATCACTTTTTTCCTTTCACTAGTGATTGACAGGGGCAATCAAAGGGGTGATCAAAGGGTTAATTGGGGTGCAGGGGGTGATCTGGGGCTAAAGTGAAGTGTTGGTGCTACTCACTGTGAAGCCTGCTCCTCTGCTGGATCCAACCGACGAAAAGGACCAGCAGAGGAGCAGGGCAGCCATATAACAGATCATATTTACTAATATGATCTGTTATCTGGCTTCTGATTCGATTTTTTAAAAAATCAGCAACCTGCCAGCGACGATCATTGGCTGGCAGGTTGCTGACGAAATACTCCTTTAACTTTTGCCGGCCCGCAATGCGCATGTGCGGGCCGGCTCTGACCGAAATCTCGCGTCTCGCGAGATGACGCATGGATGCGTCCAGGAGGAATTAATCAACCACCTTCCGGACGCATTCGTGCGTTAGGCGGTCCGGAGGTGGTTAATTAGAGCCAACTGTGGCCGCGCTACAGAAAAGTACTGCATGGCCATGTCACAACCTCCCCTTCCAGACATAGCCATTTTTCACTTTCCTGACACGGCCATTTTGCAAATGTGACTCAGATTACATGGTAATAACTTTGGAATGTTTTTACGTATCCAAGCCATTCTGAGAGTGTTTTCTGGTGACACATTGTACGTGTGGTGAATTTTACTCAATGGCCAAGATTTGAGTCATGCCTTCACTCCAGAATTCTGGCATCAAAAAGTCACAAAATAGAACTTTTTGTGACTTTTTGGGCTCACTTGCACTACAATTTTGCGTCTTTTTGCGTTTTTTACACCACTCACTTTCCTACTTTAAAATATTAGTGGGAAAGTGGGAATGGTTAACTATGTAAATTAGTTTCGCTCCAGATTTATCATTGAGACTTTTTTTAAAAGTGACAAGGCGGTCTCACTCCAGTAGTAGGGTGGAGAAGGAAAACTGGAGGAGCTTCTGTAGACAAAAGTGTTAGTTTTAAAGGGGTTATCCAAGACTATAAAATACTCCCTCATTACGCCCGGGCCCCTCACACTGAATATACTTTCCTGGCTTCCCGCTCCCTGCGCCGCTCCCGGTCCCCGCTTGTCCTCGCCCCCCCCTCCCCACGCCTACCATTCGCTGCTAAAACATCCCCCCCCGACACCGGATGTTTTCATCCATGCACGGGGAGATGCAGCAGCGGCAGTGCGGGGACCAGGAGCAGCGCGGGGAGACAGGTAAGTATTCTTTATTATTGCATTGTACTCCTTTTGAGCTAAAAATTAATTTTTGCAATTAGTCTTTATTACAAATATGGTGCCCTTTTTTCTGTACAGAGCTGACATGCTCTAGTAGCTCCTTTTGGATTTTCTGTTTTTTCTGTCAGACCAGGAGCTGAGGGACTCCTTATCTCTGCTCTCTAATCTTACTGATAAGAATGTGGCTTAAATAAGTGTTTATGACCTCTCAGTAGTTTAGAGATAAGTTTTATTAGATGACTGGCACAAAGTGAAAGTACCAGTCACAGAGCTAGAATTCCAGTTACCCTTTGTAACAAAACGGCTCAATATTTTTAATAAAGTCCAATTGAAAAAATTAATTTTAGTCAAAAATCTGTAAAATTTGCCTCCGAAGGTGTACATAGCCTTTAATCTTTATTGGTCACCATTAAAAGTATCCACAAGGTATATATTCAAAAGCTGTGCGTTTCAGACGAACGCATGTCATCCTTTATCCTGGCTTGCCCATGATGTGACCAATAAAGATTAAACATTTTATGGACATCGTGCTTGATCTTGCAAGTTTAGTGGTTTATACTGCGCTGGCCAACAACTGCTGAGGCTCTGAGGTGAAATAAAAAGGAAACCCCCCCAAGTAGTGACCCTATTTTGGAAACCACACCCCTCACAAAATTTACCAAGGGCTGTAGTAAGCATTTTGACCCTGCAGATGTTTTGCAAAAATTAATTCACAGCAGTTGGTGTCTACACAGTATCTACACAGATATGGCATTTTAGTGCCCAATATGTTGTGTCCAGCATATGCCAGTGTGAAAAATCAGCCCATCCATCCAAAATGACCCAAGATTTCACCATCAATTTTAAATGAGGCCAGCCCACAACCACTTTGTACACCCAAGAAAAAAACAACTGCATAAACGAGTTCCCTATATGTTTTATAGGGAAGGTAATATTCCACCAGTACCTGCCCAGCAAGCGGTGTCTAAGCTGTGCGAGTGTACCTCTGGGTATACCCATAGGTTCCAGGTTTACAAAGGGAAAGACACCCGAATTGAACCCCCAGAATGTACCCTCCATCCTAGGAGTTAGTGGGAAAATAGTGCGGGACTTAATGCACCTACTAATGGATCAGGGTTACCACATCTATGTGGATAACTATTACACCAGTGCTGGCTGTGCAACTGTATGCAAAAATCTGAGAGACTTTCCTAGATTCCTTCTCGGGCAGCCCATCAGACATAGGCGAAAACAGGGCTCTCCTCTATGATGGTGGTTAATGACAAGAGGAATGTCTCCTCCAAGATGTTCTCTTTTCCCATCTTCTACATTCAGACCAGATCACCATGACAAATTATTTCAGCCACGTCTCATCTCTGCAGAGTTTGACAAACAGACATCTTAGATTCCTCATCATCCTGCTTCTCCTGGTACCCCAACATTGTCATCTTGCCGCTACCCCAATACTGTGCCCACTGTGTTCCCCAGTGCTCCCAAATACAATACTGCAGAAATAACTGCAATACAGACATTTCCCCCCCATAGTAATAGTGCTCCCAGACTGCCACCAGTAGTAATTGTACCCCCTACAGTACCCCAAATAGCAATCCCATTAGTAGCAATACCCTCCATATTGTACTCAATAATAATGCTCCCAAAGTATGACCAATATTAATTATTCTGAATCGGCTGCAAAGGCTATGAATGTGGTTTTCAGTAGCACATGGAGCTCATTGCCCTGAAGAGATTATTCATCCCAAATCACCTTTCCAGATAGCTTACTCAGTCCCAACTCACATGAAAGAAGATCTGGCGATGTTTATTCGTCGTATGATCCGTAGAATGCAAGTTACAACAGGTAAAAGAACGATTCTTCCATGCAGGTATAGAGAATAGACACAGGTCAGATGAATTACAGCATTAAAATGGCTGATACAGCAAAGAGGGGGAGGAGACAGAGCAGCATGCAAACTAAGGAATGCCACAAGAGACAAACTAGATAGGCATTAAAGAGACAGTACATAATAAAAAATAATATCATGTAACATGACACTCCCCGCCTGAAATCTTTAGATTTCAAAGTCTATTACATATATAAAGATAAGTCCAACTTGAACCTGTAGGGGAAGAAACGTTAAAGGTAAAACTGGTATGTAAACCATAGATACGAGATCCCCGCAAACACAAGAAGGTATGCAGTAAATGAACAATGAAACATGACGTCCAAAAAACAGATGGCTTGAGTCCTGCGGTCTATCGTTTGTAATGGTGGGACTTCAACAGTAGCACAGTCAATAGTGATAGTCTCCCCGCCATAACAGGTATAGCCGGTACTCCTACCTAAGTCACTCACTTGGGAGAAGAAGCACCAATTCCGTGATTGGTCGTGAGAAAGTCCGAGCAGAACCTCCTTTAGTTATCTTAACTTCAACCTTTCGAACCTTTCCGTCATCGCTGGGCATTACGCCTGTTACAAGACCCATAGGCCACTCATTGCGACAGACTTCTCTATCTTTCAGAAGAACAAGGTCTCCTACTTTGAGGTTAGGCTTGGGTGTTTGCCATTTGGAACGGCTTTGAAGGGTATGCAGGTACTCCATTCTCCAGCGGTGCCAAAACACATTGGCTAGGTGTTGCACCCGTTTCCATTGACGCCTATAGATATCCTTCGGGTCAATCTCGGCAGAAGATATCACGGTAGTTCCAACCTTCTGAGTAAGGAGTGTGGCTGGGGTAAGGATCATTGGAGCATCCGGATCGGAAGATACTGGTACTAGAGGCCTTGCATTAATGATGGCGGATACTTCTGAGAGAAAGGTACTCAAAGTCTCGTGAGTCAATAGTGAAGACTTGTGGTCCTGCAACATGGAATCGAGAATTCTTCGAGCGATTCCAATCATTCGCTCCCAGGATCCTCCCATATGCGAAGAATGTGGTGAATTAAACAGCCAAGTACATCCATTGTTTGCTAAGAAATTGTCTAGTTGAAGTTCTTTACAGGCTCCAACTCGTAGCAACTGATTGTCATCGACTACAGGGTTCAGATTAAATAGTGAACTACCCTTTGATAGAGGTATTCCACCTTTGAATCTGTGCAACTCTTCCCTGTACACTTCTTGTTGTACACAGCGAATGATTACCCTTTCCGCCTTTTCAATTTCCGTTGCAGTAGGGAGGTTGGTACAGATATGCCAGCCATGACATTCTGAAGTTGAGCTCCATTTAAAACAATGGGCAATGTGTATCAAATAAGCAACGGTCCTAACAGCTGATGACCAGGTTGAGAAACGTTCAAAACGATGCGACTTTAGTTTTTGTTCTGAACTCGCAGAGGTACACAGTGTGGTGTACATAGACCTGATTTCTTTATCATCGTCAGGATGTACCAGTTCATAGGTAGTGTCCGTGGGAATTGAGTAGGAGTTTTCAGAAAGAAATCTTGGAGGCGACAGCCACAAGCAGTCGAGGAGAGCTACTGGAGATATAGCTCTTGTCCCACAATCGGCAGGATTAAGGTCAGTGGAATATGATGCCATTGCTTTGGCAAGGAGAACCTTCTGATACGTTCTACTCTATTGCTGACGTACACGTAAAATTGTTTAGTTTGGTTGTAAATGTAACCAAGCACTATCTTGCTGTCTGTGTAAAATGTGAAGGAATCAATGTTAATGTCCATTTCACTCTTTATGACTTCAGCTATTTCCACTGCTAGCACAGCTGCACAAAGTTCAAGTCTGGGTATGGTATGTGCGGGTTTTGGTGTTAGCTTTGTCTTGCCTAGAACAAAGTTGCAGTGTATGTCTCCATTAACTCCTGAGGTCTTCAAATAGGCCACTGCAGCTATAGCTTCAACTGATGCATCAGAGAAAATATGGATTTCCCTCTGGACAGCGGCTGAGATGGAGACTGGGGCATAGCAACGTGGAATTTGGAGCTGTTCTAATGTCTTCAGAGAACCTTCTCCATTTCTCCCATCTTCGTTGTTTCTCAATAGGTAACGGAGTGTCCCAATCTATGTTATCAGTAGTAAGCTGTCTTAATAACATCTTACCTTGGATGGTGACTGGGGCTATAAATCCCAGTGGGTCGTAGATGCTGTTCACTACGGACAAGACTCCTCTCTTGGTGAAGGGTTTGTCACAGGTTGACACCTGGAAGGCGAATGTGTCTACTTTGATGTTCCACAGCAGACCTAGACTTCTCTGCATAGGGGGTGCGTCTGACCCAAGGTCAAGGTCTTTCACACTGGCAGCATAGTCCTCAGGGTGAAATGCATTCATTAGCTCTTGGCTGTTAGATATAATTTTGTGAAGTCTCAAGTTTGCTACAGCTAGCATCTCTTTTGTTCTGGTAAGAAGATTAATTGCTTCTTTAGCAGTAGGAAAGGATTTGAGCCCGTCATCTACGTAAAAGTTCCTTTCAACAAATTGACGAGCATCGGATCCATACTCAGCTTCTCCAAGCTGAGCTGTCTTTTTTAGTCCATAGATTGCTACAGCTGGGGAAGGGCTGTTCCCAAAGACATGTACCCTCATTCGGTAATCAATTACCTCTTTGTTGATGTCGTTGTCCTTGTGCCATAGAAACCTGAGGTAATTCCTGTTATCTTCCTTGACGATGAAGCAGTGGAACATTTGTTGAATGTCGGCCATCACCGCTACAGGTTCTTGACGAAAGCGAATTAGGACTCCAATGAGGTTGTTGTTCAAGTTAGGCCCTGTGAGGAGCATGTCGTTAAGTGAGAAGCCTTCATGTTGGGCACTGGAGTCAAAGACAACTCTGATTTGGTCTGGCTTTCGTGGGTGATACACACCGAAGGAAGGGAGGTACCAGCATTCTTCTCCTTCTTTCAATGGGGGTGCGGGTTCGGCATGACCCCTGTCAAAGATATTCTGTATGAAGTCCACAAAATGTCTTTCCATCTCTGGCTTCCTGCTTAAGGTACGCTTTAAGGAGGAGAATCTTTTGACTGCTTGATGTAGATTGTTTGGTAGCTTCTCTCTCGGGAGGCGAAAGGGTAGGGGTGCTACCCAGCTATTGGAATCTTCCTGAAAGAACTCATTGTCCATTACTTTAAGGAATTCTTTGTCTTCTGCCGAAGGAGCCAACTTGTCGTCTTCACTGCTTACATTGAAGACTGTAGAACCAAAGCTGTCATCGTAGGTGGGGGAAAGGTTTGTGTTGCGATGTTGCAACTTGCAGCTAGTTACCTTCTCCTTCACCCAGTAGTGATGTGGGCATGGCTCAAAGTGAGTATTACGACCATTTGGCAATACATTTGTCTTGAATGAAGAAATGTTAGTAGGCCTTTTCATTTTGCCTATACAGACGTTGCCTATGATGACCCAGCCTAAGTCCAGGTACTGGGCGAATGGGGCCTCTGGAGGTCCGCTGACCTGCCTGTGTACCTTGTGGATCCTTAGAATATCTCTTCCCAGCAGAAGAAGGATTTTAGCATCTTTGTCAAGTGGTGGGATTTCACTGGCTATTGACCTTAGATGAGGGTGGTAGAAGGCAACTTCTGGTGTAGGTATTTCTTCTTTGTTGGCTGGTATCTGGTTACACTCTACAAGTGTAGGTAAGGGTAATTGTAGGTTATTTTCTAGGGAGGACACAATAAATCCATGAGCCCTTCTTCCAAAAACCTCTGTAGTTCCACTACAAGTGCCTAAGGTGTAAGGGTGAACCTCTCCTTTTGTGCAAAATAGATCGAACAGTTCGGATCGTGCAAGCGATCGATTGCTTTGATCGTCTAAGATAGCATACACCCTTAAAGTCTTTTCTGGCTGATCCTTGTGATGAATATTCACTAGGCATATTTTAGCGCAAGATTTGTCACAGTGGTCTTCCCCACAGACTTCAGTGCACGAAGAAAATACCATGGTGGAATTAGGTACGTGATCTGTACTCTTCCCGCTGTGGTTCTGCCCAGGAGGAAGGTCTGCATGTTGTGAAGGATTGGACTCAAGGGGATGGAGTGCTTGCACATGGTCCTCGGAACCGCACTCTATGCACTTGATAGGAGTTTTACATTCCTTGGCAAAGTGATCGGTGGAAGCACAGCATCTATAACATACCCCAAAAGTCTTTAGGAGTTCCTTTCGTTCTTGTAGGGGCTTCTTTCTGAAACCGATACATTTTTTGAGGGGATGAGGCTTCTTGTGGATGGGACATAATCGGTTTGGGTTTTCGATCTTGCCGCTCTTGTTTGGGGCGGGAGTGGGAATAATGTCTGTCTTCCTAACGGACACGGGACCTCTGCGGTTCCTGTAGCTAGTTTGTAGGTTGTCACCTTTAGGTGAGGGAGTGTTGAACTCGTTGAATGCAAAACTAGGATCGTTCTTGGTGTCAGCAATGTTCCTGACGAAATTGCAGAAGTAGGAGAACGGGGGAAAGGAAACCTTGTTTTCCCGTTTGTATGATGACCCAACTTGGATCCACTTTTCTTGTAGGCCATGCGGAAGCTTGCAAATGATAGGGTTAACTCCTCGAGCAGTGTCCAGGTAACTGAGGCCAGGTAGCTTAGGGTCAGTTTTGGCAAGCTGGACTTCGAGAAGAAGGTCGCTGAGTCTCTGGAACTCTATATTGTCCTTACCAGATATCCTTGGGAAATTTTCCAATCGTTTGAGCAATGCATTCTCTATGGCTTCAGGACTACCGTAAGTCTGTTCTAGACGCTCCCATGCTGCGGTGAGACCTGCAGTTGGATTGTCGATGTAAACTGACCTGAGGCTCTTGACACGTTCTGTTGACTGTGGGCCAAGCAACCCGATCAGCAGATCCAGCTCACGATCGGCAGTAAAACCGATACCGCCTAATGTAGTTTTGAAAGCGGCTTTCCAGCTTCTATAATTTTCAGGATGGTCGTCGAAGTTTACTAGGCCTGACTTGGCGAGCTCATGTCGAAGTAAGTACTTTACTACCTCTGTTGTATCGGTTGCCTCTGACTTTACATAGGAGGTTGCTGGTTGATTGTTGTGGATCGCATTGTTTATGGTATCGTTGCAAAGAGACGTGGGAAGATATGGTGCAGCAAGGGCATTCAGCTGAATTGTTGGGTGAAGGTCTGGAACAGTACTGTTAGCAGGAGGCTGGCGACTTGCTTGCGGCTTAGTGTGCCGTTTTGTGACATATGCGGGATCAGCATGACAGTCGGGAGCTGCACTGGGGTGGGTTTGCATGTAGGAAGTGGCTGGAACGGCTTTTACCTGATGATGTGGTGAAGTCCTTGCGTTGCCGTGAAACGTGGAGGTAATTGAGTGTTCACTGCTGTGGTTTAGAACATAGTTCTTAGTGCGTTCAAAAGGATCTGCTACATCTGCCTTGACGCTGACCCTTTCGCTAGCATTTTCATCTGCACCGATAGCTTGTTCCAAAACCTTTAGTTTTGCTGCAGCTGCCTCGTAGTTGCTCTGTTCCTTTAAAGCTTCAATTGCTGCCCTTTGACGTGCCGTTTGAGCTTCTATTGCTGCCTTTTGATGCGCTGCCTCGGCTTCCATTACTGCCTTTTGATGCGCTGCCTCGGCTTCCATTACTGCAACCTCGGTCTCCATATCTGCTCTTTTTTTTGCATATGCGGCCCGTACCTTGATAGCCTCTGCTTCGGCGCGGGCATTCATTAGCTGTTCACTAAGCGTTGAGTGCTTTGAACTTCGGGATCTAGAGGAACCTTTAGAACGTCTGGTGGATACAGATTTGTGAGATACAGTGTCCCGTGGCAGCATTAATTTTGCTTCTGCCTTTGCTTTAGTTCGCTGGATAAAGCTTTCTCTTTCCTCATTAAGAAGCTGGGCATTGTTAAGTTGCTCTAAGGACTCCTCAGTGTTGATGCTTTGCAGAATAGTTTTATATTTGTTGCTTGTAGTCTGGTACAGTTCGTATGAAGCAGAGAGATGCTTTATGGCGCCCTCTAGTTGCAGTACCTCATGGCTGGGACATGAAATCACATCAATGTGGGTGAGGATTTTATCCCAAATCTGCTTCAAACTGGTTGCTAGTTCAGTTCTCATGGATTCATAGTTCTCTTTAACCTTCCAAGTGGGTTTCACAGAGCGTTTGGTCGATGCAGTGAACTCTGGGTCCTCATCCTGACTTTCTCTGTGTGAAGCATGCTGTGGTGTTTCATCACACACTGAGCCCTTTCCACTCATGATGGCCTGCAGTACACAGGCTTGACTGTAGCAGTGAAGAGGGTCTGTATACTGTGAGGAGCTGTAACAAGCTGTGCTGGGGTTGTATGCAGAATTCTCGTGCAATACACACAGTTACACTTCACTATGATCTGTCCTGTGACGCAGTTATCTCTGTGCAGGCTGCTGGATACGTTCTTTTACTATTCTGAATCGGCTGCAAAGGCTATGAATGTGGTTTTCAGTAGCACATGGAGCTCATTGCCCTGAAGAGATTATTCATCCCAAATCACCTTTCCAGATAGCTTACTCAGTCCCAACTCACATGAAAGAAGATCTGGCGATGTTTATTCGTCGTATGATCCGTAGAATGCAAGTTACAACAGGTAAAAGAACGATTCTTCCATGCAGGTATAGAGAATAGACACAGGTCAGATGAATTACAGCATTAAAATGGCTGATACAGCAAAGAGGGGGAGGAGACAGAGCAGCATGCAAACTAAGGAATGCCACAAGAGACAAACTAGATAGGCATTAAAGAGACAGTACATAATAAAAAATAATATCATGTAACATGACATTAATAATGGCCCCATAGGGCCAATTGTAGAAATATAGCCCCCTATAGTGCCCCCAACAGTAACAAGGTTCCTCTATAAGGCATCCCTATAGAGCTCACAGTAGTAATAAAGCCCCCTATAGTGCCCCAGTATTTATAAAGCCCTGCTGCAGTGTTCGCGTTACTTATAATGACCCCTTGTATTATAATACCCCCTGTAGTGCCACTACATATAATGCACTCCCTGTAGTGCCCATATGTATAATGCCCCTTGTAGTTCTAGTATGTAAAATGCTCTCACACCCCTCCCCTTACAGTATGATGCACCCTCTGTGTGTGTGTGTATATATATATATATATATATATATATATACACTGCTGATGCTTTTATAGAGGACATTGTGTGTCCCCCTACCCTGCTTGCTGCTGATGATGATTAGTGTGTCCCAGGCACGGTGGGGGGGATGCCTTACGCACACTGTCCTTTTTATAATAAGCATCAGCAGCAAGCAGAGCAGTTTTGTGTAAGAAGAGACATCCCTCTTGTAGGGAGCTATCTGTTACTGTGGGAGCTAGCGCAGGGACGTATGTTAGGTCGAAGGTGGTCCTGGGAAAGCAGGGCCCGCTGGAGCCCCAGGAAGGGACTCAAGACAGGAGTAGCGGTGGCTACACCACAGCAGCCATTGTTGTAATAGTGTAATTAGGGGGCGGAACCTTCCATCCATTCCAGACCCCCTCCCACGGGCCCCATAGCAGCCGGATAGTCTGCCTCTATTGGCAGTACACCAGTGCTGGCTGTGCAAATTGTATAGATGGCACTGTTTCATGCTTACTAGTGTTGAGCGAGCATGCTCGGCTGAACTGCTGTTTGGCTCGAGCATCGCTATGCTTGACACATGGCAGTACTCGAGCGCCATGCTCGATTCTCCTACCCGCATGTTTCTTGGCTGCTATGCAAATATAAGTGAAAACTAGTATATTTTTTTCCATACTTTTCTATACTTTTTCTTTAGAGGGTGTCTGCAGTGACTTGTGACATCTGTGCAATACCTTCTTTGTGTCAGGACAAGAGATATAAAAAATATAAGTGAAAACTAGTATATTTTTTCCATACTTTTTCTATAGAGGGTGTCTGCAGTGACTTGTGACATCTGTGCAATACCTTCTGTGTGTCAGGGCCAGAGATAGGAAAAATATAAGTGAAATCTATTTTCCTTTTTCCATACTTTTATGTACTTTTTCCATATACTGTGCTTGCTGTAAACTGCGAAATCCGTGCCACATCTTGTGTGTCAAGTGTGCATATAACATTTAATATGAAGAAGGCGAGCATTAAGGGACGGAGAAGTGGCCGTGATGCTGATGGTTCACGCAGAGTCCGTGGCCCTGGGCACGTTGAAACTGTGCCTGCTGCAAGAGCACAAGAAAAACAATCATCCATGATACCTAGCTTCATGTCCCAGTTTGAAGGGCGTTGCAGGACAAAACTCTTGAAGTCAGACCAGTGCGATCAGGTGGTCGGTTGGAATGCAGAAGATAATGCTTGCAGTTGGTTAAGCACCACCCTGCCTTCCACCAAGTGGGGAACGGTGGGGAACAGCAATTAGTGTTTAATGAGGTGGATGATGATGACACAGTTGCCAATGAGTCAACCGCAATCACTGTCTCAAGAGGTTGATGAAGAGGATGAGACACAGTTGTCAATTACTGAGGTTGTGGTTAGGTCAACAAATCAGGAGGATGATCAGAGTGACGAAGTGGAAAAGGAGGTGGTGGATGATTAGGTCACTGACCCAACCTGGGAAGGTGGAAAGCCGAGCGAGGACAGCGGTACAGAGGGGGAGGGATCTGCAGCACCGCAACAGGCTGGAAGAAGCAGTGGGGTGGAAAAAGGGAGAAGGCGGGCCACACCAAACAGGCCCACATCTGTTCCACGGAGCACCCCCTTGCGTAAATCTCCCTTGCCAAGGGGTAGGTGTTCCGCAGTATGGCGCTTTTTTGAGGAAAGTGCGGACGACAAAAGAATAGTAGTTTGCAACCTGTGCCACACCAAAATGAGCCAGGGCGTGAACACTAGCAACCTCACCACCACCAGCATGATTCGCCACATGGCATCCAAACATAGTAATAAGTGGGATGAATGCCTGGGTCCACAATCTGTGTCTGCGGGTCACACCACTGCCTTCTCTTCCCCTATGGTACGTGCTGGCCAATCGCCTGTCGAAGGTGCAGGCGAGGATGCCTCCCGCCCTGCACTTGGACCTTCGCAAGCACCATCAGCGATCACATCCACTTCCCTGTCCCAGCGCAGTGTCCAAATGTCCTTACCCCAGGCATTTGAACGCAAGCGCAAATACCCAGCCACCCACCCACAGGCCATAGCACTAAATGTGAAGTTTTCCAAATTACTGGCCCTGGAAATGTTGCCATTTAGGCTTGTGGACACTGAGGCATTCAGCAGCCTGATGTCGGCGGCCATCTTGCGGTACTCTGTCCCCAGCCGCCTTTATTTTTCAAGGTGTGCCGTGCCCGCCTTACACCAACATGTGTCCCGAAACGTCACACGTGCCCTGACCAACGCAGTTACTGGAAAGGTCCACTTAACCACGGACACATAGATAAGTGCATTCGGGCAGGGGCGCTACATTTCCCTGACGGCACACTGGGTGAACGATGTGGAGGCCGGGAGCGAGTCATACCCTGGGATGCCCTGGGGTGCTACCGATGCCAAATATTGCAGGCCCTACGTCAATCAGGGTTTCCGCCAACATCTACATTAGTGGCTTCAACCCCTACTTCTCCTCCTCCACTTCCACCTCTACTTCCAAATTGTCCACGTGCAGCACCAGTCAGCCATAAGCCGTAGCTGGAAGCAGTGTAGCACTGCAGTGGGGAAGCGTCAACAGGCCGTGCTGATGCTGATATGTTTAGGGGTCAAAAAGCACACCGCCGCAGAGCTGTAGCAGGGGATAAGAGACTAGACTGAGCTGTGGCTCTCGCCATTCAACCTACAAAACCTACCCCAATTAGCCTGAGCTACTGGTGAAGGTGTGCCGCGTGTGTGCACATTTCCGCAAGTCATCGACAGCTTGAGCCGGTCTGTCAACGTTGCAGCAGTGCTTGAAATTGCCAGCTCACCGGCTGTTGTGCGACGTGAGCACGCACTGGAACTCCACGATCCACATGTTGGCCAGGCTTTGTGAGCAGCAGAGAGCAGTAGTGGAATAAAAGCTGCTACATGGTCGTCGCATTTCCAGTCAGCTTCCGGTAATCAGAAGCGAGGAGTGGACATAGATGTCTGACCTCTGTGAGGTTTTAAGAAACTTTGAGAAATCAAGACAGATGGTGAGCGGCGATAACGCTATTATCAGCGTAACCATCCCACTTCTGTGTCTACTCAAACGCTCGCTGCTCACAATTAAGGCCGACGCTTTGCATGTGGAAGAGGTGGAAATGAGGCAAGAAGACATTACACAGGGTGATTGCCAGACTACCCTCCGTCCGTCTTCTCAGCGCTAATTGGATGATGAAGAGGAGGAGCAGGAGGCGGTTGCCTCCGCTACAGAGGGTAGTACCCATGGAAGTTTAATGCCATCTGTTCAGCGTGGGTGGGCAGAAGAGTAGAAAGAGGAGATTGAGAGTCATCCTCCTGATGACGACAACGAAGTCTTGCCTGTTGGTACTCCGGCACACATGGCTGACTTCATGTTAGGCTGCCTTTCCCACGACCCACATGGTATACGCATTTTAGACAACACGGATTACTGGGCGTTTACCCTTCTCGACCCCCTCTACAAAGGGAACTTGTCATCTCTCATTCCTCAGGTGGAGATGACGAGCAAAACGGTGCAATACCAGAAAGTCCTTGTTAAAAAATTATCTCCAAAAATTTACATCTGACAACGCTGGCGGCTGAGTCCGTACTTCCTTGGGCAACCGAGGAGGGGAGACAAGGGGAACACACAGCAGTTCCAACAGAGGAAGGGCAACACTCTCCAAGGCCTGGGACAGTTTCATGACACCCCGCCAGCACCCTCACCCTGATGCGCGGCCTTGTGTCACAAGGAGGGAAAAGTTTTGGAAGATGGTGAAGGAGTACGTAGCAGACCGTGTCAGCGTCCTCAGTGATCTCTCAGTGCCTGACAACTACTGGGTGTCCAAGCTGGACACGTGGCACGAACTGGTGCTCTACACCTTGGAGGTGCTGGCCTGCCCTGCCGCCAGCGTTTTGTCTGAGCAGGTATTTAGTGCTTCTGGTGGCATTATAACAGATAAGCGAATCCACCTGTCAACTGAAAACGCTGACAGGTTGACTCTTATAAAAATGAACAAGGCCTGGATTGCCCCTTACTTTTCGACTCCACCAGAGGAAAGCGGATGAACAAAGGCACTTTAAATGTGTTTTTTAATGTACTCAATACACTGTATTCCCATGCACCCCTTCCACCACAAAAAAGGGTATATGGTTAAATCTTCCTTTTCTCCTCCTCCTCTTCCATCATATCAAGATGCTTATTCATCGCATATAATGCCCTTGAATATAATTTTTTAGAGGGTCAGCTTACCTGCAGGCCTTCGCATATAATTTTTTAGAGGGTCAGCTCATCTGCAGGCCTTCGCATATAATGTTTTACAGGGTCAGCTCACCTGCAGGCCCTTGCATATAATGTTTTACAGCGTCAGCTCACCTGCAGGCCCTTGCATATAATGTTTTACAGGGTCAGCTCAACTGCAGGCCCTCGCATATAATGTTTTACAGGGTCAGCTTACCTTCAGGCCCTCACCTACAATCTTTTACAGGCTCAGCTCACCTATAGGCCATCGCATATAATTTTTTACAAGATCAGCTCACCTGCAGGCCCTCACCTACAATCCTTTACAGGGTCAGCTCACCTGCAGGCCCTTGCATATAATGTTTTACAGGGTCAGCTTAACTGCAGGCCCTTGCATATAATGTTTCACAGGGTCAGCTTACCTTCAGGCCCTCACCTACAATCTTTTACAGGCTCAGCTCACCTATAGGCCCTCGCATATAATGTTTTACAAGATCAGCTCACCTGCTGGCCCTCACCTACAATCTTTTACAGGGTCAGCTCACCTGCAGGCCCTTGCATATAATGTTTTACAGGGTCAGCTTACCTTCAGGCCCTCACCTACAATCTTTTACAGGCTCAGCTCACCTATAGGCCCTCGCATATAATGTTTTACAAGATCAGCTCACCTGCTGGCCCTCACCTACAATCTTTTACAGGGTCAGCTCACCTGCAGGCCCTCACATATAATGTTTTACAGGATCAGCTCACCTGTAGGCCCTCACCTACAATCTTTTACAGGCTCAGCTCACCTATAGGCCCTCGCATATAATGTTTTACAAGATCAGCTCACCTGCTGGCCCTCACCTACAATCTTTTACAGGGTCAGCTCACCTGCAGGCCCTCACATATAATGTTTTACAGGATCAGCTCACCTGTAGGCCCTCACCTACAATCTTTTACAGGGTCAGCTCACCTTCTGATGACGACAGCGAAGTCTTGCCTGTTGGTACTCTGGCACACATGGCTGACTTCATGTTAGGCTGCCTTTCCCATGACCCACGCGTTATATGTATTTTAGACAACATGGATTACTGGTTTTTCACCCTTCTCGACCCCCGCTACAAAGAGAACTTCTCATCTCTCATTCCTTTGGTGGAGAGGACAAGCAACACGGTGCTGTACCAGAAGATCCTTGTTGAAAAATTGCTCCAAAGTTGATAGGGCAGACATCAAAATGTATCGTCGCTGTCACAGGGACGTGCGATCGCCTAGAAGTTATCTAGAGTCAACAAAGCGGCAGCAGGCCCTCACCTACACGTACAGTCTCAGTAGTCAAGAGTCTGGCCAACACAATCCTCACCATGACGGCACACTGGGTGAATGTTGTGGAGGCCGGCAGCAAGTCGGCTGCTGGCACCAGACTTGCCCTCTAATAGATCCTCGTTAACGGAAAGTGTACTCATTCCAATAACAGGGCCTCTTGTTATTTATCGTCACTACCTCCCCGAGTCGGGAGTGGGTAATTGCCGCGCGCCTGCTGCCTTCCTTGGACGCTTGTGCTTTAATAACTTGACCCAAGCTCTCTGGGTGGTTCACAATTAGTAAAAAAAAAAAAGGGGCAAGGCAACAAAAGCCAATCATATTTCAGCCATTGACCTCCCTTGGATGTGGTAGCCCTTTCTCAGGCTCCCTCTACGGCATCGAACCCTGATTCCCCATTACCCATGATCACGTTGGTAGGCGCAGAAAAGAACATAGAAAGTTGATAGGGCAGACATGCGAATGGATCGTCGCCGTCACAGGGACGTGCAATCATCCAGAGGTTAGAGTCCCCAATGCGGCAGCAGGCCCTCCCTCCTAATGTTTTAGATGGCATCCTCTGCCTGCTCCTTGTGTACTTTGCTGCTCTCCTGATATTCTGACCCTGGCCTCCTCCTGACGATCCTCTGCTGACTCCTTTGGTACTTCAGGACTCTCCTGGTATTTATGACCCCAGCTTTTCCTGACTATTCTCTGCTTGCTCCATTTGTACTTTGTAGCTTTCCTGGTATTGACTCGGTCCGTTTACATTCTGTTGTTTGTCTGTCATCCCTGCACTTATTCCAAGCTAGGGATTGCCGTCCAGTTGTCCCCTGTCATTAGGACTCGCGAGGCAAGTAGGCAGGGCCAGGGGTAAGGGTGGAGCGCAGTAGTCACTTCCCTCCCCCCTGTGTGTGTGTGTACACGACCGTTACATGAATCAAGCCAGCAAAGAAAGGAATATGGGCAATCACAATACATTAGTAAGTGGCTTCTATTAACTTTCAGTGCATGATAAATGCCTTTGGCTGAAGTAACACAACCCCTTTAAGTTTTAAATAACATCATTTATTGGTCGTTTCTATTATGTAAACCCATTAAGGTCACTTCAAATCTGAATTTGTCCTTAAAAAAGTGGGTTTTGGAAATTTTCATGAAAATTTGAAAAATTGCTTTTAAAATTCTAAGCCTTTTAACATCTTAAAAAATAATATGACATTTAGACAATGATGCCGACATAAAGTAGACACATGAGATATGTTAATAATTATTTTATGAGGTTTCACTATTCGTCTTAAAAGCTGAAAAAAATCTAATAAAAGAATAGGGAATTGTGTATTTAAATAAAATAAAATAAAGATAAAACATATTAAATCAAATTTACCGCTAACATGAAGTATCACGTGTCACTAGAAAACAGTCTCAGATTCGTTTGCATAAGTGAAAGTACATCAGATTTGAAAAAATAGGCTATGTCAGGAAAGTGAAAAATGTCTGTCAGGAAATGAACAGCTCAGAACCAGAGCAAACATGTGCAGAAAAGACACTGCACATAGATAAGTGGGTATTGAAAGAAAGGAAAAGAAGAGATGTGCGTCCTGTGCAGGAAGTAACAGCGACTGAATATCAAAACGGATTTTACACAAGGTACAATGGTAGAGGATACTATATCTCCTTATGGAGAGTGCCTGCCTGGCAGGAGAAGTCTTATAGGCCAGGCAATGCTTCTCTGGAATTCTGGGAAGAGGGTATGCAAATCAGCCCTTACAAGCTGCCTCTGATGCCACCAGATGTAAGGTAGCTATCCTATAAGTCAGTGTTTGACCTTTCAAACAGGCCTTGAGACATGACTTGGATAACATGACTTGCCTAAGGCTATGTTCACAGTAGCATTTGGAATCCGGTAGCCTGATACAACCGTGTACCACCGGAACCCCCTTGACTATAATGGGATCTGGCTGTAATTCGTCTGCTTTTCAGGCATAAATGCTGGGTTTTAGCCAGACAAAAAAAAACAAAACATTTAACCGCTTGCCGCCACGCTAACGCCGAAAGGCGTCATCGCGGCGGCTCTCCCAGGTCACACTAACGCCAATAGGCGTCATCTCGCGAGACGCGAGATTTCCTGTGAACGTGCGCACACAGGCGCGCGCGCTCACAGGAACGGAAGGTAAGCGAGTGGATCTCCAGCATGCCAGCGGCGATCGTTCGCTGGCAGGCTGGAGAGCCGAATTTTTTAACCCCTAACAGGTATATTAGACGCTGTTTTCATAACAGCGTCTAATATACCTCCTACCTGGTCCTCTGGTGGTCCCTTTTGTTAGGATCGACCACCAGAGGACTCAGGTAGGTCAGTACAGTCGCACCAAACACCACACTACACTACACTACACCCCACCCCCCGTCACTTATTAACCCCTTATAAACCCCTGATCACCCATGATCACCCCATATAAACTCCCTGATCACCCCCCTGTCATTGATCACCGCCCTGTCATTGATCACCCCCCTGTCAGGCTCCGTTCAGACGTCCGTATGATTTTTACGGATACATGGATCGGATCCGCAAAAAGCATACGGACGTCTGAATGGAGCCTTACAGGGGGGTGATCAATGACAGGCGGGTGATCACCCATATACACTCCCTGATCACCCCCTGTCATTGATCACCCCCCTGTCATTGATCACTCCCCTGTAAGGCTCCATTCAGACGTCCGCATGATTTTTACGGATCCATGGATACATGGATCGGATCCGCAAAAAGCATACGGACGTCTGAATGGAGCCTTACAGGGGGTGATCAATGACAGGCGGGTGATCACCCATATACACTCCCTGATCACCCCCCTGTCATTGATAACCCCCCTGTAAGGCTCCATTCAGACGTCCGCATGCGTTTTGTGGATCCGATCCATGGATCCGTAAAAAATCATGCGGATGTCTGCATGGAGCCTTACAGGGGGGGTGATCAGTGACAGGGGGGTGATCACCCTGATTACCCTGATCACCCCGTCATTGATAACCCCCCTGTAAGGCTCCATTCAGACGTCAGCATGCGTTTTGTGGATCCGATCCATGTATCCATGGATCCGTAAAAAATCATGCGGATGTCTGAATGGAGCCTTACAGGGGGGGTGATCAGTGACAGGGGGGTGATTACCCTGATCACCCCCTGTCATTGATAACCCCCCTGTAAGGCTCCATTCAGACGTCCGCATGCGTTTTGTGGATCCGATCCATGTATCCATGGATCCGTAAAAAATCATGCGGATGTCTGAATGGAGCCTTACAGGGGGGGTGATCAGTGACAGGGGGGTGATCACCCTGATTACCCTGATCACCCCCTGTCATTGATAACCCCCCTGTAAGGCTCCATTCAGACGTCCGCATGCATTTTGTGGATCCGATCCATGTATCCATGGATCCGTAAAAAACTCATGCGGATGTCTGAATGGAGCCTTACAGGGGGTGTGATCAGTGACAGGGGGGTGATCACCCTGATTACCCTGATCACCCCCTGTCATTGATAACCCCCCTGTAAGGCTCCATTCAGACGTCCGCATGCGTTTTGTGGATCCGATCCATGTATCCATGGATCCGTAAAAAATCATGCGGATGTCTGAATGGAGCCTTACAGGGGGGGTGATCAGTGACAGGGGGGTGATCACCCTGATTACCCTGATCACCCCCTGTCATTGATAACCCCCCTGTAAGGCTCCATTCAGACGTCCGCATGCGTTTTGTGGATCCGATCCATGTATCCATGGATCCGTAAAAAATCATGCGGATGTCTGAATGGAGCCTTACAGGGGGGGTGATCAGTGACAGGGGGGTGATCACCCTGATTACCCTGATCACCCCCTGTCATTGAAAACCCCCCTGTAAGGCTCCATTCAGACGTCCGCATGCGTTTTGTGGATCCGATACATGTATCCATGGATCCGTAAAAAATCATGCGGATGTCTGAATGGAGCCTTACAGGGGGGGTGATCAGTGACAGGGGGGTGATCACCCTGATTACCCTGATCACCCCCTGTCATTGATAACCCCCCTGTAAGGCTCCATTCAGACGTCCGCATGCGTTCTGTGGATCCGATACATGTATCCATGGATCCGTAAAAAATCATGCGGATGTCTGAATGGAGCCTTACAGGGGGGGTGATCAATGACAGGGGGGTGATCAGGGAGTCTACATGGGTGATCACCCCCCTGTCATTGATCACCCCCCTGTCATTGATCACCCCCCTGGTAAGGCTCCATTCAGACATTTTTTTTGGCACAAGTTAGCGGAAATTTTTTGTTTGTTTTTGTTTTTGTTTTTTCTTACTAAGTCTCATATTCCACTAACTTGTGTCAAAAAATAAAATCTCACATGGACGCACCATACCCCTCACGGAATCCAAATGCGTAAACATTTTTAGACTTTTATATTCCAGACTTCTTCTCACGCTTTAGGGCCCCTAAAAAGCCAGGGCAGTATAAATACCCCACATGTGACCCCATTTCGGAAAGAAGACACCCCAAGGTATTCCGTGAGGGGCATATTGAGTCCATGAAAGATTGAAATTTTTGTCCTAAGTTAGCGGAAAGTGAGACTTTGTGAGAAAAAAACAAGAAAAAATCAATATCCGCTAACTTATGCAAAAAAAATAAAAATTCTAGGAACTCGCCATGCCCCTCATTGAATACCTTGGGGTGTCTTCTTTCCAAAGTGGGGTCACATGTGGGGTATTTATACTGCCCTGGCTTTTTAGGGGCCCGAAAGTGTGAGAAGAAGTCTGGGATCCAAATGTCTAAAAATGCCCTCCTAAAAGGAATTTGGGCCCCTTTGCGCATCTAGGCTGCAAAAAAGTGTCACACATGTGGTATCGCCGTACTCAGGAGAAGTTGGGGAATGTGTTTTGGGGTGTCATTTTACATATACCCATGCTGGGTGAGAAAAATATCTTGGTCAAATGCCAACTTTGTATAAAAAAATTGGAAAAGTTGTCTTTTGCCAAGATATTTCTCTCACCCAGCATGGGTATATGTAAAATGACACCCCAAAACACATTGCCCAACTTCTCCTGAGTACGGCGATACCAGATGTGTGACACTTTTTTGCAGCCAAGGTGGGCAAAGGGGCACATATTCCAAAGTGCACCTTTCGGATTTCGCAGGCCATTTTTTACACATTTTGATTGCAAGGTACTTCTTACACATTTGGGCCCCTAAATTGCCAGGGCAGTATAACTACGCCACAAGTGACCCCATTTTTGAAAGAAGACACCCCAAGGTATTCCGTGAGGGGCATGGCGAGTTCCTAGAATTTTTTATTTTTTGTCGCAAGTTAGTGGAATATGAGACTTTGTAAGGAAAAAAGAGAAAAAAAAAAAAAATCATAATTTTCCGCTAACTTGTGACAAAAAATAAAAAATTCTAGGAACTCGCCATGCCCCTCACGGAATACCTTGGGGTGTCTTCTTTCCAAAATGGAGTCACTTGTGGCGTAGTTATACTGCCCTGGCAATTTAGGGGCCCAAATGTGTGAGAAGTACCTTGCAATCAAAATCTGTAAAAAATGGCCTGTGAAATCCGAAAGGTGCTCTTTGGAATATGTGCCCCTTTGCCCACCTTGGCAGCAAAAAAGTGTGACACATCTGGTATCGCCGTACTCAGGAGAAGTTGGGGAATGTGTTTTGGGGTGTCATTTTACATATACCCATGCTGGGTGAGAGAAATATCTTGGCAAAAGACAACTTTTCCCATTTTTTTATACAAAGTTGGCATTTGACCAAGATATTTTTCTCACCCAGCATGGGTATATGTAAAATGACACCCCAAAACACATTCCCCAACTTCTCCTGAGTACGGCGATACCAGATGTGTCACACTTTTTTGCTGCCAAGGTGGGCAAAGGGGCACATATTCCAAAGTGCACCTTTTGGATTTCACCGGTCATTTTTTACACATTTTGATTGCAAAGTTCTTCTCACACATTTGGGCCCCTAAATTGCCAGGGCAGCATAACTACCCCACAAGTGACCCCATTTTGGAAAGAAGACACCCCAAGGTATTCCGTGAGGGGCATGGCAAGTTTTTAGAATTTTTTATTTTTTGTCGCAAGTTAGTGGAATATGAGACTTTGTAAGAAAAAATAAAAAAATAAAATCATCATCATTTTCCGCTAACTTGTGACAAAAAATAAAAAGTTCTATGAACTCACTATGCCCATCAGCGAATACCTTAGGGTGTCTACTTTCCGAAATGGGGTCATTTGTGGGGGTTTTCTACTGTTTGGGCATTGTAGAACCTCAGGAATCATGACAGGTGCTCAGAAAGTCAGAGCTGTTTCAAAAAGCGGAAATTCACATTTTTGTACCATAGTTTGTAAATGCTATAACTTTTACCCAAACCATTTTTTTTTTTGCCCAAGCATTTTTTTTTTATCAAAGACATGTAGAACAATAAATTTGGCGAAAAATGTATATATGGATGTCGTTTTTTTTGCAAAATTTTACAGCTGAAAGTGAAAAATGTCATTTTTTTGCAAAAAAATCGTTAAATTTCGATTAATAACAAAAAAAGTAAAAATGTCAGCGGCAATGAAATACCACCAAATGAAAGCGCTATTAGTGAGAAGAAAAGGAGGTAAAATTCATTTGGGTGGTAAGTTGCATGACCGAGCAATAAACCGCTAAAGTTGTGGAGTGCCGATTTGTAAAAAAGGGCCTGGTCACTAGGGGGGTATAAACCTGTGGTCCTTAAGTGGTTAAAAAGTCATAAAAAGGGGTTTTGAGACCTTTTTATGACCTCCACAGTATCCCCATAACAGTGATCTCCACAGTGTCCCAATAACAGTGATCTCCACAGTTTCCCCATAACAGTGAGCTCCATAGCGTCCTCATAACAGTGATCTCCACAGTGTCCCCATAACAGTGAGTTCCACAGAGTCCCCATAACAGTGAGCTCTGCAGTACCCCCATAATAGTGACATCCATAGTGCTCCCATTAGAGTGACATCACCAGCACCCCATAACAGTTACATCCACAGTGCCCCTATGTGACGAAACCAACCTCGCCACGGTGTTTTGGAGGGGGCTGGTTGCCAGCCTCCTGCCTCAGGATTATGGCCCATACTAACTTTAAAGAAGACAGGCCGGCCGCACAGCTTAAATCTGTCTTTGGAATTGTATTTTGTTATGTGAGGGTACCCAGATGGCTAGTTTAATTGTATTTGTGTGGTCTGAGTGCCATTCGCCTAATGATATGCACTCAGACTTGAGCTATCTGGGAATATGTTAAATGTCTGTGGTTGCTGGGAGGGTGTGACATTGTGTGTTTAAATGGTGATTTCTGTCCTGTTGTCCCCACGTGTGTATTGGCGATCTCCCCTTTGTCCTGAGAGATAATTAGATTATCCCTCGGTTGTCTCTGGGGCAGAGAGGAGGAAACCATGATGCATTGTGGGGATCTGTTCGGTGTGTCGCAGTCTCCATTCTGGTCCCCTGGGGGCGTGTCCACCAGATGGAGACCTGCATAAATACAGGCGGGTAGCCCTCAATAAAGGGTTCCTGTTTTATCCTTCATCATGTTGAGACTGGTGTTTGGATAACTGATCAAACTGGGGGATTGCTATACGCTGAAGATTTGCTATACTCCCCTGGCATAACTACTAGCTCTTGTAAGAGCTGTTCCTGCTCTCTGGCTGTAGGAGAGGTTCACCCACTGGAGCCTGGAGCCTTGTCGTAGGTCCAGCGTGGGTGGAGGACGGTGAGACCCCAACCAAGCTGCGGCGGTTCGTGGGGTCTGCAGGGCGTACGGTGTCAAGTGGAGTGCTTGGAGTCCTCGGAAAGCACTAGGAGCATCTATCGACGGAGGTACCTGGTCGGGGTGCTAGGCGTTCCGTTACATTGGTGGCAGCAGTGGGATGGCGTCCTAGTGTGAGGAGAAGCAGCTCAGAGACACCGTTCGTGGAGTATATTGAGGGCAACGCTAGTATCCGTACAGCGCCCCTGGCTACAGCAGGATGGAATCGGCTAGTCTTCGAACAGCGTTCCACTACGAGGAGGATGATGACCCGGGCTGGAGGGATGCAGTCCGGAAAGGCGTCTGGCACGAGGCCCTGGAAGATGTACAGCGTCGGCGGGGCGAGTGTCTCCCCAGTGAGGAGCAGCATTTGCGGATGCGAGTGGCCCTGCGAATGCCCCTTCTGGGAGAGGAGCCCCTGAATGAGTGGGTGACAGAACTGGAGAGCCTGGTATGGAAGGAGCTTTGGCTAGATGACGCCTACCAGGCACATTGGTGGTATGTGATTCGGCACTCTCCCTGGATGGCTGAGCACGACAGACCCGAGGGTGAGGATTATGATGGCCCTGGCCTGTTGTTTGAGGCCTTCGCAGAACCGGAGTTCGGAGATGCTGGAGGGTCCCGGTTCTGGGATATCTATGACTACAGAGAGGCTATGCATGATTGGGCTACAGCGAGAGAGGTGAGACAAGACCTGGCATCTCTAGTGACAAAGGAGTGGGAGCTGGAGCAGGACTACCAATACTTCTTCAGCTCAATTCGGTCCCAATATACACTGCCAGAGAGCTGGGTGGCAGTCCCAGACCTACAACCCTACAGCTGGGAAGACCCGACTGAAGTATCCCCTGCTTCAGTACCAGCTACAGAGGTAGGGGTCCTCATAGACTGGTCCTGTGAGGAACCACAACAGGCAGGTGGAGACGGGACCGAGGGCTCTCCATCGGGATGCTGGGATGCTGGCCCAGACCCTCAGCAGCAGCCGGAGTTGCCAGGTGCGGACGCAGGTGATCCTGACTCGCAAATGTTGAGGGACCTCACAGACTGGTCCTGGGAGGACCCACAGATGGCAGGTGGAGATGGGACCGAGGTCTCTCTACTGGCCCTACAGGGATGCTGGGCCGCCTGCCCAGATCTCCAGCGGCAGTGCATATCACAGGGAGAGGAGACAACCGGTCTCTCTCCCCAGCGGCAACCTGAGTTCCAGGGGGAGGAGATGCGGGGTCCCTCTGCCTTACAGCAACCAGAGTCCTGGGGAGGAGAGGCAACCGGCCTCACCTTCCACCAGCAGCCGGAGATACCGGGAAAAGGGGAACACAAGCCCCTCTGCATGGGCGCAGATGAGACCGCGGGCTCGGTGCCAGTCCTACAGGGATGCTGGACAGTCGGTCCAGATCCCCATCCATCTCCGCAGGGATACCAGGAGGAGGAGGTAAGCGAGCCCTCCCCTTCCCAGCTACTTCCCAACAGAGTTCTGGGGGCAGAAGATGAGCCTGCGCTACCCACTGATTTCTTCCCAGCAGAAGAGCTGGCATCAGGGCAGAGTGCAGTCGGCCTCTGCCCTCCTCTATCCTCTTCTCCAGAGCCGGACATCCCACAGGCTACCCCAGCGGAAGTGCTGGCATCTGGGCAGAGTGCAGTCGGCCTCTGCCCTCCCCTATCCTCTTCTCCAGAGCCGGACTCCCCACCGGCTACCCCAGCGGAAGAGCTGGCATCTGGGCAGAGCGCAGTCGGCCTCTGCCCTCCCCTACCCTCTTCTTCAGAGCCGGACTTTCCACAGGCTACCCCCACGGAAGAGCTGGCATCTGGGCAGAGCGCAGTCGGCCTCTGCCCACCAAGTACCTACAGCTCCAAGCTGGAGACCCACAAGGCAGCAAGGAGTCGCAGATGCCCACTCAACAGCTGGGGACATACAGAACAGAGCCAGGCCCCAAAATTCAACAGGTCCAGTATGGGGTTGTGGTTGGACTGCCAGACTAACTCAGGTACTGACCGTGAGGTCAGGTATCTGGTTAGTCTTCCCTGGAAGGGGGAGATGTGTGACGAAACCAACCTCGCCACAGTGTTTAGGAGGGGGCTGGTTGCCAGCCTTCTGCCTCAGGATTATGGCCCATACTAACTTTAAAGAAGACAGGCCGGCCGCACAGCTTAAATCTGTCTTTGGAATTGTATTTTGTTATGTGAGGGTACCCAGATGGCTAGTTTAATTGTATTTGTGTGGTCTGAGTGCCATTCGCCTAATGATATGCACTCAGACTTGAGCTATCTGGGAATATGTTAAATGTCTGTGGTTGCTGGGAGGGTGTGACATTGTGTGTTTAAATGGTGATTTCTGTCCTGTTGTCCCCACGTGTGTATTGGCGATCTCCCCTTTGTCCTGAGAGATAATTGGATTATCTCTCGGTTGTCTCTGGGGCAGAGAGGAGGAAACCATGATGCATTGTGGGGATCTGTTCGGTGTGTCGCAGTCTCCATTCTGGTCCCCTGGGGGCGTGTCCACCAGATGGAGACCTGCATAAATACAGGCGGGTAGCCCTCAATAAAGGGTTCCTGTTTTATCCTTCATCATGTTGAGACTGGTGTTTGGATAACTGATCAAACTGGGGGATTGCTATACGCTGAAGATTTGCTATACTCCCCTGGCATAACTACTAGCTCTTGTAAGAGCTGTTCCTGCTCTCTGGCTGTAGGAGAGGTTCACCCACTGGAGCCTGGAGCCTTGTCGTAGGTCCAGCGTGGGTGGAGGACGGTGAGACCCCAACCAAGCTGCGGCGGTTCGTGGGGTCTGCAGGGCGTACGGTGTCAAGTGGAGTGCTTGGAGTCCTCGGAAAGCACTAGGAGCATCTATCGACGGAGGTACCCGGTCGGGGTGCTAGGCGTTCCGTTACACCCTATAACAGTGACATCCCTAGTGTTCACACAAGAATGAAATCCACAGTGTCCCCATAACAGTGACATGCATAGCACCCACATAACAGTGGCATCCACAGTGCTTCCATAACAGTAAAGAAAAAAAGAGTTGTTATGGAAACCCAGAGTAAAACTCATGTATTGTCAGGCCATGTTCACACTTCAGTTATTTCCATCAGTGATTGTGAGCCAAAACCAGTTGTGGTCAAAACACAGAACATGGCACCTGATTTCTGATTAGCTTCACCGCTGGTTTTGGCTCACAATAAGGGCTGTTTCACACGAGCGGATGTCGTGCGTGACATCCGCTCTGTGAAAGAGTGCCAAGACCCGATGCAGACTGCAGAGGTACGGAGCATTAACATGACTGATAATGCTCCGTGCCTCTCTGTGACCTCTTTACTACGAAATCACAGTGACAACTTTATCTCATTGTGATTTCATAGTAAAGAAGTCACAGAGAGGCACGGAGCATTATCAGTCATGTTACTGCTCCATGCTTCTGCTGTCCGCATCGGGTCTTGGCTGTCATTCACGGAGCGGATGTCACGCACGGCATCCGCTCGTGTGAAACAGCCCTAAGGGTCCATTCACACATCCGTATGTGTTATACGGATTCACGGATCCGTGGATCCACAAGACACGGACACCGGCAGTGTGCGTTCCGCATTTTTTGGACCGCACATCGCCAGCACTATAATAGAAAATGCCTAATCTTGTCCGCAATTGCGGACAAGAATAGGACATGTTCTATTTTTTCGGGAACGGAATTGCGGACCTGGAAGTGCGGATCCGGACAGCACATAGTGTGGCCCCATAGAAATGAATGGGTCCGCAATTCAGTTTCCGCAAAATGCGGAACAGAATTGCGGACGTGTGAATGGATCCTAACTGAAAAATAACTGATCAGATAACTGAAGTGTGAACTCAATATTACAGTGAAGGACCTGCGAGCTTCTGTGGTGGCATATTTTGTATTATATTTTTCATGTGAATATCCGAAGAACGGTTCTAGAGAGAAACCTGGCCTAAAACCTTTATATATAATGATTAAAAGGGAAAAGCAAAGGAGGAGGGAGAGTTAGGGAGGAGCAGAGAATAAGTTAAAAAAAAGGAGGTGAGGAGTAAAGAAGGAGGAGGAGGAGGAGGTGCGAGGAAGTTGAACTCATTGTTCAAGGTGCTTGTCTCCAGCAGCTAAATCCTGCAGAAAGCTCCATGGAAGCATTGTAGGGGTTTGTGGAGAGGGATGGAAGAACTTGAGAGGCCTGTGCTGTCGTGTTCATTAGCTGACAGTTGCAGGAAATGAAGGAGAGAATTGCTTGAGGAACGTATTGAGTTATTTATCAAACTGGTGTAACGTAGAATTGGCTTATGTGCAACCAATCAGATTCCACCTTTCATTTTTAACAGCTCCTTTGGAAAATGAAAGGTGGAATCTGATTGGTTGCTATGGGCAACTAAGCCAATTCTACTTTACTCCAGTTTGATAAATGACACCATAGTGATCTTTAGGGAATCTGGCACCCCTTCAGTGTGCAAGGGTAATACACCCTGTGACACAGCACACCCTTAGGCCTAATTCACAGTTCAGGGATTTGGTCAGTTATTTCCATAACTGATTGTGAGCCAAAACCAGGTGCTGTCAAAAACAGGAACAAATCTTTCCATTATATTTCTGATTAGGCTCCACTTCTGCTTTTGGCTCAGAATTACTGATGAAAATAACCAACCAAATCACAGAAGTGTGAACTAGGCCTTAAAGGGGCTGTATCATCTTGGACATTGCCGGCATATCGCTAGGAGAACTTTGCGGGCTCCGTTCTAAATATCGGTGCGGGTCGCAGAGGTGGGACCCACACCTATCAGAAATTGGGGGCATGTCCTAGCAATATGTCCCCAATGTCCAAGATGATACAACCCCTTTAAGGCCAGCCCTGTGTGTGTGGGGTACGCATGATGGGCCTCAGGTGTCTGATTGAAGAGTTAGAGTCTGGTCCTTGATATCTTAGTAAGTTCCCTTTAACTTGCACTGCATATCTAAGCACGACTTGTGGCCCCTTTCTTACTAAGGGGCCCTCAGGCAGTGACCTTCATTCTGCTGCTGCTGTGTTCACCTGCCAATTGATGTTTCTGTAATTAAAGGGTTACTCCAGCGCTATAATTGTAATAAAAAAACTAGATAATAAAAAATGCTGCTGTTCAGCCACTAATAATTGGCTAAATGGACAGTCCAAGCCATTTCTGGCATGTCAAGCCTGAGAAAAGGAAATAGAGAGGTGCGGGGTTTAGAGCAGTTGCCAAAAAGAAGTGACGGGTATGGTGTGTACTGCCTGTTTATTATTTTACACCACTCTGACCCTATTTTTAATTAAAACAATGCCACCGGAATATCCCTTTAATAATAGGCAACACTTTTTCTGTTGTGTGATAAATAGTGTTGAGCGAACTTGTGTTTTAAGTTTGGCGTCTAAAGTTAGAGTTTAGGTTATCGAAGTATCCCGTTATGGATTCTAAATTCCGTTATGGTCCATGGTAGCGGAATCTATAACAGGATACTTCGATAACCCGAACTTTAGACGCCGAACTTAAAACACAAGTTCACTCAACACTAGTGATAAAGTGATATGGAAGTAAGGACCACTTTTTGCAATTACAGTTGGGCAATAGCACAATATTGTTTTGCCACGCAATTTTGAAACACTGTACTTTCACACAATTTTATTTCATTTAATAGAGAATGGTGTAACTAGCAAGTTTCTAAATCACTTCATTAAAAAATATGTCTGCATCCACCTGAAAAAAAGCTGTGAAGTCATGGCCACTAGGGGTCTCACTTTCACCTAAGTTGCAGTCCACTGCATGCTGTCAAGCAAGATACATCCCTGGTAACAGTGACTCAGAAGACGGCAAAGAGGAACTGGGGGGGTTGTCAGAGCTAGCTGGGATTGTGAGCCTGATAAAAGAACTGCTTCTACAAAGTTTCTGAACATCACATGAGCCTGTGTCTGTAAGTGTGATTTATACATCCTTATTTTTTCTGTCAGCTCCAGAGCTGAAACCAAACATAGTGGGAAGTAAGGGAAAGGATGTCAAAGCCGTACAGTGCTAGCAGACATCCATAGAAGGGATACAGCCCCCGCTTCTGAGTGAAATGCATCTAGCTGTGCAGCTGAAACATGGAATAATATGACTGAAACAAAAAACATTAGGGAAGCCCAAACATAAGTGTTCCTTTCCAGTTATGATTGTACAAAGAAGCAGAGCCATTATGCAAACTTTTTTTTTATTCAGGTACGCTTTGAGTATTGAAATACTATTTTCTTACATTGAAAATATGGCTCAGTTTCAGCTGGGTAGAGGCAGAACCTAGCAGGAGAAGCTACAGATTATACATCAGAGTATGTAGGGTTGGCCAAGCCACAACACCCATCTGTCAAAAATCCAGTTTTTTGCAGGGTGGGGCTTATATAAGTTTGGATAAATGAAGGTTTTCTGAAATGTTTAGGGGTGTTCTCAAGCATCGGTCATACTAAAAGTATCCCATGGATTGGGATTCAAATGTTGGGATGTGCATTGCATGTACCTGCACCACTACTATTGACCAGGCTAGTAGTCTCACCCTCTGTATTGCTAGGCATAATGTGATAGATGATTTTTCACTTTGACAAAAACTCTTTAATGTTGTTTTTTTCTTCAGTTGTATTCCCCTCGGGTCTTGTCGATAGAGTCAGAAGAGGATGAAGAAGAATTTAAGTTTAAGATTGAATCTGTTCAATCTGAAATAAAGAGAGGGAAAAAACTGGTAAGCTCTTTTACTAATTGCAAATGACATCTACAAATTTATCATTATGTTTGCGGCCTGTTTCACACTGGCGTTAATGATTCGGCCTGCTGGATCCGTAACTACGGTGTACAACCGTGCACTAGAATAGGTCCGGATGGATTTCAGGCAGTGCACGGCTGCAGATGGTAGTTATGGATCCGGCAGGCTGTTCCCCTGCCAGAACCATTAACGCCATGTGGTTCAGCATCTGTCAGTGGAGGGTCAGTAAAGTGCCATAGTGCTTTTTACGCTGGTCTTAGTTTGCCCCTTGTGCTGCCGTAAGATTTGTCGAATTTATCGTAGGTGCATCTATTGCAGTCTTTCACCTGGAGAAAAAAACTTCACCGATCCCTAAGTGCTGAAATTTTTGTTGAATGGGTCTCAATCCGTCCTGGCCGCCGCACGGATGTTGCCCGTGCATTGCGGACCGGAAATTCTGGTCCCCAATGCACGGAACGGCCGCACAACGGCCGCGTGGATGAGCCCTAAGAAAAGTATGCCAGTCCTGGGGTGGAGTAGAAATTTGACTGTTTTTGTGCAAAAAAAGGCACACCTACATAACTAGGTTGGAAAAAAGTACTAAAAAGTTAGAAAACGTATGAGTTAGTCTAAAAAGTCAAAATAGTCGAACGAGGTGCAAAAGCCTCCAAAACAGGAGCAATTTCAGTAGTAAATGCAACAACAAAAAATTGTCTAAAACAGTATTTATTTTAGACTAAAAACAGGCACAAACACTTTAGTAAATGTGCCCCAGATTTTTTTTTTTGCCAATAAAGTTATCACTGCATAATAGTTTTGTCTTTTTTAACACAAAAGTATTTAACATCACAAACATTTTCTGTAATAATTGGATTTATTTGCAGCGATGTAACATTTGTAAGAAATCCATAGCAACTGCCGGCTGTGACGTCAGCTCCTGCCGGAGAAGATATCACTATCCATGTGTACAAAAAGCTGACGGTTCTTCTGATCCAAATAGATACGTGTAAGTTATGCTTTTTTAACTGCATATTCATGGATGTGTGCACAGTATGGCAGACTAAGGGCTCATGCACATGATCGTTGGCTGTTTTGCAATCCGCATTTTTGAGGACCAGAACAGCCATCCCATAATAGCCTGCAACAATCCTATCATTGTCCATAATGCAGATAATGCAGACAATAATACATGTTAACAGATTTATTTAACCAATCACTGGCAACAGGAGTCGTCCCAGAAGATTGGTAATAAGCAAATGTTGTGCCCATTCACAAGGAAGGTAGTAGGGAGGAATCGGGCAACTATAGGCCAGTAAGCCTGACATCAATAGTGGGGAAATTAATGGAAACCATACTTAAGGAGATGATTGTGGAACATCTAAAATCCCATGGATTGAAAGATGAAAAACAACATGGGTTTACTTCAGAGAGATCATGTCAAACTAATCTTATTGATTTTTTTGATTGGGTGATTAAAATAATAGATGGAGGAGGTGCAGTAGACATCACTTATCTAGACTTTAGTAAGGCTTTTGATACTGTCCCACATAGAAGGCTTATCAATAAAGTGCAGTCTTTGGGCTTGGACTCCCATATTGTTGAATGGATTAGGCAGTGACTGAGGGATAGACAACAGAGGGTTGTAGTCAATGGAGAATATTCAGACCAAGGTCTTGTTACCAGTGGGGTACCTCAGGGATCAGTTCTGGGACAGATATTGTTTAATATCTTTATCAGCGAAATTGCAGAAGGCCTCGATGGTAAGGTGTGTCTTTTTGCTGATGACACAAAGATTTGTAACAGGGTTGATGTTCCTGGAGGGATACACCAAATGGAAAAGGACTTAGGAAAACTAGAGGAATGGTCAAAAATCTGGCAACTAAAATTTAATGTTGATAAGTGCAAGATAATGCACCTGGGGCGTAAAAACCCAAGAGCAGAATATAAAATCAGTGATGCAGTCCTAACCTCAGTATCTGAGGAAAGGGATTTAGGGGTCATTATTTCAGAAGACTTAAAGGTAGGCAGACAATGTCACAGAGCAGCAGGAAATGCTAGCAGAATGCTTGGGTGTATAGGGAGAAGCATTACCAGTAGAAAGAGGGAGGTGCTCATGCCGCTCTACAGAGCACTAGTGAGACCTCATTTGGAGTATTGTGCTCAGTACTGGAGATATCTCCAGAAGGATATTGATACTTTGGAGAGAGTTCAGAGAAGAGCTACTAAACTGGTACATGGATTGCAGGATAAAACTTACCAGGAAAGATTAAAGGACCTTAACATGCATAGCTTGGAAGAAAGACGAGACAGAGGGGATATGATAGAAACTTTTAAATACATAAAGGGAATCAACAAGGTAAAAGAGGAGAGAATATTTTAAAGAAGAAAAACTGCTACAAGAGGACATAGTTTTAAATTAGAGGGGCAAAGGTTTAAAAGTAATATCAGGAAGTATTACTTTACTGAGAGAGTAGTGGATGCATGGAATAGCCTTCCTGCAGAGGTGGTAGCTCCAAATACAGTGAAGGAGTTTAAGCATGCATGGGATAGGCATAAGGCCATCCTTCATATAAGTTAGGGCCAGGGGCTATTCATAGTATTCAGTATATTGGGCAGACTAGATGGGCCAAATGGTTCTTATCTGCCGACACATTCTATGTTTCTATGTTGTTGTTTTTTGGGGGTTTTTCCGGAACCGCCATGCAGACATATGGACAAGGAATGCACACAGAGTCATTTCTGGAACGGACACAGAAAAAAGAAATATATACATTCATGTGCATGAGCCATAAACGTAAAAAATATACTTTGATAATGCATATGTTTTAACTAATTGCAATTGTTGCTTATAATCTTGTCAACATGTATATACTCGTAAAGATTTCAGTGTTATATTTGTGTATTTTGACAATATGGCGCTTAACGATATTTCATTGTTTTGAAAGCTCTATAGTCCTATTATGGTCGTGGCTACGGATACTGGTGCTAGCGTGGTGAGGCCAGGAACCTAGACATATCATTAAACTAAGTAGGCCTGGATTGTGCCCATAGCCGTGAAACGTGGGTAGCCTATAAGGGGGCATACCCTGAGGAAGCCCTTGAAAAGGGGAGGGAGGGTGGGGCACAGAATAATGCCAGCGTCGGATGACCGTGGGAGGGGAGCTTATAAAGCCTACGCCCCTCCCACAATCACAGGCTGCAACAGCCTTGACAATTATGGTCGTGGCTACGGATACTGGTGCTAGCGTGGTGAGGCCAGGAACCTAGACATATCATTAAACTAAGTAGGCCTGGATTGTGCCCATAGCCGTGAAACGTGGGTAGCCTATAAGGGGCCAAAAAGCAAGGCAAAAGGTAGATTTAGCATTTAATTGAAGGGTACATGGTTTACGGTGCCCGTTTACGGAAAACGTCTGATATTTCCTGATGCGGATTGGCAAGGTACCTGGTAAGGCAAGATGACTCCCAACGTCCTATCTTGCGGATGTTATGACTGGGAACGTTGTGCTTGGAGGCTGCGGAAGCCGTCCCGATCCGAAACGAGTGACCTGAAATGGTTTTGAGATCGAAACCTAGGCTGGCGACTAGAAGGCGAATGTGGAAAATGATTTGCGCGGTCGTGAGGTGCTTGGATTTGAAGGGCAGCAGCGGGCTGTCAGGGGAGGAATGACCCAAGGAGCTTATTAATTGGTTGAAAACCGGGACTGGACACCATTTGTTGAAGGACCTGAAATACTTGACTTGGACTGGGGGCCCTGATTGCGACGTTTTGGTGGAAGGTAGTAGCAAGATGAAATGGTCGTTACTCCAAGCTAACTGGCTCTTGGTCAGACCCTTGGATTTTGGGGAGAAACCTGTGAATTCCCCTGGCCGCAAGACTCATGGAAACCTGAATACATGGCCGCTTTTATGATGGTGCTGGGATGGAGCCCGAAAGGGTTGCTGTCTAGGAAATTGGAAGCTTCCCAACAGATCCCCTGAGACTGGTTGCCTGGTGTGAGTGCATGGCAGGCTGTTTTTTTGAATCCCCCTAGGGACTGCCCTGATGGAGGGGGACGCAAATATGGCCTTACTACTTGGATGATTGAGAGTGAAGTAGTATTGCACCCCTGCCATGTACAATCTGATGGAGTTTGTGACCAAGCTTGAGGTGATGGTGATGATTTTTATTTTTTTTATTTTTTAGGGATTTGGCGTACAAAATAGTTTGCGCTAGTCCATGCGTAGGGTGTTGAACTCTGGAGGCGACAATCCTGCTGGATCCGCCTCTGGCATGACCTGAGGATGTGGATTGGGACCTGGAAGCGACTGGGAGAGGAGGGACGGGGAGGCGGATCTCTGGACTCCACTGCCGACAGCCTGGTCTGAATGGCTGAAACGGAAGTGGCTAGGGTGTTGGAGACGTGCAGCTGAGTCATCGACAACTGGATTGTTGACATTGGCACCTGTTCTTCGAAGTGAGAGGAATCGGATACCAGGAGTCAATAAAGCTCCGCCTTCCTGGCCGAAGCTGGGTAACGAATCCCTCTTTTGGTTAACTCAGCTATGATTTTTGGGATCGTCCAGCTCCGAAGTGACCCTACGCTGGCATGGCTGGATGTCAGGGAATCTGGAAAGGAAGCAAAGTCATCGATTTCAGTACGATGTGACATGTTGGAAAGCTGAAAGAGAGAGCAAGATTTTGTGTTCTTTTGGGGTTAGCCAAGACGTAGCCTCGGAATCATTAGGGCCCTGGATCCGAGGAGGTGCGTTGCGTTTGCTGCCCCTCAGATGAACGTTTTTGGAGTGACCTGGTCTAACAAGGCCCCTGGTCCTGAAGGTTCGTGGCAGCGTAGACAAGATCGTGTCTTTGACTGAGATAAAAGTAAAAGTTTTAGCGGAGGGGCCTATGGCCAGTGAGCAAGATTGCGAATTAATTTAACCTGATGCCTGGGTGGGCCGCCGTGAAGACAGATGAACATGGATGAGGGACCGAAATGACCTGCCTGACGTGGCAGGTGTGAGACCAAGAGTGACAGGGGCGAAAAGATGAAACCAGGGCGTGTGTGTGAAACGGAGTGGTCTGACGGAGGATGAGGATGGAATACATGGATGGAACGAGAAGAAGAGATGTGGCTTGACACGTGAACAGGAGGGGGACGTGAGAAGACAAGACATGGCCTGAATAACGAAAACAGGCGTGAGACGTAGGAAGACAGACGTGGCCTCAATAAAGAAAACGGGCGTGAAACGTAAATGACAGACATGGCCTGAGTAACGAAAACAGGCGTGAGACGTAGATGACAGACGTGGCCTGAATAACGAAAACAGGCGTGAGACGTAGATGACAGACGTGGCCTGAATAACGAAAACAGGCGTGAGACGTAAATGACAGACGTGGCCTGAATGACGAAAAACAGGCGTGAGACGTAGATGACAGACGTGGCCTGAATAACGAAAACAGGCGTGAGACGTAAATGACAGACGTGGCCTGAATAGCGAAAAACAGGCGTGAGACGTAGATGACAGACGTGGCCTGAATAACGAAAACAGGCGTGAGACGTAGATGACAGACGTGGCCTGAATAACGAAAACAGGCGTGAGACGTAGAAGAGAGACGTGGCCTGAATAACGAAAACAGGCGTGAGACGTAGATGAGAGACGTGGCCTGAATAACGAAAACAGGCGTGAGACGTAGATGACAGATGAGGACTGAATAATGAAACAGGCGAAAGATGTATTCGACAGCTGGGTTAGATGAAGAAAAACAGGCGTGATACATTACTGACGTACGTGAGACATGGAAGACAGATGAGGCTGAATGATGTGGACAGGCATGATAATGGAAGTTTTTTTTTTTTTTTATTAAGTGAACCGGCGCGGAGCGTAGAATGATTAAAAACAATCGGGAGACGTAAATGACAGACATGGCCTGAATAACGAAAACAGGCTGGGACGTGAATGACAGACGTGGCCTGAATTACGAAAAACAGGCGTGAGACGTAGAAGACAGATGTGATCTGGAATGAAAACAGTCTGGGACGTGAATGACAGAAGTGGCCTGAATAACAAAAACGGGCGTGGAACGTGAATGAAAGGCATGGCCTGAATAACGAAAAACAGGCGTGAGACGTAGAAGACAGACGTGATCTGAAAATGAAAACAGTCTGCGACGTGAATGACAGACGTGGCCAGAATAATGAAAACAGGCGTGGGACGTGAATGACAGACTTGGCCTGAATAACGAAAACAGGCGTGAGACGTAAATGACAGACGTGGCCTGAATAACGAAAACAGGCGTGAGACGTAGATGAGAGACTTGGCCTGAATAACGAAAACAGGCGTGAGACGTAAATGACAGACGTGGCCTGAATAACAAAAACGGGTGTGAGACGTAAAAGACAGACGTGGCCTGAATAACGAAAACGGGTGTGAGACGTAAAAGACAGACGTGGCCTGAATAACTAAAACAGGCGTGAGAAGTAAATGACAGACGAGCCCTGAATAACAAAAACAGGCGTGAGACATAAAAGACAGACCTGGTCTGAAAATGAAACAGGCTGGGATGTGAATGACAGACGTGGCCTGAATGACGAAAACAGGTGTGGGACGTGAATGACAGACGTGGCCTGAATAGCGAAAAACAGGCGTGAGACGTCAAAGACGGACGTGGTTTGGAAAGAAAACGGCTGGGACGTGGAGACACAAGAGACGTAACAACAGACGTGAATCGTGAAATGTAAAATTGGCATGGCAACGTGAACAACCGTGGCTGGATGACACAAATGTAGAGAGACGTGACTGACGACCGAATGTTGTGGTAATTAGAACAGGCGTGGACGTGGACGAGCAGACGTGTCCAGACTACCATACCCAGAGCGCGCAGGAGACTGGTGAGAGTAATGCAAAAAATATACCAGATGAAGTTTTTAGTGTGACAAAAAAGGGTCAGGTAAACTTCGTAATAAAACGATTGGCATACCACGGCTCTGTCAGAAGGAACCGTAAAGGTTGGTCTGTAACATAGAACGGGGGACATTGAGGCGTCTATACAAAGATCAGTTGAATGGCGGCAATTTTTAAAAGTTTTTTTTTTTTTTTTTTTTTACATTGCTGGCCCCTGACATGAATGGATTGTATTACTGTGCAAAATGAATGTGCTCTTGTGGCTTGATCCTTTATGCCTGCCGGGGAGCATGCGCAGAGCGGCGCCGCCTGGTTTGAGGCAGGTGTCGGAGAGAAGGGGGCGTGTACAGGGAGGAGCCGGTCCCGCCCCCCGCCGCCGGGGATTGCAAGGACGCCGGAACAATGGGGGAGGGGCCGAGGCACGCCGCCTGCCGGGCCGGCCCCTGGAGCGCATCGGGGCGAGGTGAGATTTAGAGAGGGGCGCCGGGCTTGGGATGGTGCAAAGCGGTGATCGGGTGGTGAATACGGGAGGCGCTGGGTGATGGAGGGCGGGCGGTAGGAGGGACGTGGGCTGGCGTCGAACCACCCTCCCCTTGGCAACGTAGAAAGCGACCGTGGCAACCGGGACGGGGCTGGTGACTAGACATGCGGCTGGGACCCAGAGCCTGGCCGGAGGGTGCCGTAGGTAGCCTAAGCTGCCAGCAATGTTAGGGGAAAATTGGGGGACGTAATCCAATTGAGGCCGGACGGCCTGCTGGATCAGACGAGGTGGTGAGGAAGCGGCGTGGCGTAGGCTGTACATACTTACCTGGCCAGAACCTCATACATGCGGGACTGGCGAATCCACGGAATAATGCCAGCCTCTGGAATGAAAACTGGTGACATAGTAACATTTTTTTAAAAAAAATTTTTTATTCTTTTATCAAACATGTGGCGGGTTTATTATTATTATTATTATTATTATAATTTTTTTTATTTTTTTTATCAAACATGTGGCGGGTTTATATTTTTTTTCACATTTGATGGTTGTTTCTTTTATGTTTTATTGTCCTTGCTGGCCCCTGACGTGAATGGGTATGCTTGTGGTGGAATGAACTGTTCTTGTGACTCCCTCCAGCAAGCCTGCCGGGGAGCATGCGCAGAGAGGAACCGCCTGGTTTGAGGCAGGTGCCGGAGAGAAAGGGGCATGCACGAGGAGGAGCCGGCCACGCCCCCCACCAGGATTGCAAGGAAGCCGAACGGTGGAGGGGCAGACCACGCAGTCTGCCGGGCAGCCCCTGGAGTTCATCGGGCGGGTGAGAGTGGAAATAGAGAGTGGCGCCGGATTTGGGAAGGACTTGGGGTGACTGAGCAGTGAAGCCGGGAGGCGCTGGGTGAAGGAGGGCGGGTGGTGGGCGGACGCGGAGGCCGGTGCCGGACCACCCTCCCCTTGGCAACAGTGGAGCGACAGTGGCAAAGAGATTTGGGGGTGGGACAGCGGGAGCCGTGGCCGGCTGGAGGTAGCCGAAGCTGCCAGCAATGTTGTGGGGAGCAGGGGCGACGTGAAACACTTGAGGCCGGACGGCCTACAGGATTAGGCGCGATGGCGAGGAAGCTCGTGGAGGAGGCCGAACATACTTACCTGGCCCGAGCCTTGTTCATACGGGACTGGCGAAACAAAGTGGGTTGCACAGAATAACGCCAGCGTCGGATGACCGTGGGAGGGGAGCTTATAAAGCCTACGCCCCTCCCACAATCACAGGCTTCAACAGCCTTGACAATTATTCTTAGATACTTGTACAGAACCACTTTACATCAAAATTCTGATCTCAGACCTGCAGGTTTGCTGAAATCTTTGATTGTAATATCTGCAAATCACGGCACACGAACGTATTTTCTTTCCGTGTCCGTTCAGTTTTTTTTGCGGATCGTATACGGAACCATTTATTTCAATGGGTCCGCAAAAAAAACTGAAGGTACTCCGTGTGGATTCCGTTTCTGTATTTCTGTTCCGCCAAAAAATAGAACATGTCCTATTCTTGTCCTTATTACGGATAAGGATAGTACTGTTCTATTAGGGGCCAGCTGTTCCGTTCCGCAAAATACGGAATGCACACGGATGTCATCTGTATTTTTTGCGGATCTATTTTTTTGCGGATCACAAGATACATACGGTTGTGTGCAAGAGACCTAAGGGTACACTCGCACATTGTGGAATTTACTGCAACAAAATCTGTAGGTGCGGGTTTTTTCAAAGTTGCATTTTTTGTTGCGGATTATGCTGTGGATTTGGTGTGAATGATGTTGCGTATCTCTGTGAGGAAATCTGCAACAAAACTTTATTTGCGTTCTGTTCCAAATGTTAGTTCTGCGGCAGAACAGAAGGCAGGTATTGACGCTTTTCATCCCCTTAGGCCTCATGCACACGACCGCTGTGTGTTTTGCGTCCGCAAATCCGCAAAACACGGATGGCGTCCGTGTGCGTTCTGCAATTTGCGGAATGGCACGGCCAGCCATTAATATAACTGCCTATTCTTGTCCGCAAAACACGGACAAGAATAGGACAGGTTATATTTTTTTTGCGGACCACGGAACGGACAACGGATGCGGACAGCACACGGAGTGCTGTCCGCATCTTTTGCGGCCCCATTGAAGTGAACGGGTCCGGCTCGGATGCGGACCAAAACAACGGCCGTATGCATGAGACCTTAGGCTATTATAAGGGATGTCTTTAAAGTGCGGATTTTGTTGCGGAAATTTCCACAATGTGTGAGTGTGCCGTAAATGTAGTCTAGCAATTAAAAGATCCACAAAGACTTTGATGCCTCACCTCTGTACCATCAATATAAATAAATTACAGGTAGGTGGAGGGTAAAGACTAATTGTAATTTACAAATTTTTTGACTAGGGCAAAATAATACCTGATTCCAACACTACTTGTTATCTCAGTATCTCATACTAACATATTGATGCATACAGATAAAATAAAATAAAAATTCACTTTGATTTAACCATGTAAAAAGCCTGAAAGGAATTAGGACTTGTTCAAAAAAAAAAAAAAATTAATTCAAAAGTTTTATCATTTTTTTAAACTATACCGGTAATGCAATACAGAAACAGAAAAAAGGAAAGGGGAAAGTAGTACTATGTACTCCAATCCAAATGTGACAAAAAAATATGAAATAGCTAGTCTTCAATGCAAATACATTTAGCTTGGTGAGCACGTATTGATCAGAAAAGATACAATTATGTCAAAAACAATCACAGGTGTGAAGATGTCTTAACGGGGTTATCCAATTTCACAAACATCCCCCCCATGTGCCGGGCCCCTCACAGGTAATATACTTATACGCGGGGATGAGGGGTAAGTATATTACCTGTAAGGGGCCTGGCACATGGGGGAACTGTTTGTGAAATTCAATAATCCCTTTCAGGAATATAGTAGAGAATAAAAGGAAAGAGAGAAACATATAAAGTGAAAAGAGAGAGAAGAAAGGAAGAGAAGAGAGAGAAAAGGAAAAGGAAGGGTCCAAGGTGGTAGATGGAGAGATAGCAGGTAGAAGAACGGAATGAATCCCAAGCAGCTCAAGTTCGTATAAAGTTAGAATTGTCTTCAAGCACAGGCCGGACTTAAGGCTGCAAGACTGGGGGTAGGCCTGGCATGACAGGGGTTTGGAGGGAGTGAGTTGGGAGGCTCGGGGTTAAGGGGTATTGCAAGGATGGGCGGTGGGGGGAAGTTGGGGGAGGAGTGTAGGGTTTTTAAAGGGCAGCGAGAGGCGGGATCAGGGTCATCTCATGTGGGACAGCAGTCTTGCAGCAGCCCCTGTCCTGCTGCTGCGTTACCTCTTGTAGTGACTGACCTTTTCCCAAGATGTCTTCTGTGGAAGCTTTGCTGGCGCAGCTCCGGGCGGCGGCTGAGAGCAGAGGACCCGAATGGCTCCAGGCGACGGTCCAAGGCCAGACCTCCCTATTCGCCGGCCGCGGAGAACCAGGCCACCGGCGCGCCACAGTCCGGAGGAGACCCCGAGGGTCCGGCGCCTGGTACGGAGCCCCACCAGGGACCCTCCGGCACGCGCCGCAGGTAAGAGCAGTAGAACCGGACGGTCGCGTGCCGGGAGGAAGTGAGGTGGGAGTGAAGCGTGACGTGGGAATAAAGTCCGGGATCCATCTGGGGGACGGCATGGTCAAGATGGCGGCCGGGAGCAGGATTCTCTGATCGGGCAGCACGGAGCTGGCTCAGCATCGACGTCTTCTGTGGAAATGGCGGCCTACAGTGGTCGGGCTGCAGTATTGCAGGCTCCAGTGTCAGCTTCAGCCGGGAAAATGGCGGCCTCGAGCTGCAGGCTCTGGGATCTCAAGCAGCAAGAGTGGGCACTGGTAGTGCTGAAGATTGGAGATCGTCCAGAGGGAAGATCAGCGCCGGTCAAGATCCATGACATCACGTTCCGGCTGGTGGAATCACAGCGTCCACGCAGCCAGGTGAGATGCAGGGGGAATCAGCATTAGCGTGGCTTGTATTGGGGGGAGTCCTGGGGTCGGGGGGTGGCCACAGGGGTCTGTTGCGGGGGGGGGTTAGAGGCATTGATTTATTGAAGGGGTTGGTAAATGTGGGGCCAGGGACAGGGTCACCGGTGGCGGCCTGGGGTGTACAAGGGGCAGGGTCTGGGGGTCAGGGGCAGTTGGCTGGGTCTGTTGGGCCGGGGGACTGCGGGATCGCGGGTGCAGGGACCGCTGGGTCATCGGGGGTTCCCGTGGCAGGTCCGGCGGACAAGGCCGGGGGCAGAGATAAGGAAGCAAGTACGGAGAGGGATGGGGTGTAACCATGGTTGGACGATGGGGCGAGAGGGGAGGTGTACGTTTGTTTTGAAGGGCCGCTGGGGGCCCACCTCGTTGTTCCTGCTGGAACGGTTTAATTTGGATAGAGATAGGAAGGAGGACGAGGACAAGCGGCGGTGCCGTTTGATTCCGCTGACTTTTTCAAACTGGATGCAGGCGTTTGTGATCCTGGCCAGTGTCATTGGGGAGAAGGCGCCGGAAAATTGTTCCGCGCTTTTCTGCTACCTGGATGCAATAGGCGAGGCTTATCGGACATATGGGGGGATGGGATGGTTGCGGTACGATGAGCAATTTAGGCAACGGAAAGCGGCTCGGTCCACCATCCGGTCGGACCATAAGGACATCGGATTGTGGATGAGGGTGATGGCTCCGGTCAGGGGGCGCAGTCCTTTCCAGGGGAAGCCGGGGGTTCTGGGCAAGCGGAACGCTCGGCGGCCTCGCAAAAGGGTTTATGCTTCCTGTTCAATGAAGGGGGATGTAAGTATGGGGACAAGTGCAAGTTTAAGCACGAATGTTCCTCATGTGGAGGGAGTCATGGAGCACAGCGGTGCTTCAGGGGTCGAAAAGGGAAGGGTTGGGGCGATTCGGCTGGAAAAGGGGCAGACAACCATCCGGGTAAGCCCTTCCTAAATAGGTATCCGAATGTGGCAGCGGCGGGTTTTTTGTTGTCGGGTTTTGAGGAAGGTTTTCGTATCCCGTTCGTGGAGGGGGAAATTTTGCAAGAGTCTAAGAACTTGAGGTCGGCGAGGGAGCTTCCAGGGGTGGTGACGGAAAAATTCAAAAAAGAGGTGGCATTGGGTCGCATGGCAGGCCCCTTCAAGGATCTGTCGATGCCGGATTTGCGGGTATCGCCGTTGGGGGTTGTACCGAAGAGGGTGCCTAAAAAGTTTCGCCTTATACATCACCTATCATTTCCAAAAGGGGGTTCGGTTAATGGCGGTATCGCGCCGGAGTTGTGTTCGGTGGTGTATACGCCGTTTGATGAGGCGGTTCGTTGGGTTCGGTTTTATGGGTAAGGGGCTTTGCTGGCGAAAGTAGATATTGAGGCGGCGTTCTGTCTTCTACCGGTTCATCCGGACTGTCAGCACTTGTTGGGTTGTTTTTGGGACGTTTTTTTTTTTCGTGGATCGCTCTTTGCCCATGGGTTGTTTGGTTTCGTGTTCCTACTTTGAGAAGTTTAGTAAATTTTTGGAATGGGTGGCAAGGGAATGGTCGGGTTGGGGTTCTATTATCCATTATTTGGATGATTTTTTGTTTATTGGGCTGCCGGGGTCGAAGGGGTGCTCGGTGATGCTGCATTCGTTCGAAGTTATGGCACGACTGTTTGGGGTTCCTTTGGCGTCGGAAAAGACGGAGGGTCCTGCGATGGCACTGAGTTTTCCCGGAGGATAGTCATTGATACGGTGGCGATGGAGTGTCGGTTGCCGGACGACAAGGTTGAGGACCTGCGAGGGGTGCTTGCGGCGTCCTGTGGGAAGAAGAAACTGCGTCTGCGGGAATTGCAGTCCTTGCTGGGAAAACTTTACTTTGCCCGTCGGATAATGCCCATGGAGCGGATTTTTTGTAGAAGGTTGGCACAGGCGACAGCAGGAGTTCAGGCCCCTCATCACTTTGTACGGCTTACCCGGGAACTCCGGAGGGACTTGTGGGTGTGGGCTTCCTTTTTGAAACGGTATAACGGCCGGTCTTTGTGGATGGCGGACGGGGTGTTGGCAGCAGATCTTGACCTTTTTACGGATGCGGCTAGGGGGTACTGGTTTGGGGCGTACTTACAGTGTCGTTGGTGTGTAGGGGAGTGGCCTACGCATTGGCAGGAGGAGGGCTGGGTGAAGAATCTAGTGTTGCTGGAACTCTTTCCCATTGTGGTAACAGTATCCATTTGGGGGGAACATTTCAGGAACAATAAGGTGCGATTCCACTGTGATAATTTGGGGGTTGTGGAGGCCATTAACTGTGTTTCGGCCTCGTTTCCGCCGGGTGTCTGTTTGCTTCAACATTTGGTTTTGAGTTGCTTATCGTTGAATGCTTGGATTGTAGCATCCCATGTACCAGGGGTGAGTAACTCAATTGCGGATGCTTTGTCTCGTTTTCAGTGGGAGCGGTTTCGGGTGCTGGCACCAGAAGCGGACGTGCAAGGAACGAGTTTCCCGCAGGAACTGTGGAATCTGCCATTTGGTCGGCTGGCGACTTGGTGAGGGGATCCCTGTCGGTGGGGAGTTAGGGGGCGTACGACAGGGCTTGAGGATTATGGGAGGAATGGAGGGAGGGTTTTCAGGGGTGCGAGTTGGAGGAAGGTGCTATGATATTGCTTTTTGTGGGGCACTGCAGAGAGGAGGGATGGTCAGTGTCCAGAATGAGTAAGTTTATGGCAGGGGTGGCTTTTGGTTGTAAGGGTCAGGGTATAATGGATGTGACTAAATCATTCTGGGTATTGCAGGCTTTGAAGGGTTGGAGGAGGCGGGCACCGGGTGGGGATCGGCGCAGGCCGGTTTCTTAGTTGTTAGGGGATATGTTGGAGCAGTTGGAAAAGGTCTGTGTATCAGTTAGTGAAGTTAAGCTGTTTAAGTTGGCTTTTTCGTTGGCTTTCTTTGGTGCATTGCGCATTGGAGAATTGGTTAGCCTGAGTAAGTGCAGAGCAGGGGGACTGCAGGGTGAGGACGTGGGTTTATTTCAGAACAGGGTGGAGTTTGTTATTCGGCGGTCGAAAATGGATCAGTTGGGCCGGGGTTGTCGGGTGGTTTTATATCAGGTGGCGGGGTCGGATGCAAGCCCAGTTCGGTGTCTTAGAAATTTTTGGGGGCAGGAGGTTGGGGGGAGCGGACCGTTGTTGGTGCATGGTGACAGGTCCTTCCTTTCTAGATTCCAGTTTATAGCGGTATTCCGAGCCTGTTTAAAAGGGCTGGGCAGGGACCCAGCGTTGTTTGGGGGGCATTCATTCCGGATCGGTGCTGTCACCGAGGCGGCTAGGAGAGGATTGAATGAGGAGGCCATTCGTCGCATTGGGCGATGGTAGTCGCTGCAGTTCCGGTCCTATGTTAGGCCGGCGTTGTTATAACGGGGGGGGGGGGGAGAAGTTAGTGTTGTTGGGCTGGGGGAACAGGTGGGGAGCTGTTCTTTGCTGCCCGGTTGACGTATTTTATTTTGTGCTTCTTACAGGTGGGGTGGCATGCCTGGTGTGGATTATGGGGCACTCGTACGTGTTTTGGGGAGCGTTGCGAGCAGCGGTCAGGCCGGATGGAAGGCAGTTGGGCTTTTCTAGAGAGGTGACGGTGGTTCGTTGGTTGGGGATTAGATGTATGTTGTGGAGCCGGGTTCTTCCAGAATTTTACAGTTTTACCAGGTTAGAATCGTATCCGGGGGTTTTGGTGTTACATGTAGGGGGTAACGATTTGGGGGGGCGCCCTTTTCGAGAGCTTACGAGGAACATAAAGTTCAATTTGCTGCGTTTGTGGGCTCAGTGTCCTGGTATGGTTACGGTCTGGTCGGATATGGTGCCGCGTAAGCATTGGAGGGACGCTAGGTCGGTAGAGAGGTTGAACAAAGCCTGGATAAAGGTTAATAGGGCGGTGGGCCGGTTCGTGGTGAGGAATGGTGGTGTTGCGGTCCGGCATAGGGAGCTGGAGGCGGGAGATGGGGTGTTCTAGAGGGCGGATGGGGTTCATTTGAATGCGGTGGGTATCGACCTGTGGTGTTCAGGTATACAGGATGGAATTGAGGTGGCTCTGTGGGTGTGGCGGGACGCAAAGAGGTGAGGCATCACCCCCTTGGGTCGTGGCGGGGGTGGGTCCTTGGAGTTGGTGGTTATGGTGGCTCTGGCATGGTGGGGAGGGAGCCAAAGGGGCTCTGGACTCCCCAGGTATTGGATGTTGGGGTGTGATATGGCGGGTATCTGCCCCACAGTTTTTGCCCATGGTTACCGGTTCTGCCTCCGAGCTGGCGTTTATCAAGGTAATTTAATTGAGGGCACGGGCTGTTACCCGTCAGGTTTTACGGGGCTCCAAGGACCCTCTCCGTGCTGGGCATGTTTCTCTGTGTTCTGGGGAAGTTTTTCTTGGGCGGGGGGCCTTCAAGTGGGAAGGCCTTGGATTGGTTATGTTATATGTTATTTATGCTTAAATTATTATTATTCATAAATAAATGGCTGCTGTGGCCAATAAAATCCACCGGAGGAGTTGTGTCTTTATTAGAGAAGGAGGGGAGAGTGTGAGGTAAAACGACTCGACAATACGCTGGTCAAGCACAGGCCGGACTTAAGGCTGCAAGACTGGGGGTAGGCCTGGCATGACAGGGGTTTGGAAGGAGTGAGTTGGGAGGTTCGGGGTTAAGGGGTATTGCAAGGATGGGGGGTGGGGGGATGTTGGGGGAGGAGTGTAGGGTTTATAAAGGGCAGCGAGAGGCGGGATCAGGGTCATCTCATGTGGGACAGCAGTCTTGCAGCAGCCCCCTCCCATCCACCCGTTGGGCTGCTGGTTGGGGAAGGGAAGCTAGCGGCGGTCAAGGTTGGTGTGGTTTCTGGGTGGATTTTGGTCCAGCAGGGACGGCATTGTCATAGCGGCCATGGCGGGAGTGGGTCCTTGGAGTTGGTGGTTATGGTGGCTCTGGCGTGGTGGGGAGGGAGCCAAAGGGGCTCTGGACTCCCCAGGTATTGGATGTTGGGGTGTAATATGGCGGGTATCTGCCCCACGGTTGTTGCCCATGGTTACCGGTTCTGCCTCCGAGCTGGCATTTATCGACTGGAGGTAATTTAATTGAGGGCAAATTTACCTGTCAGGTTTTACGGGGCTCCAAGGACCCTCTCCGTGCTAGGCATGTTTCTCTGTGTTCTGGGGACGTTTTTCTTGGGGGGGGGGCCTTCAGGTGGGAAGGCCTTGGTTATGTTATATGTTATTTATGCTTAAATTATTATTATTATTCATAAATAAATGGCTGCTGTGGCCAATAAAATCCACCAGAGGAGTTGTGTCTTTATTGGAGAAGGAGGTGAGAGTGTGAGGTAAAACGACTCAACAATATGCTGGTCATTGGTGTGTGCAATGAGCTCCTTCATCCGCTGAATGAAAGCTATTTCCGGCATTTTGGATTATTATCTACAATCATAAATGAGTAGTACTACAGATAAGATGCGAGGATCACAATTATTTTTTTTTTTTTCCTACTGGCCCCCAGTCTCCTGTCAGTGTTTTTATAGCTGCACTGAAATACACAGTCAAGACTGCTGCCCCATGCTGACATAATGGAAAGGACTCGTGCACATGCACAGCAGTCCTGACAACATACAGAATTTTTGCACCTCTTTGGCCTTTTTCACGCATGAGTGTTTTGATCAGTGATTCTGAGCCAAAACCAGGAGTGAGGGCTACACAGAGATCAGGTATAAGGCCTCATGCACATGGCTGTTGGGCGGCCGTGGCCGTATTGCGGATGCGGACCCATTCACTTGAATGGGTTCGCAAATCCGGAGATGCGGAACGGAGTCACAGAATGGAACACCGAAAGCACTACGAAGTGCTTCCGTGGTATTTATTTCCGTTGTTCCGCACCGCAAATAAATATGACACGTCATATTTTTTTGCGGTGCGGACAGACCACGGACCCATTCAAGTTGAATGAATCCGGCCCGCTGCACGGATGTTGGCCGTGCATTAGTAACCACAATTGCGAAAGATACGCTCCTGTTCTATGTTTGGAGCCACACCTGGTTTTGGCTCAAAATCACTGACCGAAAACTGACTGTGTGAATAAGTCCTTCAAATGCTGACAGTGGGAGTACAGGGAGCAGTAGGAAAAAAAAAAGGCGATTTCCTTATCTGCAGTGCTGCTCTTGCATGGCAACAGATAATAACCCAAAATTATGGTGATAATAATACACACCTCAGCTGCTGAAAAACCTCCTAATACACACCTCAGCTGCTGCAGACCCTCATAATACACACCTCAGCTACTGCAGAACCTCATAATACATACCTCCGCTGCTGCAAAATCTCAAAATACATGCTTCACCTGCTGCAGAACATAATGCACACCTCAGGTGCTGCAGAACATCATAATTCACACCTCACCTGTGAAGGAACATGATAATGCACACCTTAGCTGCTGAAAGATATCACAATACACTGCGAAAGAATATATTTTGAAGCTACAGAACACATAAGGCTTTGATCACATATGCCAGGCTCCTTGATGTAAATCCATAAGATCTCATCAAAGTCTAAAGGATCCATCAGTTGTTGTCATCTGTGATGTGATAGATTCGGCACCACTAGATCTACTATGACAGAGCAGAAAAGCGAAAGTCACTAGTGCAGATGTGAATAAAGTCTAATAAACACCTAACATGCTGCAGAACATTATAATAGTGACAAAGGAAGTACAAGTCTCAGTATGACCAGGTTGTTCATATTGGAAATTAGAGGTCAGTACATGAAGGGGGCAAAAGAGGAGAAAACTACAACTCACAGCATGTCCAGACTTATTATGGGACACCAGTGGACATTAGATGGAGAGGGATATAATAGGAGAGAGCTACAACTCCCAGCATTTATAGGATGTTATTATGGGCTATCACAGGACACTACAACTTACAGAGGCAGAGAAACCACTAACGCCTCCACCACACTCCACTCAAATCGTGAGTTCCTTCTTGCACTGGTCACATGATGACATCACACAGGTCCTTTTCTACGTGGTAACTTCTCTGCACAGCTAGTTTGTCAAGTGTAATTAGGGGGTGGGCTTTTTGTCCATGGCCAGGCCCCATAGCAGCTGAGTGGGCTGTCTCCATTGAGGTTCACCACTAACAACACAGATGGCATTCGTATTCTGTCAGTAATTTTCACGGTACATTGGTAGGAGATGCTTTGGAAGCTAATATTTAGCAGAGCAGTGCACATGGAATACGGATGACACACAGAGAGCATACAACAGACACAAGATCCAAACATGGATGCTTCACGGACATATTCATGAACAAACTATCCAAATGCATTAGATCAGGGATCAGCGACCTTCTGCACTCCAGCTGCTGTGAAACTACAATTCCCAGCATCCTCCATTCATTTCTATAGGAGTTCGGAGAAGAGCAGAGTAAGTATGCATGCTGGGAGTTGTAGTTTCACAGCAGCTGGAGTGCCAAAGGTTGCCTACCCCTGCATTAGATGATTGTGATAAAAATCCAGCATTGAAATGTACTTGCAGCACTAGTTCATTTATATGTAAATTCACTAATTCCTTAATTCACATGAAGGGAACTTAGATTTAATAAGAGGCTGGAAACATTTATAGCAGCAAACGCCAGCTTCTGCTCGGACCTCCGGGGCACGGATAGTGCAGGACTGCACTCACACAGCAACAAATGTACACAGTAAAATCCATTCAGTTTTATTTTTACTCCATTAAAAAGCAGTTACAAAATGGTAGGTACAAACCAGGCCTTACATCTCTCTGACGCGGTTCGGGTGCATGTTTTTAGCACCCTTAATCATAGAGTCACTAGATGACTAATTTGCATAAATTACTGTATCAAAATACTAAGCCGAACTCGGCTTCATGCCTCATTAATTCATCAATATATATGTGAGGACAACCCCTTTAATATTCTTGAATCAAAACTGCAGAGACATTCCAAACTGAAATTAAAGATCAGTAAACTTCACTAGTACAGATATGATTGGTTAATTTTATATTAAGAAGGCAAAATATAATAACACCCAATATATGGACATTTCTGAGTTAGAAGTCTCAGGAACTAATGAATCATCAAGTTGTTTGGGTGTGGGGGAAGGTTGTACAACACTGGGGCACAAAGCAAAAGATCAAACATAGACATACAGTCATGTGAAAAAATTAGGACACCCTTTGAAAGCATGTGGTTTTTTGTAACATTTTTAATAAAAGGTTATTTCATCTCCGTTTCAACAATACAGAGAGATTAAAGTAATCCAACTAAACAAAGAAAACTGAAGAAAAGTCTTTTCAAGATTTTCTGTAAATGTCATTCTACAAAAATGCCTATTCTAACTGAGGAAAAAGATAGGACACCCTTGCCCCTAATAGCGAGTGTTACCTCCTTTGGCTGAAATAACTGCAGTGAGACGGTTCTTGTAGCCATCTACCAGTCTTCGACATCGGTCTGAGGAAATTTTACCCCACTCCTCAATGCAGAACTTTTTCAGCTGTGAGATGTTTGAGGGGTTTCTTGCACGTACAGCCCTTTTCAAGTCACCCCACAGCATCTCAATGGGATTCAAATCTGGACTTTGACTTGGCCATTCCAGGACTCTCCATTTCTTCTTTTTCAGCCAATCTTTGGTTGATTTACTAGTATGTTTTGGGTCATTGTCATGTTGCATGGTCCAGTTCCGCTTCAGCTTTAATTTTCTAACTGATGGTCTCACATGTTCTTCAAGCACCTTCTGATACACAGTAGAATTCATCGTGGATTCTATGATGGTGAGCTGACCAGGTCCTGCTGCAGCAAAGCAGCCCCAAACCATGACACTTCCACCTCCATGCTTCACAGTTGGTATGAGGTTCTTTTCTTGGAATGCTGTGTTTGGTTTACGCCAAACATGTCCTCTGCTGTTGTGTCCAAATAATTCAATTTTGGACTCATCTGTCCAAAGAACATTATTCCAGAAGTCCTGGTCTTTGTCAACTTTATCTCTGGCAAATGTCAGTCTGGCCTCGATGTTTCTCTTGGAAAGCAAAGGTTTCCTCCTTGCACACCTCCCATGCAAGTTAAACTTGTACAGTCTCTTTCTGATTGTAGAGGCATGTACTTCTACATCAACAGTAGCCAGAGCCGGCTGTAGTTCTCGAGATGACACTTTAGGGTTTTTGGAGACCTCTTTTAGCATCTTGCGGTCTGCTCTTGGGGTGAACTTGCTGGGGCGACCAGTCCTGGGCATGTTGGCAGTTGTTTTGAAAGCCCTCCACTTGTAGACTATCTTCCGGACAGTGGAATGGCTGATTTCAAAATCTTTTGAGATCTTTTTAAATCCCTTCCCAGACTCATAGGCTGCTACAATCTTTTTTCTGAAGTCCTCTGACAGCTCTTTTGCTCTCACCATGGTGCTCACTCTCACTTCAACAGTCAGGAGCACACCAAACTAAATGTCTGAGGTTTAAATAGGGCAAGCCTCATTCAACATGCAGAGTAACGATCTACTAATTATGTGCACCTGGTGTGATATACCTGTGTGAGATCTGAGCCAATTTAAGAGGGAATACATGTGAGGGTGTCCTATCTTTTTCCTCAGTTAGAATAGGCATTTTTGTAGAATGACATTTACAGAAGATCTTGAAAAGACTTTTCTTCAGTTTTCTTTGTTTAGTTGGATTACTTTAATCTCTCTGTATTGTTGAAACGGAGATGAAATAACCTTTTATTAAAAATGTTACAAAAAACCACATGCTTTCAAAGGGTGTCCTAATTTTTTCACATGACTGTACCTACTGTATATATCCACAATAGAGAGCTTCTCAGCCTCAAATTATTATCTAATTTGCAGCCTGTAGCGCTCTTCCAACAGCCAAGTCCATAGTAGTTACCAAAGTTCCAATCACACAACCCAACTAAATTGACCTTCGTTCTTTGGGTCTTCATGCCTGCAAATACCACCAATTATGTTAAACTTGAGCTGTCATTGGCGCTGTTGTAGATATGGTTACTCCGACAAGGAACAAGGGTCATTGGCTGCAGAGTTCATGTCCTGCCATGAACACAAATGTTAATGTTGGGAGACCTAGAGCCTGTTGAGTCGGTGGTGGAGTGATGGAGCTGAAACCCAGGGGCAGGGACCAGAAAAGTATGATCACCACCACCACAGGCCCGGCCACTCTGTGAGGTGTGAAAAAAATTCGGACAACCCCTTTAATGTTCTTTATTTTACACATCCAACTGTAGCAGCTTTTTATGCATTCACTATAGAGATAAGCACCTTTGTAAATGAAATACTATCCCTTTTGGCATCTTTTCTTCCTTCCTTTTTGAGAGACACTAAGGACACTGTCATCAGGCTCATTAAACCAGTATAACAATACCACTGTGTTTGCAAGCCTTGATATTGAGTTCCTATGTACACATATTCAGCACGATTTGGGTTTTGCAGCCACACCATACTCTCTGGTGTCATGGGATTATAGGTCATACATTACACTTAATTAAATACCAATAAAAACACAAGACAACATAATGAATAAATCGTCAGCCACGGCCTTTATTAATTAACCTGACAAATAACTTAAACTTCATAATACGAACCATAGCTCAGCAAATATTAATCATCAGCATATAAATAATAACAAATCTATAAAAAACATGAGCTCATCCTTAGGACTCATGCACATGAACTTTTTTTGCTGACCGTATGCGGAACCATTCAGTTTAATGGGTCCGTGAAAAAAACGGAAGTTACTCCATGTACATTCCGTTTCCATATGTCCGTATTTCCGTTCCGCAAAAAAATATGAGCATAAGAGGGAAGGGGGAATCAGGAAATCAGGCCTGAGAACTAGGGAAGGAAGAAGGACACCTCCTAGTAAAACCCTAACCAAAATCCTGACTTGACTACCAGTATGAACAGACCCCAGAGGTAGGTGAGTTCATACACAGGAATACCTAGAGTCCTATCTAGCCCTATAGGACCCTGGTACTAATGGCAGGAATGAGACTACCTGTTCCTCCAAAAGGAAGGACAAACAGTAGTCTCCTTCAGGCCTAATACAAACAATAGGAAAATGCAACACACAGAACCCAAACAAAATACAAAAAGGGAAAGGAAAGACTTAACTTCAAAGGAGAAATGGAAGCACCAGGAACTCAGCCGAGATCCACACACCAACAATCGACAACTGAAAGTGAAGCTATAAACCACACAGTGTGGGAAGGAAGAATAAATAAGGAAGGTTAAATGACCACATTAGCAACACCTGAGGCAAGGGGTGTGGCCATTACCAGAGACAACACAGACGCCTATTGATGAACAAGTAAAACCTGTCAGATTAAACCACGTGTTGGATGTCATCTGTATTTTTTGCGGATCCGTTTTTTGCGGACCACAAAACACATACTGTCGTGTGCATGAGACCTTAAGCTCAACATGAAAAAATTTGGAAAAGTTCAAGGGGTCTGAATTCTTTTTCAAGGCACTATAAGATGTCCACAGGATAGGTGTCTGATAAGTGGGGGCTCGACCCTCAACGATCACAAGTTTCCTATGTTCCCCTTTCGAATGGAGTGTCAGTTGAGGACAAGCCCTGCTGCACTGTTCAAGTGCTTTGGTACGGTGGTGGTAGCCAAGCAGTCTATTAAGTTATCTTTGGCACTCTCATAGCCTTTGAATGGAGAGGGAGTGCACATGCTTGACCACTGATCGATTCAAACAGTGATACAAGACTCCCATTCTCATAATCGGTGGGGTCCCAGCAGAAAGGGAAACCCCCACCAATCTGGCACTTACCGCCTATCTTTTGGATAGGTGATAAATCGTCATTCTAGGACCCTTTAATTGACATGAATTTGTCTTAAGACCCTTTAAACACAACAGAGCTATGTAGAGTATGGAGGCTATCCATAATAGAGAATAGTAAGTCCTCAGTGCAGCCATAGTGGTTTCATATGGTACCGTATGTATGGAGCTATTATCCCAGCCTCTACAGCGGCACATCGAGTACAAGTTTATACCTAACTCTTAAAAGTAAACTAGCTCTTGCCCATTGACAAATAACTAATAAACACTGTCATTAATTAATAAAACAAAAGGGTGTGCACTGCTGTTTGCAACAATCTCAGTGTGAACAAGGTGATATATTTCTCACTGGCAGATTTCTGGGTGGGTGGTGCAGCGCTCATAGTGTGAACTCCCTGCAAGATATTTTTTTTAACCATTTGAGTAATAAATTAGACTCATTACAATAAATCTGTTTTACAGTGTATATTGTAAAGACCATAAAAGTAAGAATACTGCTAATGGTAAGTCTTTTTGTTGCAGTTTCTGTCTGTCTTTTTGTCTGTTTCTGTATCTGACATTTAGTTACAGTATAAGTGTGTGTTCACACCATATACAAAGTTTATGGTAGGTAAAGTGTATACAGTAAACGGATGCCTTAGGCTGATACCATACAGTGGCATCCATTCACCATAGAGTTCCATTGTAAAAAAAATAATAATAATAAATATATATATATCTATATATATTTATATACACATGTTTTTTTTACCGGACTCTGCCGGATACAAGAACGTGGTGTGCTGTGTTTTTGAATCTTTTTTTTTTCTTCTAACTTTCTCTACGTCAAACAGAGGCATAATACATGATGTGAAAATAATACGGATTCCAGCTCTTCACAATAAAATGGCTTCTTTATTCAACTTCCATAAAATCAGACATCAAAACTAGGACAAAATGCTGTGACGCGTTGCGGGCTGTAGTATATTAGTATATAAGCCCTTCATCAATGCATGATGTGAACCCATATTTCGGAAAAATCTGTACATCACCCCGACATATGCAGCTGCATGCCAGCCATATGCATATATCATCTATAGCCTGCCATGTAGTAAGCTGCACTTACCTATAGAGTAAGAAGAAAAAATATCCATAAGTTCTATTAAGGTCAATGGAGCCAGTCAGAATTTGTGGTGGGAGTTGTTAGCAGCTCGTATTCTGAATGAACATACGAAATACGGTTCAATAGACCCTAGCTAACCTGCATGTCTTATAACGGATAGATAAGAAGTATAGCTAACAAAAGGTATGATCACCCATATTACACATAAAGTTACGACCAGGTATAGTACACATATATAATGTTATGACCAGGTATATTACACATATATAAAGGTACGACCAGGCATGTTATACATATATATAACTATGGTCAGTCATATTACACAGATATAATTGAACGACCTGCCGCAACAGCCAGGGGCAGTTTACCTCCATCAGTAGCAGCTACAGCATCTACACATGGGCTTCGCATGGGGGGGCAAGTGCCCCCCCTGGAAATCTGTGAACTGAGTTCTGCCTCTGCTCTGCAGCACTGGCGGATCCAGAGGGGGGGGGGGGCAACGGGGCAATTGCCCCCCCCCCCGAGCTGCTCAGAAGTGGGGGGGGGGCGGCGTTGGGGCACAGGGAGATGAACGCTTCTATTGTGAAAGCGTTCATCTTCATAGTCATCTGTATAGCCGTCCTCAGGCGTGTCCCTTTCCCTTCCTCTGATAGGCTGCAGGTACTAGGCCGGCAGCCTATCAGAGGCCGGCGCAGGCGGCGCGATGACGTCATCGCGCCACCTGAGCCGTACAGCGTGGGACACAGGCCGGAAGAGGCCTGCATCGCATCGCTGCCAAGGAGGTAAGTATAAGTGTTTATTTTTTTTTTGTTTGTGTACAATACTGGTGGCTACTGGCACATAATGGGGGTCTCTGGCTACTGGCACATAATGGGGGTCTCTGGCTACTGGCACATAATGGAGGTCTCTGGCTACTGACACATAATGGGGGTCTCTGGCTACTGACACATAATGGGGGGCTGTCATTACTGGCACATAATGGGGGCTGTCATTACTGGCACATAATAGGGGGCTGTCATTACTGGCACAAAGGGAGGCTGTTATTACTGGCACATGATGGGGGGCTGTTATTACTGGCACATGATGGGGGGCTGTTATTACTGGCACATGATGGGGGGCTGTTATTACTGGCACATGATTGGGGGGTTGTTATTACTGGCACATGATTGGGGGGCTGTTATTACTGGCACATTATTGGGGGCACTATAGGGGCATCTACTGAGGCCACAAAGAAGGGGTGTTTTATATGGGGGGCTCTGTACAGTAGAATTTTATACTGGGACACTATGGTGGGTACTATGAGGAAGGGGGGAGTGGAGTACTATGGGGTCATCTATGGGGGGCACTAAGAAGGGGTATTTTATACTTGCAAATTATGGGGGACACTGAGGGAATCTACTGGGGCATTTTATACTGGTACATTATGGGGGGTACTAGGAGGAAGGGGGAAGAGGAGCACTATGGAGGCATTTACTGGGGGCACTATATAGGGGTATTTTATACTGGCACATTATGGGGGCACTATGGGGACATTAGCTCAATTGGGGGCATTACAAGGGGGTATTTTTTGCACTGTTACATTATAAGGAGAATTATTTCTACTGGGGGGCATTTATTACTCCCCCATTGTATGAGTCCCCTAGTAGCAGCACCAGCCTTTCTCTGCTCTGCTATTCCTCTGCCCCTTCTCCAAATCCTTATTATGAAATCTTTCTCATTAGGATAAAACACAACATCAGCTCCGCCGAGCCCCCGGCCAAAGTGTGGAAGTGGTGTCCGAGATCCCCAAGGGCCAAGCCAAGTAATTGTAAGTTTTCCTACACTGTGCCACACAATATACAGTATACCGCTACACTGTGTAGTTGGTTCTATAAGCACCATTGTTTTGTGGCGGCGGACAGAAGATAATCTGGAAGTGCCCCTCCCGAGACCAGGCTCTGGATCCGCCACTGCACAGCTCCTGCTTTATTATACTTTGTGATAATGAATATGCCCCTCCCCTTCATTACATTCTCAGAAACAAGCAAAGCATGGATGTCAATAAAATTATGCCCCACCCTGGAAAAATTTCTGCGGACGCCCATGCATCTACAGTGTTTGAATGAGGGAGTGGGCGACCTGTATCAGCCCAACAGTGTGTTGAGTTACCATTTCAGCAGGTTACCAGGTCTGCCATCAGTAACTGCCTATTAGGTCAGTTAAATTAAAATAAGACAAAATAGCGCAAATTACGGTATATATATTTTTTCTCCATTTCACTAAATTAAACAGAAAAAAGATACAGCTCTGGAATTGGGAATATAGCTCTTAAATAACTTAACTTTTCACCTACCATTCATTATCTGTTTTGTCACCTACCTGAGCGCTGAACATTGCGTTGTGTTTATATTTTACAGGCTCAAAGGACACGGATGGAAAACCTAAAAAACGCACATCGGTAAATATTAAAATTCTAATTATTGCATGGCAAAGGTCTTGTGAACTTATTCTCCCTTAAAGAGGACCTGTCACCATTCAATGCAGTGTAATCTGCAGGCAGCATGTTATAGAGCAGGAAGAGCTGAGCAGAATGATATATTGTTTTATGGGAAAAGATTCAGTAAAAATTGTAATTTATATACTGTATTTATATTTCTTACCTTTCTAACTTCAATTGTAAACATATTATCAGTAACTGATGACATTCCCTGTGTAAGTGTGTATACAGAGACAGCTGTCAGTCACTGATGGACACGTGGGCAGAGATATACAGTTGCAAGAAAGAGTATGTGAACCCTTTGGAATGATATGGATTTCTGCACAAATTGGTCATAAAATGTGATCTGATCTTCAGATAAGTCACAACAATAGACAATCACAGTCTGCTTAAACTAATAACACACAAAGGATTAAATGTTACCATGTTTTTATTAGACACACCATGTAAACATTCACAGTGTAGGTGGAAAAAGTATGTAAACCCCTAGACTAATGCTAATTGGAGTGAGGTGTCAACTGGAGTCCAATCAATGAGATGAGATTGGAGGTGTTGGTTACAGCTGCCCTGCCCTATAAAAAACACACACCAGTTCTGGGTTTGCTTTTCACAAGAAGCATCGCCTGATGTGAATGATGCCTCGCACAAAAGAGCTCTCAGAAGACCTACGATTAAGAATTGTTGACTTGCATAAAGCTGGAAAGGGTTATAAAAGTAGCTCCAAAAGCCTTGCTGTTCATCAGTCCACGGTAAGACAAATTGTCTATAAATTGAGAAAGTTCAGCACTGCTGCTACTCTCCCTAGGAGTAGCCGTCCTGTAAAGATGACTGCAAGAGCACAGCGCAGACTGCTCAATGAGGTGAAGAAGAATCCTAGAGTGTCAGCTAAAGACTTACAAAAGTGTCTGGCATATGCTAACATCCCTGTTAGCGAATCTACGATACGTAACACACTAAACAAGAATGGATTTCATGGGAGGATACCACAGAGGAAGCCACTGCTGTCCAAAAAAAACATTGCTGCACGTTTACAGTTTGTACAAGAGCACCTGGATGTTTCACAGCAGTACTGGCAAAATATTCTGTGGACAGATGAAACCAAAGTTGAGTTCTTTGGAAGAAACACACAACACTATGTGTGGAGAAAAAGAGGCACAGCACACCAACATCAAAACCTCATCCCAACTGTGAAGTATGGTAGTGGGGACATCATGGTTTGGGGCTGCTTTGCTGCGTCAGGGCCTGGACGGATTGCTATCATCGAAGGAAAAATGAATTCCCAAGTTTATCAAGACATTTTGCAGGAGAACTTAAGGCCACCTGTCCACCAGCTGAAGCTCAACAGAAGATGGGTGTTGCAACAGGACAACGACCCAAAGCATAGAAGTAAATCAACAACAGAATGGCTTAAACAGAAGAAAATACGCCTTCTGGAGTGGCCCAGTCAGAGTCCTGACCTCAACTTGATTGAGATGCTGTGGCAAGACCTCAAGAAAGCGATTCCCACCAGACATCCCAAGAATATTGCTGAACTGAGACAGTTCTGTAAAGGGGAATGGACAAGAATTACTCCTGACCGTTGTGCACTTCTGATCTGCAACTACAGGAAATGTTTGGTTGAAGTTATTGCTGCCAAAGGAGGTTCAACCAGTTATTAAATCCAAGGGTTCACATACTTTTTCCACCTGCACTGTGAATGTTTACATTGTGTGTTCAATAAGAACATGGTAACATTTCATTATTTGTGTTATTAGCTTAAGCAGACTGTGATTGTCTATTGTTTTTTGACTTAGATGAAGATCAGATCACATTTTATGACCAATTTGTGCAGAAATCCATATCATTCCAAAGGGTTCACATACTTTTTCTTGCAACTGTAAATGTATAAATTACATGTTTTATTGTTTTTTTTCCCGTACGACTATATATATCAATCTGCTGAGCTCCTCTTGCTCTATAACATGCAGATTACATTTCATTTCATGGTGACAGGTCCTCTTAAACGTTTAATCCGGTAACCTTTCACCGTGAGTAAATCTATTGGCCACATCAGCCATTGTATTGAAAATAAGCGATATATAAATACCAGACCTCAATAATACTCGTTGCATGGATTTCATACTAAAAAGCTGCTGGGTAGTCGCACACAAACCTCCTCCCATTGTTCGCCATGGGAGGCTGTGTTGATGTTCATGCGGTTTCTCCACAACTGTGTCCTTTCTTGGCTCAGTCGCAGCCATAAACTGCGAGCTCTCATTAAAACTAGATCCTGATGATACCTATCCTGATGATGGGCCATCAGTATCAAAATCTTGGACAAGCCCTTAGACCTCCAATCATCTTATACTCACCCCTTTCTCCTGCGCAGTTCTGGTCCAGTGGGAATGTGTTAGTATAAAGCACGTGACCACTACAGCAATCATGGTCTTCAGTAGTCTACTGCTGAGGGCACTGATTGACTGCAGCAGTCAGGGGTTGTACACCTGCATGTCACAGTGTCGGCGACATGTACAGTGCCGGGATACAGCAGTATGTAGCATAATTCTATTCAGGGGGCGCAGTAAGCATAGCAGTATTCTATTCAGGGGCATTGTGTGTGTAGAACTATTATATTCAGTTTGAGTACATAGCATTATTATATCCAGGGCACACGGTATGTGTAGCATCGATTATATTTAGGGGCATTTTGTATAGTAGTATTCTATTCCGGGCACACAGTGTGTGTAGCATCGATTATATTCAGGGGCATTGTGTATAGCAGAAAAAGTCCAGCAGTGGTACCCTAATATGCAAACAGATAGCCAAATTTAATAAGAATAAGGAACTAACCTATACATAGTCACTCGGGTGGGCCAAGACACAGCTAGATAAACTGCGTAAGTGGTGGGGGAAATTGTCCCTACCACTACTACCCTACTCTGGACCTCTGCCCAGGGACGTCCCCTAGTGGTGGGGACTCCCTGTCCTCGAGCCTAGCCTCACCTCCTGTCTAACCCTGATTCGGTGACAGGTGGTGAAAACCTAGTGTCAGAGTGGCCCACCAACGGATGACTAGCACAAACATAAAAGGAAAAGGTGTCCGCTGTATACAACCCTCGTGACAGACCGCCAGGAGGTACGGGGTACACCTAGTATATAAAATTAATACGCAGACAAACACGCACACTGATACGATAATTATGTGATGATATAAGTATGATATACCACAATCCCGACGCGTTTCACCCACGCAGTGGGATCATCAGGGGGTAATAAGGGGTAAGTATAATTCAAGTACGGAGCCCATATACATGAAATAGGCCCCGTTAGATAGTAATGCGTAATTCAAAATTGCGTTGGAAATTACGTAAAGAAATCAGACCCAACCCTAATATGAAGGTGAATAAATAAATAAATCAAAGCATTGTGTATAGCAGTATTATATTCGGGGCATGGCGTATAGCAGCATTAAATTCAAGGGGCATGGTGTATTTAGCACTGTTGTATAAAGGGGCATGGTGTATAGCAGTAAAACATGTCGGGGGCATTTTCAGATGTGGAAATAGACACAGCGATAATGTCCCTTAAAAATTGTATTTTCGGCACTGTATTTAAAAAAGTGTAAGGATATTTTAGCACCTCAATTTAAAAGTTTATGCAATTATATTTTCCAAGGGGCACATTGCCTTCAGATATGCTTATTGCCTTAATTACTGTGATTCCTAAACCTGATAAGGATCACTCTAGTCCTGGGAATTACCGTCCCATCTCCCTTCTTTTACTTTTTACATCCATACTAGCTAAACGCCTTAATGGCTACCTCCCCGCTTTAATACACTCTGACCAAGTAGGTATTATTCCAGGTTGGCAAGCACCGGATAATGTGTGGAAGGTGTAATATTATTCAGTGGGCTAATACAAAATCTCAGCCTATCTCCCTATTGGTCCTTGATCTTTACCATGTTTTGACTACTATGAGTATTTCGGGAGCCTTTTTATGTTCTATGCAAACTCTTTATACAACTCCCACTTCGTGTCTTAAATTGCCCACAGATTCTGCGGTTCCTATCCATATTAGTCGAGGCACACGTCAGGGTTGCTGTGGCAGGCGCAGCACTATGAAGTGCCTTTTGCGCTGTGGCATTAGAAGAATTTTGATATCTCTGACTTTTAGTCTAACCAGACTGTCTATTACTCTGTAATTCTTCTAGCGCCGTTCCATGGAAACAGTATGTTTAAAGAGCACACCAAATGCTTCAAATAACTTCTTTATTAACTTAAAGTATAACTGTCGTATTATTATTTTTTTTTCGAGTATTGTATTGTGGTGATTAATATCTCCTTAGGGGCCCTATTTCTACTTTTCACTGTGTATTCAATTACCCCTTAATTCCACAGTTTTGTTCCCTGTACTGCCTGTGCTTAAAATAGGGTTGCTAGGCATGGTCCGTCTATATGTTGAAGGACGGAGGACGCAGAAGCACGCTGCGTGCAAGGTCAGATTACAGACAGCCAGGGACTGTAAGTAAATGATTAAAGCCAGGTCCTCGCCAGCAGCTGATAGTGCCTGGGCTGTGTGCACTTCTCCCTGTCCCTGCGCTTGGCAGACGCTCCCTCACTCAGCAGAGCTGGAGAAGTAGAGTTGAAGCAGTGCAGACCAGGGAAGGGAGATCTGCCATCTGCTTAGTGTATGAATGAAAGCAACATGTGGTAAGAGGACCCCTTTGTGCTGCAGGAGATTAACCCTTTAGGGGGAGGGCTGTGGTTACTGACACTTTTGGGGGGCTATTGTTACTGGCTAGTGAGGGCAGGTGGGATTAGCCTCAGGGTGAGGGCAGTGGCGGCCATCTTAACTGAATAGTGAAATTGCAGTTTTATGCAGACTGGTTGCTAAGGAATGAATCTTATTAAATATGGGGTAAGTCAGTCTAATAGTAATTGATTCTGGAATATCATGTTATTAGTAACTACATATATGAAAATTGAAATTAGGGTCTAAGTGTGACAGTTATCCTTTAAACTTTTCTTCATTTATAACACTGCCGCCTCCACAGAAGATAGTCCATGTACATAACACGTGTTGAAAAGATATCACAAAATGGCGGTAATTTTGTATGCTTGCAATTGTATGCTTGAAATTTGTATTTGAAATTGTAGCTTGCAATTTGTATTTGGTGGAACTGTAAGTAAACATATATATATATATATATATATATATATATATAGTTCAGTATACAGTTCTAAACACAATACTAACAATAGGAACATTATATAACTGTTCTAAATACCTATTTTGGCCTCTTGTTCCCATAAAACTGGACTCTGACTGGAACGGTGTCTGTTCAGCTCCTCTCTCTGGTGAGTAATGATTCTAGCAGACCCTGCTAGGGGAATTCCCAGACAGGCTGTCTGTGAGGCTGGTTGTGATTGGTGAAAACTCTTGCTGTGTGAGAAGCTGGCTGTGATTGGTCTAGACATCTGCTCAGCAACAACAGATTAACACCATGCTTTTTGTTGTTTCTGCTGTGTCACTGAGCTTACCCTACATTACAAAATGAATCTTAAAAGGCACATTATCTTTTTCTGCTTCTGTGAACACAAAATATAACAGATATATAACATCCAAAACATGATGTCACAGTAAATAACTCTGCTTTTGTCTTTAACACATCAACATAGGAACTGTATTAGGGTTATTAGCAGGTTTAGCTGTTTACACATATAAGGCTATGCTAGCAACCTAGGAAAGATCTTAGCTGGCCAGCTACACTCCCACCAAAATTACCTATAATTCTATGTTCTTAGTGGTAGGACTTGAACATGAATTTGAGGAATTTTCCATCAGGTTCTCAACTTCCAAGCGTCTTTTATCACTCTTAAGTAGAACAACTAACTTCTGTATAGGACGTTCCAACTTGAGTGGAGTAGTGAGACGTTTTCCTTTTTTGTCAAGTTTTGAATCTCCTATTTGTAACAACACTCTTCTTACTAGTTTTTCTTCATCCTTTTGAACTTCTAGAACTTTGGCCAATTTCCATTGACTTCTGGGTAAATCTTCTTTCACTAACACTATGTCACCAACTTGGACATTTTTTCTGGGTGCTTGCCATTTACTTCTTAGCATCAGATTGGCTAAGTACTCTTTCCTCCATTTATTCCAAAACTGTTCTGATAGATAATAAACTCTTCGCCATGTCCTTTTAGCATATAAATCCTCTTTGGTGAACTTGCCAGGCGGTGGCTGTATGTAATGAGACTTAAGGTAGTAGATGGTTGGGAGTTAAAGGGTCCAAACTTGTTGGATCGTTGATGTTATCAACTGTAAGTGGACGACTGTTAACAATAGACATTACTTCATAGAGTAGGGGCCTAAGTGAAGCATCATCTATTCTTCTGGCGTTCTTTTTCAACACTGAACTTAACACATTTCTTACAGTTCTGATTTGTCTTTCCCAAACTCCTGTTGTATGGCTTGCATGTGGAGTATTCATATGAAAATCACACTGTTTCTCTAACAAATACTCAGTTACCTTTTCTTTATCAATCTCTTTTAGAGCTTTCTTCAATTCATTCTTTGCTTCGACAAAATTAGATCCTTGGTCAGATCTAAGCTCTCTAACGGTACCTCTAATGACTATAAAACATCTTAAGGCGTTGATGAATGCGTCAGTTGACATATCTTCTAACATTTCCAGGTGAATTGCTCTGGAACCCAGACATGTAAATATTAGTCCATATCTCTTTTACTCCTTGCGGTTCTGTTTGGTGATGATTTGAATGGGCCAAAACAATCAATTCCGCTATAAAGAAATGGTGGTTATGGGTTTACACGATTTGCCATTTTTTGTTCTTCTGTAGGTCTACGTGCATTTCTGCAGACTACACATTTACTTATATACTTTGCTATAACTTTGCTTCATTCAGAATCCAGTAACCCCCCTACTCTCAAACAGCTTTGGGTAAAGCTTCTTCCTTGATGCAAGGATTTGTTGTGGTAGTGAGCAATAATCAATCTTGTGAAGGTAGAGTTTTTGGGTAGAATTGCTGGATGCTTCACTCTACTAGGTAACAATGCATTTTCCAGTCTCCCTCCCACCTTCAGTATACCATCCTGCAGAATAAGATTAAGCTTGTACAATGGGTGGTTGTTTGGAAGCCTTTTAGGTTCTTGACTAAGTCTCTTTAACTGTTCACTGTAGAATCTCTGTTGAATGAGTCTTATGACTGTTTCTTCAGCTTTCATTCTTTCTTCTACATTCAACAATTCCTTCTTTCTGATTCCCTTTGCCAAACGTTGAATTCGAGCTACTACGTTTATGACTGTATTCCATTTTGAACATCTGGCTAGTCTTTCAAGTATGTTATCTTGACACTTGGCAGCAGTGCTCAGTGTTTGTACAATTTTTACTTCTGGATCACCCATAAACAATTATGTGTAACCTTTACTGGGCGTGATTCCCTTTTCCCAAAGGAACTCTGGACCAGTGAACCAGTTTGAATTTTTAAATTCTGTTACATTCAGGCCTCTTGAAGCATGGTCTGCTGGGTTATGCTTTGTGTCAATGTAATGCCAATGTTCTGGATTTGTTATTTCCTGAATTTTCTCAACTCTGTTGGCGACAAAGATATAGAATCTTTGAGCTTCGTTGTTTATGTATCCTAGGACAACTTGTGAATCTCTCCAAAAATATTATTCATCTATTTTCAATTCCAATTCTTCTTTCAGAAACTTGCTATCTGATGCTGAAACAACAGCTGCTTTCAGTTCAAGTCTTGGTATTGTCTGAATACTGGTAGGTGCAACTCTGGCCTTCCCTATAACCAGGGCACAGTGTATGTTTTCTTCTCCTATTACTCTGCTATAGGAGCACTGACCATAACCATAACTACTGGCATCTGAAAAATGATGAAGTTCTATTTTCTTGTACTTTCCGAAATCATGAGGTACAAAACATCTGGGTATTCGAACCTCTCTCAAGTTTTGCAAGTCTCTTATCCAACTCTCCCACCTTGGCCTCAAATTTTCAGGTATGGGCTCGACCCTTCCCAACTTCTGTCTGCATAATTCTTGTAGTATTTCTTTTGCTCTGAAGATTACTGGGGCCAATAATCCCAATAGATCAAATATAGAATCACTGCGGAAAGAATGGTTTGTCTAGTTGCAATTTTATCTTCAATAGATACTTCAAAGAAGAACTTGTCATTCTCTACATTCCATCCCAATCCAAGTACGTTCTGAACTGGAAGATGATCATAATTGAGATCTACATTCTTCATTGTTGCGGCACGTTCAGAGTCACTGATGGATTCCAGTACCTCTCTGTTGTTTGAGATGAATTTGTGAAGGCGCAGGTTTCCTCTTGCGCATAACTCTTGGCTTTCTTTCACTGGTTTGATTGCAGATTCTGTGGACTCTAGACTTATAAGACCATCATCTACATAAAAGTTTTTGTTCAGAAAATTTGCTGCTGATGGGCAATCCTTTTTATTCTGATTAGCCAGGTACTTCATACCATAATTGGCGCAACCTGGAGATGATGCTGCTCCAAACAAGTGTACTTTCATTTTGTATTCTGCTGGCTCTGTATCTGTATCTCCATCCTCCCGCCATAGAGACCTAAGAAGTCTCTATCAACATTCTTCACATGAAACTGGTGGAACATCTTTTGAACGTCGCACATGACTGCTATGGGATACTTTCTGAATCTACAGAGTACTCCAGGCAGTGTTTGTAAGATCTGGTCCTTTTAGTAGATGATCATTCAATGCAACACCATTGTACTATGCTGAGCAATCAAATACTACTCTAATCTTATCTTGTTTCTTTGAGTGGTAAACACCTTGATGTGGGATGTGCCACACTTCTTCTTTAGGTTGGTTATTAACTTTCTCTGCATGCCCTTCTTCGAGGATGCATTCCATGAATTTCAAATAATCATTTTTGAGTTTGGGATCTCTTCCCATCCTTTTCTTTAAACATTTCAATCTTGCTAGAGCAAGATTTCTGTTACTTGGCAGACGAGGTCGCTCTCTAAAAGGTAAGGGCAAGATGACCTTGTTGATTCTGCTAAATATTTTCTTCTAGAGTGTGTACGAACGTTATGTCTTCTTGGGTTACACTCTTTTCTTTTCTTATATCTGCAAAATCGGATTCAAGGATCTTGATTACTTTTGCTGGACTTACAGTTGGTAACTCTTGGACAGATATTCAATGACACAATCCTGTCACCTGTCTTGAGTTTGAGATCTGCTGTTTTCCTCCAACACCCCATCCTAGATCAGTTTGAACAGCATAGGGTTCACCCTTTGCTCCTGTCATTACCTTTCATGGTACCAAGGCTTCAGGACAATCGTAGACTATCAACAGTCCAACACCAAACTTCTTTAGCAGGGACATTTCATGAGATATGACAGATAGGTGCTCCCATTCATTGACTGTTTCACAGGTAGGTATGCGATCTCGATCTAGAGGTATATCGTCTTTCGTATAAGCTGGAGGTAGATCCAATGTGCAGTTTAAATGAAGTCCTCTTACTCTCAGTCTCTTTGACTGTTCACTAATGTGTCTCTCCCCGTCATTGTGGTGAGTTTGAGCGTCACTGGTTCTGTAGCCACTTGTAATTTCTTGCAGATTTCTTGATTAATGAAGGTGACGTAACTCTGGGCATCCAGTAGCGCATGGGCGTATACCTTTTTTTCCCTCCTTTTAGGATTTAATATGCACAATGGTACAACCATTGATGTGCCATTGCTTTCTCCTTCCCTCACTCTGCAAGAGAATACCGATACTTTCTTTTCTTCCTCAGTATCTTTAGGTATTGAGGATTTATCTTTCTTTGGACATTCTTCATGTAGTGGTGTAGGATGGTGTCCTTTGCAAACGCTGCATGTGGCTTTTTTCTTACACTCTTTAGTAACATGGCCTTTTCTGAGGCATCCGAAACACAGTTGGTTATCCAGCACAAATTTTTTATTTTCTTCTGGGGATTTTTCCTTCAATTGTTGGCACTTATGTATGGAGTGGTTCTGTCCACAGAACACTTGAAGGTAGTATGAATATTTGTCGGTTCTGTCTCTCTACTGATCCCAGTAGTGACTTTGAACTTTCTCTCGTAGGTATCTGGACCTTTAGCTGCTGTGTTGGTTGCAAAGCTAGTTACTCTTGCATGTCTTATCTCTCTTGAAGAGTCTTTTCAAAATAAAAAATCTCGTATCCAAGCTCGGGTTGTGATTTGTGCCTTAAGTCCATCGGCTCACCGCACGAATCCAGTGCAGACGAGGCCTTTTTTTATATATCCACATATCTACCCAAGCGGCGGTTTGGCCCCCACCCAGGGTCGTCTCGGACACCTACTGGCAGCACCAACACAGACAACCTCCACCATTCGAACCTCCCTCCACTAAGGTTGCACCACAATCAGTGCAAACCAAACCAGGTGAGTAACTTCACTCATCCTGGGTAGGGGGAAGAGACATCAATTTGTTTTACCCTCACCTATGAGCGCCTTCTCTCCTCTATTGGCCATTTGATCACATTATCTCTCTTGAAGGCCTTTCTTCTAAGGATTTTAAGACTTAAGATGATGTTAATGGATTACATGCTATCCTTGCTTCCTCATTGACAAACTCAGAGAACTTTTTAAAACTTGGGAAGTTCTTACCTAGATCTAACTGTTTAGTCACATAGCGATTTCATCTAGAAGCCACTTCTTCAGGTAGCTTAGTTAGCATCCTGTGGTTTTCTAGATAGTCATTCAGTACTTCCAGTCCTTGAACATATGGGATGGCATTGCTGCATGCTTGCAGGAAGTCACCATACTTTTGAAGTCTAAAGGGTTCTTTAGGACTTATTTTAGGACAGTTATTCAGTTTCTCTCTAAAGGCTCTTTGTACTAAGGCCCCTTTCACACTTGCGGCAGGACGGATCCGGCAGGCTGGTCTCCCTGTCGGATCCGTCCTTCCGCTGTTTCGCCGTATCGCCGGACCGCCGTGCACCGCCGTGCTGCGCCGTAGCTCCGCCCCGTCCCCATTATAGTCAATGGGGACGGAGCGACGATACGGCGAAACAGCGGAAGGACGCATCCGACAGGGAGACCAGCCTGCCGGATCCGTCCTGCCGCAAGTGTGAAAGGGGCCTAAGAAAGGATGACCATATCTTGCATTCAATTTTTCCCAAGCTTGTTTGTAGGCTTCTTTGTCTTTTCTATAGAAGTTGCCTTCAAGAACTTCCTTGGCTTCTCCACCAACATATCTCTGAAGGTAGAATAACTTGTCAACTAGACTGAAGCAATGATGCTCAATGATCATTTCAAAACTTGCCATCCACTCTATGAACTTCAGTACATCTCCTGAAAATACAGTGGGTTCCGGAATGGGAAGTCTAGCTAGGACTGTTCTCTGTGGTCTTGCTGGGACAATGGTTGTAACACTCTCCTGAGCATTACGATGGCATCTAGGAATAGAATCATCTGGTTAACTTACTTCTGAATTAGGTTAGTCCTTTCCTTCATCTTTTCCGGCAGAGATAGAGGGTAAATTCACTGTCACGGCCTATGGTGTGCTTAGTGACACTTTCCTTCACTTGGTTGCCTGTGACCACGTTTGGTGTTGTGTGCATGTGGTGGCAGTGTCTCGGCCTTCTGGCTGATCCCCAGGACATGGTTGCCACGCATGCCGTTGCCCGCGGTAACAGGTGGAGTGTGATCTTTATGTGTGCACTTCCCATTTAAGTGGCCGTCTTCCCTTGCCTTGTGTTGGAAGGGTTAACTTCCTTCCTAGTGTGTGTGCACTGGGTGTGTCTGTGTGTGTGTGTGTGTGGCTACATGGGCTATTTAGCCTCTGCTGTGATCAGTAGTCTGAGGGGTACTTCAGCCATGGCTAGCTGGAGTCATCCTCCTGTGTTATACCATCTGCTAGTGGGGGCCACCCTTTCTTTGGTCTCTTTATTTATTGCAGCTTATGGTTTCCTGGGTTCCCGTGTGATGTGTGGTGTGTGCTGTGTCCTTTGTGTTGTTGTGGACAGCAGCACTTGTACATGGGTTCCAGTCTGTGTGTCTGTGGCAGGTAGGTGTGGTACTAGTTTCACTTACCTGCCATTGCCATATGTCTGTTTATGTTTCCCCTTTCTTTATAGCTTGGCCAGTGAGACTCCTGTTTGTCCGTATCTTGGAGGAACAGGTAGTCCTACCCTGCTCCTAGTCCAGGGCCAGTAGGAATATTAGGTTCCGGTATGAGCCCTCCTACCATCAGGGTCGGCTCATACGGCTAGGAGACAGGGTCAGAATTAGGGATTGATAGGCGGTGACCTGCTCCCTGATTCCTGTCCTGGCCTTGCATCGACCATCCATCTTCTGGCATCGCACGGCTGAGGGTTTTCCCCATCCTCAGCCGTGACATTCACACACCTTTTTCCTAACACTCGACTAGACATCTCTTTGTTTTTATGAGCAGGGATGGAAGGATAACTTATTTCTTCATTACATGCTGGAGATTTCGTTCCATTCTCCTGGGCATATGAAGGAAAGTAGGAGTCTGTTTCTTCACTTAGTACAGATTTGAAGCTATGACTACTGTGACTCATATCCTTCTCATGTACTCTGAGTCTGGCTTCTATGATCTTAACTTCTTTCTGCCTTTTCAGACTTTTCATCTATTGGCACTGTACCTCAATTTCAGCTTCCATCTGATGGCGTTGTGCATACTTTTCAGCTTCCTTTTCAGCCATCTGTTGGGCGCTGCGCCTCGATGGCAGCTTCAATTTCAATTTCTGCTCTCTTGACAGCAAGTTGTTCACTTAATTCCTTTCTTTTGGCTGAAGTATTTGAGGACTCTGATATATGAGTGGCACTTCTGCTAGTGAAGGAAGTCACACTTGAGATTGGGGTACCACCTAAGGACCTAGCATAGTCTCTCATAAAAAGCTCAATTATTCTACTTCTTGCTTTAACTTCATCATAGTTTTCTGCAGATAGTTCTCTCATGAGCTTTACCAAATCTTTAGTGACCGCAGTACATGTGTCCATGTTCCTTACAGTATCCTGGGAAGGTGTCGTAAATGACCGCAGGTTGACATATTCTGCATAAGCTCTGATTCAGATTCTTCTACCGTCTCTACCATATCACTCAAGTTCCCTTTTATACTTTCTTGTTTTAGCTTTTTCCGGATTTCTTTAATGTATAATTTCCATTTATCATACATTCTGGCGAACTTTTTTCCTTTCAGTGCTGCCTCTTGCTCCAAATTTTCCAGCGCATCTTTGGGGTCAGTTTTCTGGCACTTGATGAACGTCTTAGTTCATCTGCTTGGGCTATATTTGTTTGAGGCAAGACTAATGCTGCATCAGACTCTTCTACCTCAGACAGGTTCCTTGGCTCTTCCCCCTTTACTGTATCTATCTTTGTATCCTCTAACAGTGGCATGGTAATACTAGGTTCAGACATTTTACTTTAAATGCAATACTGACAATCAATATGAATATTAAGAGTCCTTTCACTTTAAATGCAATACTGACAAATGCAGAAATAAATGACTTTCACTTTAAATGCTTTAGAGTCTGTGTAATACAAACTGTCCTTTGTTTTACTTTAAAGTCTTTATCTGAACACAAAAATGTCTATTTATGCCAAAGCCTATATGCAATGATAAGCAATAAAAGGAAAGCTCTGACCTTATTCTGAAGAGCAGGATACTGTGATCTGAATGTTGCTGGAACAAATGTCTGTCTTAAAGGAGACTTCTCTTTTCTTGATGTCATGCGATGCTCTACGCTGACTTGCGATGCTCAGTGCAGACTTGCGATGCTTTGTGATGACTTGCAATGATCTGTGATGACTTGTGATGCGCTGGCTTAGATATGCTGCTGCAGGCTTTGGGGCTAGTGGCGGGAAACTAGCTGGCTGCAGTACGTGGTCTCTCCGTGGATAGTGGTGCAAGCACTCTAGCTCTGTACTTTGGCCTCCCACCATGCATCTCTTTCTCTTTCTAGGGATCGCAGGAGGGTTGGCACTCTTTCTCTGACTATTTTGCCTTTGCCGTTGTGCCACTTTAAGAGTCGGCTGCAGTTTAACTAATGCACACGTTCTATGGCCTTTATGGTAGCTGCGCTGAGATGTCTTTGCTTGCTCACTCAGGGAACAGTTACTGCTCGGCGGTATATGCTGGCGCTCCACTGCTTTAATGCGCTCTTTACTGTGCAAGTTGAGGAGCGCTATCACTTCGCCCTCTGAAGGGAATAGTTCCACTGTGGCAGGCTCAGCACTATGAAGTGCCTTTTGCGCTGTGGCATTGGAAGAAATTTGGTATCTTTAACTTTTAGTCTAACCAGACTGTCTATTACTCTGTAATTCCTCTAGCGCCATTCTATGGAAACAGTAGGTTTAACCAAATGCTTCAAATAACTTCTTTATTAACTTCAACTTTTCTTCATATATAACACTGCAGCCTCCGCAGCAGATAGTCCATGTACATAACACTTGTTGAAAAGATATCACAAAATGGCGGTATGATTAAGATGGTGGTTCAACTTTTCAATCTTGTCATTCAACATAAAATGGTGGATATATATTTCTCTTGAGTATCTTTACTCTCACTTTAAGTTATTTAAGCACTTTATGATCTCTCTGAGAGGTATATCTGAGGTCTAACTAATAGTTCTACTTGCAGTATGGTAATCACTGAAGGTATATTGGCAATTAATCCTTGCTAATGTATATAATGTGTCACTGAGGGCAAGGACCTAAAACTTAAGTTTTATTTATAATCACAATAAAATAAAATTACAACTTGATCCAAGCATCCTAATTGGTGCGTAGAAAGCTATCAACGATAAACGAAGAGCGGTAAGAGGCTGAGAAACTGGGATACAGGGAATAACTATCCCTAAACTTTTCCTCCACAGCTGCTCAGCCCAGAGATACACCTTAATGGTAGGTGTACTCTGTTCGCGTACCTAGGACTGAACTGTCCTTGAAAAGACCCTTTTACAAGATGTAATTACAAGATGTATCCCAATTTCACAGGTCCCAACGTGTTTCCCCCCTCTTAATGCAACAGAGGGTTCATCAGGGGACAATACCTGAATGGGTCAATACAGAAAAAGTGTGCGGCCTCTTAATGGACTAACAGCGCATTGATATAGGGGCAAAACGCACAAAAATGGAACCAGTGGTACACACATGTACTCCTAAGATACAGAGTTTATGGCAAAACAATTCGGCAGAGTTGTAACCAACAGATAGAAACAACATTAGTCACAGACCCTTAGCATTCATGCTATGCAACAGTGCAGGAACGAATATTACATGCACCATATATTCATGAAATGCTGAGTTTGAAACAGAGGGGTTATAAACAAACCAATCAATGAGACCATAATCACAATTGCTTGACAGTCATACTGTGACACAATGCATGGGCTGATATTACCTGCATCACTGCGTCCTGTGTTGTTTCCATTAGATACTAAATGGGATCATACATACCAAGACGCTTGAGGTGCGAGTAGAATTAATACAAACTCTCAATATGCCAACTGTGTGACCAGAGATGTGTTCCTGGGGCCAGATGATAGCTCCATTATACCTGGGAAGTCTCTGATTTAAAAAGGGGGGCAAGGAGGGTGTGGGCTTCATATGCAATCTCCTGATTTTCTGGCTACCTGATCACTCAAGCCATCTGCTACAAGATTAGCAGGGTGAGTAATGAGAAACACACCCACAGTCTCCAACATGCTTCCAAACAATATGCGTTCCAAGCCTCCTTCTCATGTGGAGAAAAAAAGCAAAAAGCACAAATGGGGGAATTGGGAAAAATACGCAATCTAGTACAGCTATATAGTTATTACTCCCCCTTATTACACACGAGAGAACCGCAACATCACGTTCATGTTGATATTAGCCTAAAGTATTCCAAAATGCCAAAAAACGTGACAGAGAAAATCTCCTGGTGCTCAGGAATAGGGATGAGCGAACCCGAACTGTATAGTTCGGGTTCGTACCGAATTTTGGGGTGTCCGTGACACGGACCCGAACCCGGACATTTTCGTAAAAGTCCGGGTTCGGGTTCAGTGTTCGTCGCTTTCTTGGTGCTTTTTGAAAGGCTGCAAAGCAGCCAATCAACAAGCGTCATACTACTTGCCCCAAGAGGCCATCACAGCCATGCCTACTATTGGCATGGCTGTGATTGGCCAGAGCACCATGTGACCCAGCCTCTATCTAAGCTGGAGTCACATAGCGCCGCCCGTCACTCTGCTCTGATCAGCATAGGGAGAGGTTGCAGCTGTGACAGTAGGGCGAGATTAGGCAGATTAACTCCTCCAAAGGACTTGATTAATTGATCGATCTGCAGCTGTGGATCATTGAGCTGCTGATACTCAATTGCTCACTGTTTTTAGGCTGCCCAGACCGTTTGTCAGTCACTTTTTTCTGGGGTGATCGGCAGCCATTTTGTGTCTTGTGGTGCGCCAGCACAAGCTGCGACCAAGTGCATTTAACCCTTAATGGTGTGGTTGTTTTTTGGCTAATTCCTACATCAGTGTGAAGCTGTCACACCAAGTGCATTAAACCAACAATAGTCTGGTTATTTTTTGGCCATATACTACATCAGGGGCAAGCTGCACCTGTCACCAAGTGCATTTAACCCTCAATGGTGTCGTTGTTTTTTGGCTAAATCCTACATCAGGGTGAAGCTGTCACACCAAGTGCATTTAACCAGCAATAGTCTGTTTATTTTTTGGCCATATACTACATCAGGGGCAAGCTGAGCCTGTCACCAAGTGCATTTAACCAGCAATAGTCTGTTTATTTTTTGGCCATATACTACATCAGGGGCAAGCTGCGCCTGTCACCAAGTGCATTTAACCCTCAGTAGTGTGGTTGGTCAAGCTGTCACACCAAGTGCATTTAACCATCAATAGTGTGGTTATTTTTTGGCCATATCCCAGTCTAATTCTGTCAGTAAACGTATACCTGTCACCCAGCACCTAAATACTAGGCCTCAAGTTTATATCCAGCTAAATCTGTTGTTACTGGTGTGGCTGGTCAAGTTATTTAGCGTCCGTCAAAGCACAGTTTTTGTTCTGGGTTGAAATACAATTCCCAATTTAGCAATTTCCTAATTTTGTGGTTTCTGCTGTATCAGAGCTATTTGAAATCTATCCCTAAAAGGGTATATAATATTCAAGGTGCACATAGGGTCATTCTGAATAACTTCACACACACGCTACTGTGCATTTCCAAGTCTAATTCTGTCAGTAAATCTATACCTGTCACCCAGCGCCTAAATAATAGGCCTCAAATTTATATTCAGCTAAATCTGTCGTTACTGCTGTACTGTTGTGGCTGGGCAAGTTATTTAGTGTCCGTCAAAGCACATTTTTTGTTCTGGGTTGAAATACAATTCCCAATTTCGCAATTTCCTAATTTAGTGGTTTCTGCTGTATCAGGCCTACTATAAATTTATCCCTAAAAGGGTATATCAGATTCAAGGTGCACATAGGGTCATTCTGAATAACTTCACACACACGCTACTGTGCATTTCCAAGTCTAATTCTGTCAGTAAACGTATACCTGTCACCCAGCGCCTAAATACTAGGCCTCAAATTTATATCCTGCTAAATCTGTCGTTACTGCTGTACTGTTGTGGCTGGGCAAGTTATTTAGTGTCCGTCAAAGCACATTTTTTGTTCTGGGTTGAAATACAATTCCCAATTTAGCAATTTCATAATTTAGTGGTTTCTGCTGTATCATAGCTATTTGAAATCTATCCCTAAAAGGGTATATCATATTCAAGGTGCACATAGGGTCATTCTGAATAACTTCACACACACGCTACTGTGCATTTCCAAGTCTAATTCTGTCAGTAAACCTATACCTGTCACCCAGCGCCTAAATACTAGGCCTCAAATTTATATCCAGCTAAATCTGTCGTTACTGCTGTACTGTTGTGGCTGGGCAAGTTATTTAGTGTCCGTCAAAGCACATTTTTTGTTCTGGGTTGAAATACAATTCCCAATTTAGCAATTTCCTAATTTAGTGGTTTCTGCTGTATCAGGCCTACTTTAAATACATCCCTAAAAGGGTATATCAGATTCAAGGTGCACATAGGGTCATTCTGAATAACTTCACACACACGCTACTGTGCATATCCCAGTCTAATTCTGTCCGTAAAACGTATACCTGTCACCCAGCGCCTAAATACTAGGCCTCAAATTTATATCCTGCTAAATCTGTCGTTACTGCTGTACTGTTGTGGCTGGGCAAGTTATTTAGTGTCCGTCAAAGCACATTTTTTGTTCTGGGTTGAAATACAATTCCCAATTTAGCAATTTCATAATTTAGTGGTTTCTGCTGTATCATAGCTATTTGAAATCTATCCCTAAAAGGGTATATCATATTCAAGGTGCACATAGGGTCATTCTGAATAACTTCACACACACGCTACTGTGCATTTCCAAGTCTAATTCTGTCAGTAAACCTATACCTGTCACCCAGCGCCTAAATACTAGGCCTCAAATTTATATCCAGCTAAATCTGTCGTTACTGCTGTACTGTTGTGGCTGGGCAAGTTATTTAGTGTCCGTCAAAGCACATTTTTTGTTCTGGGTTGAAATACAATTCCCAATTTAGCAATTTCCTAATTTAGTGGTTTCTGCTGTATCAGGCCTACTTTAAATACATCCCTAAAAGGGTATATCAGATTCAAGGTGCACATAGGGTCATTCTGAATAACTTCACACACACGCTACTGTGCATATCCCAGTCTAATTCTGTCCGTAAAACGTATACCTGTCACCCAGCGCCTAAATACTAGGCCTCAAATTTATATCCTGCTAAATCTGTCGTTACTGCTGTACTGTTGTGGCTGGGCAAGTTTTTTAGTGTCCGTCAAAGCACATTTTTTGTTCTGGGTTGAAATACAATTCCCAATTTAGCAATTTCCTAATTTAGTGGTTTCTGCTGTATCAGAGCTATTTGAAATCTATCCCTAAAAGGGTACATAATATTCAAGGTGCACATAGGGTCATTCTGAATAACTTCACACACGCTACAGTGCATTTCCAAGTCTAATTCTGTCAGTAAACGTATACCTGTCACCCAGCGCCTAAATACTAGGCCTCAAATTTATATCCTGCTAAATCTGTCGTTACTGCTGTACTGTTGTGGCTGGGCAAGTTATTTAGTGTCCGTCAAAGCACAGTTTTTGTTCTGGGTTGAAATACAATTCCCAATTTAGCAATTTCATAATTTAGTGGTTTCTGCTGTATCAGGCTTACTTTAAATACATCCCTAAAAGGGTATATCAGAATCAAAGTGCTGATAGGGTCATTCTGAATAACTTCACACACACGCTACTGTGCATATCCCAGTCTAATTCTGTCAGTAAACCTATACCTGTCACCCAGCGCCTAAATACTAGGCCTCAAATTTATATCCTGCTAAATCTGTCGTTACTGCTGTACTGTTGTGGCTGGGCAAGTTATTTAGTGTCTGTCAAAGCACATTTTTTGTTCTGGGTTGAAATACAATTCCCAATTTAGCAATTTCATAATTTAGTGGTTTCTGCTGTATCATAGCTATTTGAAATCTATCCCTAAAAGGGTATATCATATTCAAGGTGCACATAGGGTCATTCTGAATAACTTCACACACCCGCTACTGTGCATTTCCAAGTCTAATTCTGTCAGTAAACCTATACCTGTCACCCAGCGCCTAAATACTAGGCCTCAAATTTATATTCAGCTGAATTTGAATACAATACATTGGGCCAAATAATATTTTTGTTGTTGTGGTGAACGATAACAATGAGGAAAACATCTAGTAAGGGACGCGGACAAGGACATGGTCGTGGTGGTGTTAGTGGACCCTCTGGTGCTGGGAGAGGACGTGGCCGTTCTGCCACATCCACACGTCCTAGTGTACCAACTACCTCAGGTCCCAGTAGCCGCCAGAATTTACAGCGATATATGGTGGGGCCCAATGCCGTTCTAAGGATGGTAAGGCCTGAGCAGGTACAGGCATTAGTCAATTGGGTGGCCGACAGTGGATCCAGCACGTTCACATTATCTCCCACCCAGTCTTCTGCAGAAAGCGCACAGATAACGCCTGAAAACCAACCCCATCAGTCTGTCACATCACCCCCATGCATATCAGGGAAACTGTCTGAGCCTCAAGTTATGCAGCAGTCTCTTATGCTGTTTGAAGACTCTGCTGGCAGGGTTTCCCAAGGGCATCCACCTAGCCCTTCCCCAGCGGTGGAAGACATAGAATGCACTGACGCACAACCACTTATGTTTCCTGATGATGAGGACATGGGAATACCACCTCAGCAAGTCTCTGATGATGACGAAACACAGGTGCCAACTGCTGCGTCTTTCTGCACTGTGCAGACTGAACAGGAGGTCAGGGATCAAGACTGGGTGGAAGACGATGCAGGGGACGATGAGGTCCTAGACCCCACATGGAATGAAGGTCGTGCCACTGACTTTCACAGTTCGGAGGAAGAGGCAGTGGTGAGACCGAGCCAACAGCGTAGCAAAAGAGGGAGAAGTGGGCAAAAGCAGAACACCCGCCGCCAAGAGACTCCGCCTGCTACTGACCGCCGCCATCTGGGACCGAGCACCCCAAAGGCAGCTTCAAGGAGTTCCCTGGCATGGCACTTCTTCAAACAATGTGCTGACGACAAGACCCGAGTGGTTTGCACGCTGTGCCATCAGAGCCTGAAGCGAGGCATTAACGTTCTGAACCTTAGCACAACCTGCATGACCAGGCACCTGCATGCAAAGCATGAACTGCAGTGGAGTAAACACCTTAAAAACAAGGAAGTCACTCAGGCTCCCCCTGCTACCTCTTCTGCTGCTGCCGCCTCGGCCTCTTCTGCTGCTGCCGCCTCGGCCTCTTCTGCTGCTGCCGTCTCGGCCTCTTCCTCCGCCTCTGGAGGAACGTTGGCACCTGCCGCCCAGCAAACAGGGGATGTACCACCAACACCACCACCACCTCCGTCACCAAGCATCTTAACCATGTCACACGGCAGCGTTCAGCTCTCCATCTCACAAACATTTGAGAGAAAGCGTAAATTCCCACCTAGCCACCCTCGATCCCTGGCCCTGAATGCCAGCATTTCTAAACTACTGGCCTATGAAATGCTGTCATTTAGCTTGCTGTCCCACAGTATGTTGTTCCCAGCCGCCACTACTTCTCCAAGAGAGCCGTGCCTTCCCTGCACAACTAAGTATCCGATAAAATCAAGTGTGCACTGCGCAACGCCATCTGTAGCAAGGTCCACCTAACCACAGATACGTGGACCAGTAAGCACGGCCAGGGACGCTATATCTCCCTAACTGCACACTGGGTAAATGTAGTGGCAGCTGGGCCCCAGGCGGAGAGCTGTTTAGCGCACGTCCTTCCGCCGCCAAGGATCGCAGGGCAACATTCTTTGCCTCCTGTTGCCACCTCCTCCTTCTCGGCTTCCTCCTCCTCTTCTTTTACCTGCTCATCCAGTCAGCCACACACCTTCACCACCAACTTCAGCACAGCCCGGGGTAAATGTCAGCAGGCCATTCTGAAACTCATATGTTTGGGGGACAGGCCCCACACCGCACAGGAGTTGTGGCGTGGTATAGAACAACAGACCGACGAGTGGTTGCTGCCGGTGAGCCTCAAGCCCGGCCTGGTGGTGTGCGATAATGGGCGAAATCTCGTTGCAGCTCTGGGACTTGCCGGTTTGACGCACATCCCTTGCCTGGCACATGTGCTGAATTTGGTGGTGCAGAAGTTCATTCACAACTACCCCGACATGTCAGAGCTGCTGCATAAAGTGCGGGCCGTCTGTTCGCGCTTCCGGCGTTCACATCCTGCCGCTGCTCGCCTGTCTGCGCTACAGCGTAACTTCGGCCTTCCCGCTCACCGCCTCATATGCGACGTGCCCACCAGGTGGAACTCCACCTTGCACATGCTGGACAGACTGTGCGAGCAGCAGCAGGCCATAGTGGAGTTTCAGCTGCAGCACGCACGGGTCAGTCGCACTGTGGAACAGCACTACTTCACCACCAATGACTGGGCCTCCATGTGAGACCTGTGTGCCCTGTTTTCGAGTACTCCACCAACATGGCCAGTGGCGATGACGCCGTTATCAGCGTTACAATACCACTTCTATGTCTCCTTGAGAAAACACTTAGGGCGATGATGGAAGAGGAGGTGGCCCAGGAGGAGGAGGAGGAGGAGGAAGAGGGGTCATTTTTAGCACTTTCAGGCCAGTCTCTTCGAAGTGACTCAGAGGGAGGTTTTTTTGCAACAGCAGAGGCCAGGTACAAATGTGGCCAGCCAGGGCCCACTACTGGAGGACGAGGAGGAGGTGGAGGAGGATGAGGATGAAGCATGGTCACAGCGGGGTGGCACCCAACGCAGCTCGGGCCCATCACTAGTGCGTGGCTGGGGGGAAAGGCAGGACGATGACGATACGCCTCCCACAGAGGACATCTTGTCCTTACCCCTGGGCAGCCTGGCACACATGAGCGACTACATGCTGCAGTGCCTGCGCAACGACAGCAGAGTTGCCCACATTTTAACATGTGCAGACTACTGGGTTGCCACCCTGCTGGATCCACGCTACAAAGACAATGTGCCCACCTTACTTCCTGCACTGGAGCGTGATAGGAAGATGCGCGAGTACAAGCGCACGTTGGAAGACACGCTACTGAGAGCATTCCCAAATGTCACAGGGGAATAAGTGGAAGCCCAAGGCCAAGGCAGAGGAGGAGCAAGAGGTCGCCAAGGCAGCTGTGTCACGGCCAGCTCCTCTGAGGGCAGGGTTAGCATGGCAGAGATGTGGAAAAGTTTTGTCAACACGCCACAGCTAACTGCACCACCACCTGATACGCAACGTGTTAGCAGGAGGCAACATTTCACTAACATGGTGGAACAGTACGTGTGCACACCCCTCCACATACTGACTGATGGTTCGGCCCCATTCAACTTCTGGGTGTCTAAATTGTCCACGTGGCCAGAGCTAGCCTTTTATGCCTTGGAGGTGCTGGCCTGCCCGGCGGCCAGCGTTTTGTCTGAACAAGTATTCAGCATGGCAGGGGGCGTCATTACAGACAAACGCAGCCGCCTGTCTACAGCCAATGTGGACAAGCTGACGTTCATAAAAATGAACCAGGCATGGATCCCACAGGACCTGTCCGTCCCTTGTCCAGATTAGACATTAACTACCTCCCCTTAACCATATATTATTGTACTCCAGGGCATTTCCTCATTCAATCCTATTTTTATTTTCATTTTACCATTATATTGCGAGGCTACCCAAAGTTGAATGAACCTCTCCTCTGTCTGGGTGCCGGGACCTAAATATATGCCAATGGACTGTTCCAATGTTGGGTGACGTGAAGCCTGATTCTCTTCTATGACATGCAGACTGATTCTCTGCTGACATGAAGCCAGATCCTCTGTTACGGGACCTCTCTCCTCTGCCTGGGTGCTGGGCCTAAATATATGCCAATGGACTGTTGCAGTGGTGGCTGACGTGAAGCCTGATTCTCTGCTATGACATGCAGACTAATTCTCTGCTGACATGAAGACAGATTCTCTGTTACGGGACCTCTCTCCTCTGCCTGTGTGCTGGGCCTAAATATATGCCAATGGACTGTTGCAGTGGTGGCTGACTTGAAGCCTGATTCTCTGCTATGACATGCAGACTGATTCTCTGCTGACATGAAGCCAGATTCTCTGTTACGGGACCTCTCTCCTCTGCCTGGGTGCTGGGCCTAAATATATGCCAATGGACTGTTGCAGTGGTGGCTGACGTGAAGCCTGATTCTCTGCTATGACATGCAGACTGATTCTCTGCTGACATGAAGCCAGATTCTCTGTTACGGGACCTCTCTCCTCTGCCTGTGTGCTGGGCCTAAATATATGCCAATGGACTGTTGGAGTGGTGGCTGACGTGAAGCCTGATTCTCTGCTATGACATGCAGACTAATTCTCTGCTGACATGAAGACAGATTCTCTGTTACGGGACCTCTCTCCTCTGCCTGGGTGCTGGGCCTAAATATATGCCAATGGACTGTTGCACTGGTGGCTGACGTGAAGCCTGATTCTCTGCTATGACATGCAGACTGATTCTCTGCTGACATGAAGCCAGATCCTCTGTTACGGGACCTCTCTCCTCTGCCTGGGTGCTGGGCCTAAATATATGACAATGGACTGTTGCACTGGTGGCTGACGTGAAGCCTGATTCTCTTCTATGACATGCAGACTGATTCTCTGCTGACATGAAGCCAGATCCTCTGTTACGGGACCTCTCTCCTCTGCCTGGGTGCTGGGCCTAAATATATGACAATGGACTGTTGCACTGGTGGCTGACGTGAAGCCTGATTCTCTGCTATGACATGCAGACTGATTCTCTGCTGACATGAAGCCAGATTCTCTGTTACGGGACCTCTCTCCTCTGCCTGGGTGCTGGGCCTAAATATCTGACAATGGACTGTTGCAGTGGTGGCTGACGTGAAGCCTGATTCTCTGCTATGACATGCAGACTGATTCTCTGCTGACATGAAGCCAGATTGTCTGTTACGGGACCTCTCTCCTCTGCCTGGGTGCTGGGCCTAAATATCTGACAATGGACTGTTGCAGTGGTGGCTGACGTGAAGCCTGATTCTCTGCTATGACATGCAGACTAATTCTCTGCTGACATGAAGACAGATTCTCTGTTACGGGACCTCTCTCCTCTGCCTCTGTGTGCTGGGCCTAAATATATGCCAATGGACTGTTGCAGTGGTGGCTGACGTGAAGCCTGATTCTCTGCTATGACATGCAGACTGATTCTCTGCTGACATGAAGCCAGATTCTCTGTTACGGGACCTCTCTCCTCTGCCTGGGTGCTGGGCCTAAATATATGCCAATGGACTGTTGCACTGGTGGCTGACGTGAAGCCTGATTCTCTGCTATGACATGCAGACTAATTCTCTGCTGACATGAAGACAGATTCTCTGTTACGGGACCTCTCTCCTCTGCCTGTGTGCTGGGCCTAAATATATGCCAATGGACTGTTGCAGTGGTGGCTGACTTGAAGCCTGATTCTCTGCTATGACATGCAGACTGATTCTCTGCTGACATGAAGCCAGATTCTCTGTTACGGGACCTCTCTCCTCTGCCTGGGTGCTGGGCCTAAATATATGCCAATGGACTGTTGCAGTGGTGGCTGACGTGAAGCCTGATTCTCTGCTATGACATGCAGACTAATTCTCTGCTGACATGAAGACAGATTCTCTGTTACGGGACCTCTCTCCTCTGCCTGTGTGCTGGGCCTAAATATATGCCAATGGACTGTTGGAGTGGTGGCTGACGTGAAGCCTGATTCTCTGCTATGACATGCAGACTAATTCTCTGCTGACATGAAGACAGATTCTCTGTTACGGGACCTCTCTCCTCTGCCTGTGTGCTGGGCCTAAATATATGCCAATGGACTGTTGGAGTGGTGGCTGACGTGAAGCCTGATTCTCTGCTATGACATGCAGACTAATTCTCTGCTGACATGAAGACAGATTCTCTGTTACGGGACCTCTCTCCTCTGCCTGGGTGCTGGGCCTAAATATATGCCAATGGACTGTTGCACTGGTGGCTGACGTGAAGCCTGATTCTCTGCTATGACATGCAGACTGATTCTCTGCTGACATGAAGCCAGATCCTCTGTTACGGGACCTCTCTCCTCTGCCTGGGTGCTGGGCCTAAATATATGACAATGGACTGTTGCACTGGTGGCTGACGTGAAGCCTGATTCTCTTCTATGACATGCAGACTGATTCTCTGCTGACATGAAGCCAGATCCTCTGTTACGGGACCTCTCTCCTCTGCCTGGGTGCTGGGCCTAAATATATGACAATGGACTGTTGCACTGGTGGCTGACGTGAAGCCTGATTCTCTGCTATGACATGCAGACTGATTCTCTGCTGACATGAAGCCAGATTCTCTGTTACGGGACCTCTCTCCTCTGCCTGGGTGCTGGGCCTAAATATCTGACAATGGACTGTTGCAGTGGTGGCTGACGTGAAGCCTGATTCTCTGCTATGACATGCAGACTGATTCTCTGCTGACATGAAGCCAGATTGTCTGTTACGGGACCTCTCTCCTCTGCCTGGGTGCTGGGCCTAAATATCTGACAATGGACTGTTGCAGTGGTGGCTGACGTGAAGCCTGATTCTCTGCTATGACATGCAGACTAATTCTCTGCTGACATGAAGACAGATTCTCTGTTACGGGACCTCTCTCCTCTGCCTCTGTGTGCTGGGCCTAAATATATGCCAATGGACTGTTGCAGTGGTGGCTGACGTGAAGCCTGATTCTCTGCTATGACATGCAGACTGATTCTCTGCTGACATGAAGCCAGATCCTCTGTTACGGGACCTTTCTCCTCTGCCTGGGTGCTGGGCCTAAATATATGCCAATGGACTGTTGCACTGGTGGCTGACGTGAAGCCTGATTCTCTGCTATGACATGCAGACTGATTCTCTGCTGACATGAAGCCAGATCCTCTGTTACGGGACCTCTCTCCTCTGCCTGGGTGCTGGGCCTAAATATATGACAATGGACTGTTGCAGTGGTGGCTGACGTGAAGCCTGATTCTCTGCTATGACATGCAGACTGATTCTCTGCTGACATGAAGCCAGATCCTCTGTTACGGGACCTCTCTCCTCTGCCTGGGTGCTGGGCCTAAATATATGCCAATGGACTGTTGCACTGGTGGCTGACGTGAAGCCTGATTCTCTGCTATGACATGCAGACTGATTCTCTGCTGACATGAAGCCAGATCCTCTGTTACGGGACCTCTCTCCTCTGCCTGGGTGCTGGGCCTAAATATATGACAATGGACTGTTGCAGTGGTGGCTGACGTGAAGCCTGATTATCTGCTATGACATGCAGACTGATTCTCTGCTGACATGAAGCCAGATCCTCTGTTACGGGACCTCTCTCCTCTGCCTGGGTGCTGGGCCTAAATATATGCCAATGGACTGTTGCAGTGGTGGCTGACGTGAAGCCTGATTCTCTGCTATGACATGCAGACTGATTCTCTGCTGACATGAAGCCAGATTCTCTGTTACGGGACCTCTCTCCTCTGCCTGGGTGCTGGGCCTAAATATCTGACAATGGACTGTTGCAGTGGGGGCTGACGTGAAGCCTGATTCTCTGCTATGACATGCAGACTGATTCTCTGCTGACATGAAGCCAGATTCTCTGTTATGGGACCTCTCTCCTCTGCCTGGGTGCTGGGCCTAAATATATGCCAATGGACTGTTCCAATGTTGGCTGACGTGAAGCCTGATTCTCTGCTATGATATGCAGACTGATTCTCTGCTGACATGAAGACAGATTCTCTGTTACGGGACCTCTCTCCTCTGCCTGTGTGCTGGGCCTAAATATATGCCAATGGACTGTTGCAGTGGTGGCTGACGTGAAGCCTGATTCTCTGCTATGACATGCAGACTGATTCTCTGCTGACATGAAGCCAGATCCTCTGTTACGGGACCTCTCTCCTCTGCCTGGGTGCTGGGCCTAAATATATGACAATGGACTGTTGCACTGGTAGCTGACGTGAAGCCTGATTCTCTGCTATGACATGCAGACTGATTCTCTGCTGACATGAAGACAGATTCTCTGTTACGGGACCTCTCTCCTCTGCCTGGGTGCTGGGCCTAAATATCTGACAATGGACTGTTGCAGTGGTGGCTGACGTGAAGCCTGATTCTCTGCTATGGGACCTCTCTCCAATTGATATTGGTTAATTTTTATTTATTTTATTTTTATTTTTTATTCATTTCCCTATCCACATTTGTTTGCAGGGGATTTACCTACATGTTGCTGCCTTTTGCAGCCCTCTAGCCCTTTCCTGGGCTGTTTGACAGCCTTTTTAGTGCCGAAAAGTTCGGGTCCCCATTGACTTCAATGGGGTTCGGGACGAAGTTCGGATCGGGTTCGGATCCCGAACCCGAACATTTCCGGGAAGTTCGGCCGAACTTCTTGAACCCGAACATCCAGGTGTCCGCTCAACTCTACTCAGGAACTCTGACTCAAAAAACGAAATTATGAGAATCATCTCAACATTTGATGTAGAGAATAGGGGTATCAGGGAAATACTTAATAGGTATTGGCCCATCCTTCTCATGGATCCAGACATAGTAGAAGCCCTTCCATCTAGCCCAGGCATCACCTTCAGACGGGGTTGAAGTCTAGGAGATCGTCTGGTCCACAGCCATTTTGCGCGCCCAAAACCAGCAGGCACTTGGCTTGATCGTAAACCATTAGGTACATTTCGTTGTGGTACATGTTTGGCATGTGGTTATATCAACAAGACTAAATCTAACATATGTTGGGCTACAAAGATTGGCTATGTGATAAGAGACTTTATTAATTGTCTGAGTAAAGGAGTGGTTTATTTGTGTCAGTGTTCCTGCCCCCTTGACTACGTCGGGAAAACAGAGAGTTCCGACGTAGGATACTGGAACATGTTAATGACATAAAAAAAAGAATAATACTCTGGTGGCCGACCATGTTTGGGAACACAATAATGGCGATCCCAAGGCCGTATCATTCTTGGCACTGGAACCGGTGAGACCCTCTCCTAGAAAGGGTGACTGGGACCGAAGTATCCTTCAGAAAGAAACAGAGTGGATCTATAGGCTGCGGTCCCAGTCACCCGGAGGACTTAATGAGAGGTTGACATTCTCATGTTTCATTTAACCCAGTTTTACTTGTCCCTTATTTATAACTAACTTCACTTCCAATAGTATAGGAATCCTTGTATCTACGCGAGAAGCGTTAATAGTCTTTATTGCTATGGTGGCTCTTTATTTTGACCACCTCTGATATCCATTAATTATAAATCTGTAATATATTTTGGTGTCATTTTTCTGGGAAGTGTACTTTAGGCTAACATCAACATGAACGTGATGTTGCGGTTCACTCATGTGTAATAAGGGGGAGTAATAACTATATAGCTGTACTAGATTGCGGATTTTTCCCAATTCCCCCATTTGTGCTTTTTTTTCTGCACATGAGAAGGAGGCTTGGAACGCATATTGTTTGGAAGCATGTTGGAGACTGTGGATTTGTTTCTCATTACTAACCCTGCCAATCTTGTAGCGGATGGCTTGAGTGATCAGGTAGCCAGAAAATCAGGAGATTGCATGTGAGTACACCAATGCCTCTTGTACAGCATGCAATACGGGGGGCTGTACACTTTTTAGGTCAAAGCCAAGCACTGTGGATGTGCGACCCAGTTCTTTTTTCTCCCCCATATAATTAAGATTGCATGTGAAGCCCACACCCTCCTTGCCCCCCCTTTTTAAATCAGACACTTCCCAGGTATAATAGAGCTATCATCTGGCCCCAGGAACACATCTCTGATCACACAGTTGGCAGATTGAGAGTTTGTATTAATTCTACTCGCACCTCAAGCGGCTTGGTATGTATGATCCCATTTAGTATCTAATGGAAACAACACAGGACGCAGTGATGCAGGTAATATCAGCCCATGCATTGTGTCACAGTATGACTGTCAAGCAATTGTGATTATGGTCTCATTGATTGGTTTGTTTATAACCCCTCTGTTTCAAACTCAGCATTTCATGAATATATGGTGCATGTAATATTTGTTCCTGCACTGTTGCATAGCATGAATGCTAAGGGTCTGTGACTAATGTTGTTTCTATCTGTTGGTTACAACTCTGCCGAATTGTTTTGCCATAAACTCTGTATCTTAGGAGTACATGTGTGTACCACTGGTTCCATTTTTGTGCGTTTTGCCCCTATATCAATGCGCTGTTAGTCCATTAAGAGGCCGCACACTTTTTCTGTATTGACCCATTCAGGTATTGTCCCCTGATGAACCCTCTGTTGCATTAAGAGGGGGAAACGTGTTGGGACCTGTGAAATTGGGATACATCATGTAATTACATCTTGTAAAAGGGTCTTTTCAAGGACAGTTCAGTCCTAGGTACGCGAACAGAGTACACCTACCATTAAGGTGTATCTCTGGGCTGAGCAGCTGTGGAGGGAAAGTTTAGGGATAGTTATTCCCTATATCCCAGTTTCTCAGCCTTTTACCGCTCTTCGTTTACCATTGATAGCTTTCTACGCACCAATTAGGATGCTTGATCCAAGTTGTAATTTTATTTTATTGTGATTATAATTAAATGTCAAGTTTTAGGTCCTTGCCCTCAGTGACACACTACTTGCAGTTAGCAGTGACTATTTGCAGATTGGTTGAGTATGATCTGGTATGGTTGTATGCAATTTGAATTGCAATATAGAATCTGAATGCTTGCAATTTGTAGCTTGCAATTTGTAATCACAATTGTTTTTTGTGAAACTGTAAGTAAACATATATATATCTAGTTCAGTATACAGTTCAAAACATAATACTAACAATAGGAACATTATATAACTGTTCTAAATACGTATTTTGGCCTCTTGTTCCTATAAAACTGGACTCTGACTGGAACTGTGTCTGTTCAGCTCCTCTCTCTGGTGAGTAATGATTCCAGCAGTTCCTGCTAGGGGAATTCCCAGACAGGCTGTCTGTGAGGCTGGCTCTGATTGGTGAAACCACTTGCTGTGTGAGAAGCTGGCTGTGATTGGTCTAGACTTCTGCCCAGCAGCAACAGATTAACACCATGGTTTCTGTTGTTTCTGCTGTGTCACTGAGCTTACCCTACATTACAAAATGAATCTTAAAGGCATATTATCTTTTTCTGTTTCTGTGAACACAAAATATAACAGTTATATGACATCCAAAACATGATGTCACAGTAAAAACTCTGCTTTTGTCTTTAACACATAAACATAGGAACTGTATTAAGGTTATTAGCAGGTTTAGCTGTATACACATATAAGCTATACTAGCAACCAAGGACAGGTCTTAGCTGGCCAGCTACAGTTGCCCCCTTTATCCGGGCCATTTTTCTTTGGCTATTATCTAATCCAAACATAACAGGGGTGATGACCGGATCTCCCAAATACAAAGTAAGAGGGTCATTTATTAATAATCCCTGCGCTGACGGTGGATCCACCGAAGTTATGTAGAGTCACCAGTCTCTACATAACTTTAGCGCATCCACTGGCTCTAAATCTAAATCTTTGCTAGCAGAGAAGCAAACATGCCACGCCCCTTTTTTAGACCTGCCGTGAGCGGGGAAAGTTGCAATCTGCGACATATATATGCTAAAAAACTGCCGAATATCAGTTAGTAAATGACCCCCTAAGTCTTTTTACAGATGATATTCTCCTTACTATTACACATCCCTTAACTACATTCCCTAATTTATTGGACTGTTGGTTGATTTTCTGCCCTGAGGATCAATACTGCTAAATCATAGATTTTACATTGTAATACATCCACTTCAGTTCACAACTTAATCACTATCAACTTCAGTTTTAAAAACCAGGATCATTATCTTCTTTATTTAGGGACTAATTTACCGAAAACTCTCAATGCCACTGTTACGTGGAACTACGCCCGTCTCATCCCTAAACTCTACCAGGAACTGCTTACCTGGAATTTTCCTACTATTTCGTGGATAGGCAGAATACACACTATCAAAATGGTTACCTTACCTCAAATACTGTATTACTTTCATTCCCTTCTTGTACCTATCCTGGGTTCTGCCCAGTACATTGGCACAGAAGGATAATTTCCACAGGATCTGAACCTGACGAAGGAGCATGTTCAGCCCCGAAACGCATTGTTCTTGTCTCAATAAACCTGTTGAAACAATCCTTCCTGCCACTGTAGTGAGCAGTGGCACGGTACCTTCTTCGGTCCTCTGCTACTGCAACAGGTCTAGCCGTGGGACTGGAACCAGCGCACACAGAAGTCTGAAGTGGACACATTTTAAAGCCCTGCTTTTTGCACAATCTATAAAGGTTAGCACCCATTTGGCATTGTGTTCACCCTTCAACCATGAGGTCCTGCCTACTTCTTCTTTTTCCCTTATTGCATCATAATACACATGTCTGCTGCTACAGAACATCACTTTACTGTAGACATCTCAGCTGCTGCAGAGCATCATGGTTTAAAGCTCAGCTGTTGCAGAGCATCACGATATACAGCTCAGCTGCTACAGAGCACCATGATATACAGCTCAGCTGCTGCAGAGCACCATGATATACAGCTCAGCTGTAGAACCTCCTAATGCACATCTCAGGTGCTGCTGAACCTCATAATACACACATCAGCTGCTGAAGATCACTATACACATAGCTACTGCAGGACATCACGGAACACCTGTCAGCTGCTGCAGAACATCACTGTATACCTCAGCTGCTGCAGAACATTTTCCTACACTTGTGAGATACGCTTCAGTCATCAACACCATGACTGACCTTTTCCTCAAATTATAAGATAAGACAGAAATTCACCATTAAGTGGATGTACTCTTTCTTCAACCTTACCTCAAAGAACATATCTCCATTTGAATCTGAAGTATGACCTATTGTTAAACAAAAAATTGGATTTTTATTTAAAACAGTGTTAGGCTACTTTCACACTCGCATTTTGTGCGGATCCGCCATGGACGGATCCGTTCAGATAATACAACCGTCTGCATCCGTTCAGAACAGATCCGTTTGTATTATCTGTAGCATAGCCAAGATGGATCCGTCTTGAACACCATTGAAAGTCACTGGAGGATGGATCCGTTTTCTATTGTGCCAGATTGTGTCATCAGACGGACAGCAAAACGCAGCAAGCCGCGTTTTGGTGTCCGTCCCCAAAGCGAAATGGAGACTGAACTGATGCAAACTGATTGTTAGCGGATCCTTTTCCATTCAGAATGCATTAGAATGCCAAAATGCGAGTGTGAAAGTAGACTAAAAGTGACCTAATTACGAGAATATAAATTGCTTTGACTGTTATCCTTGACATTGATGATGTTAAGAGTGAATTATGGCAATTCAGTTCATATATTGAATTAAAAAATTAAAAAATTTCACTACATGGATACTTGAACTAGAGTTGATAAATAAAAAAGCTGGGACGTTCAATTGAGAAAGGGAAGACTATTTTAATAACCACATTCATAAGTGGACAAAAATACACAAATGACGAAAAACAACTACAATGAGTTTCATTCCATTAAATCTTCAGTGAAGACTACTCACATTACTCGAAAATTCCCCTGTATCATGAGTCAAGACAATCAGAACACAAATACTGTAATTAAAATGAAAAATCCACTCAGAGTGAATAACATCAGTGAAGACCCCTCTAATAATTCTGACCCTTATCTTTCAATATTCTTCTGTTTATCAGTGCTTTCCAGAACTCCTTCAGTATTCATCAACTTCATTACACAAGACCAATTGACTATAAAGTCTATACCCACCACTCCAAATACCAATAATACATCCTTCTAACCTCCAGGTGTGGACTGGAAACTTAAAGGGGCCCTGAAAAAAAACTAAAAGTGGCCCCATTTTGTAGGTGACCCCAAATTGACAGAAGCCAGGGCAGCACAACTAGGGAGAGACAACAGAAATGGGCAGGTCCAGCAATACCATAGTGCATCACAAAATACTGCCCCAGCAGAACCAAATACCACAGTGCAGCACAAAATACTGCCGCCCTCGCCGCAGTATTAAACTGTATCACCGTCCTGAGGATAGCTATACAGGGAGTGCAGAATTATTAGGCAAGTTGTATTTTTGAGGATAAATTTTATTATTGAACAACAACCATGTTCTCAACGAACCTCAAAAAACTCATTAATATCAAAGCTGAATATTTTTGGAAGTAGTTTTTAGTTTGTTTTTAGTTTTAGCTATTTTAGGGGGATATCTGTGTGTGCAGGTGACTATTACTGTGCATAATTATTAGGCAACTTAACAAAAAACAAATATATACCCATTTCAATTATTTATTTTTACCAGTGAAACCAATATAACATCTCAACATTCACAAATATACATTTCTGACATTCAAAAACAAAACAAAAACAAATCAGTGACCAATATAGCCACCTTTCTTTGCAAGGACACTCAAAAGCCTGCCATCCATGGATTCTGTCAGTGTTTTGATCTGTTCACCATCAACATTGCGTGCAGCAGCAACCACAGCCTCCCAGACACTGTTCAGAGAGGTGTACTGTTTTCCCTCCTTGTAAATCTCACATTTGATGATGGACCACAGGTTCTCAATGGGGTTCAGATCAGGTGAACAAGGAGGCCATGTCATTAGATTTTCTTCTTTTATACCCTTTCTTGCCAGCCACGTTGTGGAGTACTTGGACGCGTGTGATGGAGCATTGTCCTGCATGAAAATCATGTTTTTCTTACCTTGCAGACTTCTTCCTGTACCACTGCTTGAAGAAGGTGTCTTCCAGAAACTGGCAGTAGGACTGGGAGTTGAGCTTGACTCCATCCTCAACCCAAAAAGGCCCCACAAGCTCATCTTTGATGATACCAGCCCAAACCAGTACTCCACCTCCACCTTGCTGGCGTCTGAGTCGGACTGGAGCTCTCTGCCCTTTACCAATCCAGCCATCTGGCCCATCAAGACTCACTCTCATTTCATCAGTCCATAAAACCTTAGAAAAATAAGTCTTGAGATATTTCTTGGCCCAGTCTTGACGTTTCAGCTTGTGTCTTGTTCAGTGGTGGTCGTCTTTCAGCCTTTCTTACCTTGGCCATGTCTCTGAGTATTGCACACCTTGTGCTTTTGGGCACTCCAGTGATTTTGCAGCTCTGAAATATGGCCAAACTGGTGGCAAGTGGCATCTTGGCAGCTGCACGCTTGACTTTTCTCAGTTCATGGGCAGTTATTTTGCACCTTGGTTTTTCCACACGCTTCTTGCGACCCTGTTGACTATTTTGAATGAAACGCTTGATTGTTCGATGATCACGCTTCAGAAGCTTTGCAATTTTAAGAGTGCTGCATCCCTCTGCAAGATATCTCACTATTTTTGACTTTTCTGAGCCTATCAAGTCCTTCTTTTGACCCATTTTGCCAAAGGAAAGGAAGTTGCCTAATAATTATGCACACCTGATATAGGGTGTTGATGTCATTAGACCACACCCCTTCTCATTACAGAGATGCACATCACCTAATATGCTTAATTGGTAGTAGGCTTTCGAGCCTATACAGCTTGGAGTAAGACAACATGCATAAAGAGGATGATGTGGTCAAAATACTCATTTGCCTAATAATTCTGCACGTAGTGTACAGCAGAATTCAGGAGGACACCTGCAACCACTGACCAGGTACATAAGTGCCTGTTGGTGCTAGCATTAATGCTAGGATCATCAGATCTTTACATTCCCAGCCAGAAGGCGTGTGGTGGACTTTGGTAGCCCACCTGGGCATTGGCTCACTGGGAAATTTCCCTGTCGGGTCTGTAGCCAGTCCACCCCTGCATCTGAGATTTCATCTCACACTGATGTTTTTTTAGCCTCCCCTTTTTTTAGCCTGCTCACATTTCAATGACCCCCACACTTCCTTTCACAGCCATCCTAATCAAGGACCCCCATTATACAATGACATCCAACACAATCAATTTAACCCACATTCAACTCAACTCAACTTGAGGGAGGGGAGACAGCATCTACCTGAAGAACACAGCATAGAGCCCTGGCTGGACTAAGAAGCAGCTAGGCTGCTCGATAAAGGTCCATTCTGGTGGGTGGAGCTCATCTCTCTGCACTGCTCCTCTGACATTCTAGAGAAGGGAGTGTAGAGGTGGTGGGGCCTACAGGAGGATGCTCCTGGACATTTTCATTTACAGGCAGACTCTGCTCTCTTTGTCCAAAGTCAAAACTATACTCTTGATGATGCTACGTGTTTTTTCTTCACTATAAACAATGAGGCATTATACAGCATTTTCGTATTCATGGTCACTATGCATGAAAATAATGTGGCATGCTCAGGATCTTCTTTGTCCATTTAAAATCAACAGTAAATAAGCCAATAAAGGACACAAAGTTGCATATTTACAAACTACAGAGACCTACCACTGCCATTATTAATAATGCTTTGGTTATTTTTCTGTTATGTCTGGTGTCTTATTTATTTATTTTTTTGCAGATTTTAGGTTTATCTTTGGAGTGATGCAGTTTATGGGGTATTATATAGTTTTAACAAAATCAACAGTATTAAAGGGGTTATCTCACCTATGGACCGGCACCTATCTTCAGAACGGGCCCCCAAAATTTTATGAAAATAGTCAAGCAAATGTGCTGGGCTGTTTTTGGGAAGTCCCATAGACATGAATGGAGAGCCCACAGTGCAAGTGCAATCGATGCTCCATTCACTTCTATGGGACTACCAAGCCGCACTCTGTTACTTTCACCAGTCCCCTAGAAATTAACAGAGGGTGACAGTGCATGCACGGCTGCTCTCCACTCACTTCGGGGGTCCTATTCTGGAGATAGAGGCAGGTATCCTAGCAATATGCCACCATTTTGCATTCTGGAGATAGGGGCAAGTATCCTAGCAATATGCCACCAATGTCTCAGATAACACAAACCCTTTAACCTTTACTGTCTGCTCCATGTTGTGTCACCAAGCAGAAGATCATCCAAATGTCAATCAAGTTCAACCTTTTGATGGAAAGGGACATGGGGGACAGGAAAATAAATGTTACGGATCCCCTGATTTCAGATAAAGAGACTAGAGTGTAGTGTTGAACCGCTATGCCAAGTAACTGGTTTGACGTTGGGCCAAACCCTAAGAGCATTATTCTGACGTCTCCCTGGTATTCACCCTTTAACCTCTGTACAGGGGTGAGCACTTCTCTGCTGGTAAACGACCTGAACGCTACCTCCTGGGATGGTCCCAGTATACTTGGCAGCTGACCTAATTGGGTCAGGAACATTAGTGCAAAGCACCAGGAACACAGGCATGTCATGATACTGAACCAGAGCACAGGCAAATGCAGGCAACAGACAAGACGCAGAGCACTGACCGACGAACAGATCAGGGACCCAGACACATAGACTTCATGCACTAGGAGACACAGACTACTGGAACTAGGATTCTATACAGACATAGCAGACTTGGCAAGACAGACGTCAGGAACTGGACTGTCATGGCCTGCCCTGTGAGTGATCTGAGAAGGTCTGTCAGACTTGCACGTGAGCCTATCTGACAGATTGCTTTGTTGTGTTGTTGGGCAGGGTCCCACCTTCTTGCAGGTTCTGCTCGTTTGTCAGTTAGTGATGCTATTTATCTCCGCCTCTCACTATAGCCCTTGCAGTTTATAGTTTCTGCTGGAGTTCTCTGCTGGTGCTTGGTGGATCTCCTGCTCCCAGTCCGTCTTGAGATAAGTCCTCTTTTCTTTCATTTTGTTGTATTTCCTGGCTAGGCCTTAGGAAGACACTGGTTCCTTCATCTCTTGCAAGGAACCGGTTGTCTTATTGCCTGTTCCCTAGCTGAGGGTCTGTTTCAGTTGCAGCAGGGATTAGGTTCCAGTGCATGAACATTTCTACCATTGGGATTTGTTCATGTTAGCAGTGAGGGAAAGGCTTATGGTTTGTCAGGTGGTGACCATTTTCTGTTCCTTAGCTGTGGGGCCTAGCCTGGTGTTTTGTTACCTGTTAGTTGTCTTTGGTTTGCTTTCCTTCCCTCACCTTCCGTGACATTATAACCGCCCATACCGTCATTTTTTCTTCTTCCTTGCTCCGTGCAAAATAGGAGCTGTTGATTCTCTGGTTGATCGCGTGCAGGAATTTTCTTGGGAGGTAGCAGACCTCCGTAATTCAGTTGCATTGTGTCAGAGATATCTGGTGTCTGGCGCCGCTGGTGGGAACCAGGTCAGCCTTGAACCAAAGGTCGCTCTCCCACATAGGTTTTCCATGGGAAGTGATAACTTTGTTCGGTTCAGGGAGTTCTGTAAATTATATTTTAGTCTGCGTCCGATTTAATCTGGAGACGAAAATCAAAGAGTGGGGATTATCATTTCTCTGCTAAAAGGTGATGCTCAGTCCTGGGCTTTTTCTCTGCCGATCGGTTCGCAGTCCCTCCGATCGGTGGATGAAGTTTTCAGAGCCCTTGGGCTGATTTATGATGACCCAGACCGGGTCTCTTTAGCTGAATCTAAGCTGCGTAGCTTTGGTCAGGGAGAACGTTCTGCTGAGTCATATTGTGCTGAATTCAGAAGACTGGCGACTGACTCGGAGTGGGCTGATCCTGCACTCTGTAGTCAGTTCTGTCAGGGGCAGTGTGAGAGACTAAAAGATGCCCTTGCATGTCATGAAAACCCAGATGCATTGGAGATGGCCATGTCCCTAGCCATAAGGATTGATAGACGTCTGAGGGAGAGGATCAAGGTTCCCCTCAGGCAGGAGGCACTGTCGTATGGGGAATCTGTCCCTCGGGGTACAGTGACACTGGAACCAGGGACTGGAGATGAGCCTATGCAGTTAGGTCAGGTCTAGTCTTACCCTGGTTATAGGAACTCTAGAGGTTAGAAAAGACTGTGTTATTTCCATGGTAAAGAAGGACATTTCATTAATGTGTGTCCTTTTATTAAGCCTCAAAGTGGTAATAAAGAAAAAAAAGGGGGGTTCTTTTAAAGGAAAAACAAGTTCAATTGTTCTGGTTCTGGCCAAGCTGCCAGTTCGGTTGATGTACTGCTCCAAATTAATTAAGATACGTGCACGGAGAGATCAGACAGACAACCCACTGTGGAGTTAAACAGGATCTCTGCTTTATTTCTGAAAACAGCAGACAATACATAGGTTTCACGACAGGAAGGAGTGGGAGGGGGGTGAAAGATAAAGTATATCTTTTCTATTGGCTATGAACTCTATACTTTTCTGTAACCTTGACGGCCAGAGGAAATTCCTCCCCCCTCCCCCCTTGCTCCTGGGTGAAACCGTTACTTCTTCTTTCTTTGTAACTGCTTGCTTGAGCTGAACGGAAACCACAAAGAAACACATGATAAAACACAAAGTAAGATTCTAGTTTATAGGTGTTGGCTGAATGCCTGGCCGCCATCTTAGCTAAACATAGTCCTCAACAAGCAAGTATCTATTTTGTATCAATAGTCCATAACAGTCCCCCCTTGGAGACTTGATTGTAGACTTTCCCTTCGCCTAGCGAATCCCCTGGGCATACCATTCGTATCCTCTTCACCCGCAGTGGCGACAACCTACCCCTTATAGGTAGGCTCCCGGTTGCTCGGACTTGTGGTAATACCCTGGGATTCATCTCACCCTATCTCAGCCAGGCATCATTGTGAGAAGGGGGAGCTGTGTTGAACGATGTTTCCTTCTGTCCTTCCTCATCGTAGAGGAGCATAATAGGTCGTTCATCAGTTTTCTTCATTCTTTTTGAAAAGCGGGTCACACAAATAAGAACAAGCTTAATCACTACATATATCACCAATATTATTAGGGCTACCTGCAATATTACTTGGACAATTCCCATGAGCCAACCCCCAAGACCTTTGAACCAGTTATTGGGGTTAAGGGAAGAGAAGGTATCAGACCACCATGTATCTTTATCAGCTTTATGTGCATCCAGCCATTTATCTCTTAAATCCGCCATCTTCTCTATATCCACCTTAACTTGCAAATTACCCTGCGGGTCTATGTAATGGCAACAAGAGGGTCCTACAATCTGGCACATACCTCCATCTTTAGCTGTAACATAATCTAGAACTAATGTGTGTTGGTTGGTGACAATGATTAACTGGTTTTGCACAATGTTTGAGGTATTCATAAGTCTCATCACTTCCCATATTTGGTCATCCAGGTAGTCTGTTGCTACTACCAGATGATCCCACATCTGCGCTATCATGGGATATATGAAGATGGAACTAACAATTTTGTTGGTAATGCTCATCTCTACTACATGTGGCTTGCCATTTGGTCTGGGTGTGTTATCTTTGGCCCTACGATACAAGGTGTGTTTAGGTACAGCATTTATGTCAATTTCAGAGTGTGGTACTATAAAGGTAGCAGGAGTAAGCCTGGCGATGGTGCACAGTCCTGTGACATTCTCGGATAACCATTTGTATGCTTTGTGTCCACAAACTAAGTATATGTCGTCTGGAACTGCTACTGCTGTGCCATTGAATAATCGGGTAATTAGTTTGGCTAATTGTGTCCCTTTCGCCAACTCATATCCTTTTGACTGACTTTCGGTGTCGTTAGCTAATATACCTGTCAGGAGATCCTGTACAGTACGGTTGTTACAGGGCAGATCCTTTCCGTTCTCAGCATCTACACCAATACACTGCACGTGGCTGTCTGTTTTTGAATCATTGCAACCTGAGTGTATGTGTGTACTAAATGTCATACCTTTGGTTTGTACTTGGAGACAATAACAGTGTGTCCAGCTAGGAAAACATGTGACATTAGCCCAGTGTCCCTCTTGCCAAGGAGTAGAGCTATAATCTACCGAGGGTCCTGATCTGTTTATCATGAGCCATGGGGCATCTGCCCACCCTGCAACAGGTAAGGCTACTTCCCTGTCCTTGTTTGTACTGGATTTAACTTGGTGTATGCTAGTGAGAAAGATGGTAGAATTAGACAGGTCAATGAGTTCAGAAAGGTCCAGGGGTATTGCAAAATAAGGCATACTGGTTGAACTCACGGGACTGTGGGTACAGATCCAATAATCTCTCAGAGTTTCAGTCTCCTTCAACCCCTGGACTAAAATTTGATGGTGCCGTATCAGTGAATTGTCCCATTCATCACCCAGTGGCGTGAATACTGCAGATATGCCCACTGTCAAAGTCATGATCAGTATGTGAATCCTCATGGCTTATGGTTCTGTCATGGAACCATGAACCAGACGTACAACAAGAGATAAGTGGAAAATAAGAAGGTTTTATTGAAGAGCAAGCCGTAAGCAAAGTCCGAACGGATGGCTAAACCGAAGCAGGGTCTTGCGGAGACAGAGGTCAGGAACCAGAAGGGTAGTCAGACGAAGCCAGGAACAGGAACCAACGGGGTAGTCAGACGAAGCCGGAATCAGGAACCAACGGGGTAGTCAGACGAAGCCGGAATCAGGAACCAACGGGGTAGTCAGACGAGGCCAGGATCAGGAACCAGAAGCAGCAGCAGTCTTGGAAGCATGTGAACACAGGAGGACCAAGCAAGGAACTGAAGCCACAGACCTCCTATATATATGAGCTGGGCATCCAGCTCCTCCCAGTGGGAAGGAGGAGCCGCAGGGTGGGAGGCTACAAGAAAACCCAGAAACCAAGATGGCCGCCAGCACATGTCAAACGAAGGGAACAGCAAGGAGGTAAGACCATGACAGGTTCCTGGGACGATGGGACAGCCTTCACTCTTTTACAATGTGAAGCGTGGATCCAGGTGGGTCTCCCTTCGAGTTTCACAGAGGTTGGGGTGGTCAGCAACACCTGGTAAGGTCCCTCGTATCGTGGTTCGAGGGTGCTTCTGACGTGTTTCTTGACCACCACCCACTCTCCAGGTTTGAGAGTGTGGCTTCCCTCTAGGGAGTTAGGATCTGGAATGGAAGAGAAAACTTGTGCATGTATATTAGACAATTGCTTGCTCAAGGCTATTTTGCAACATATTCATAATGCATTTGTAACTGTTGTGGGAAATACTGTCCCATTCTTGGCCCTGTTCCAAATAAGATCTCATATGGGGTTAGTTTGTGTGGGGGCCTTGGTGTATGCCTAACTGAAAAGAGGGTTATAGGCAAACACTGAACCCAATTAAGCCCTGTCTCCCTGGTCATCTTCAGCATTTTAGATTTTAACACCCCGTTCAATCTTTCGACTTTGCCGCTGCTTTGGGGCCTGTATGGGGTATGATACGCCAGGTGTGACCCTACCATCTTCCAGACCTCTTGGGTTAGACTAGCAGTGAATGCTGTGCCCTGATCACTCTCAATGACCTCAGGTACTCCGAACCTACAGACAAGCTCCTGCATCAGTTTTTTTGCAGTAGTGGTTGCTGTCTGGTTTCGGACGGGGTAGGCTTCTGGCCACCCAGAGAACAAGTCTATCACTACTAGCACATATTGAAACCCTTGGCACATTGGCATCTGGATATGATCGATTTGTATCCTCTGAAAGGGATATAAGGCTTTCGGGAGACATTTTCTGGGAGTGGGCTCGGTTCTGCCGGGGTTACACTCTGCACAGATGAGACACGCTTGAGTATGTCTCACCAGGACAGGGGTTATCCCTGGGGCCACCCATATTTTGTCAATTAGTTCTTTCATGATGGTTTTGGATTGGTGGGTGGGCCCATGGGCCACTGAGGCTATTAGGGGATAAAGAGCTCTGGGTAGGCAGACTCTCTTTCCTTGTGTCCAGAGTCCAGATTCTTCTTCGAGGGCTGATTCTTTCAGCCAGATTTCCTTTTCCCTGAGAGTGGCCTGTTTCTGCATTTGTTTCAGGAGGTCCCATGTGATTTCTTCTTGTTCCAGGTCTTCCTGTGTTATCATAATCTGGTCTGACTGGACTCTTTCCTCTTTCACTGCTGCTTCCTTGGCCGCTTGGTCAGCTAGGGCGTTTCCTCTGGCCTCAGGGGTGTCAGCTCGAGTATGGGCCTTTACTTTGATCACTGCCACTTGGTTGGGCAGGAGTACTGCTGCCATTAGGGCTAATACTGCTGCAGCATTCTTAATCGGGGTTCCTGCAGCTGTAATGTAATCCCGGGCCTTCCATATTAGTCCAAAGTCATGAACCACTCCAAAGGCATATCTAGAATCTGTGTAGATATTGGCGGTAGAGTCTTTTGCCATGAGGCAGGCTTCAGTGACGGCAATGAGTTCAGCTTCTTGTGCTGACTGGTCTGGGCGCAATTGTCTTGCACACAGCACTTCATGCTCACTTGTGACTGCCATGCCTGTATGGAACTTCCCCTTGTCATCGGCATACCTTGAGCCGTCCACAAAGAGAATCCAATGAGGGTTTGTCAGAGGAGTGTCTTGGACTGATGGTGGTGTCCCTACTTCAGCTTCCATCATTGTGATGCAATCATGTTCTTGTTCCTTGTAAAGAGAGTCGGTTGAGGCCCATAGTTCTTCTTCCTGAAGATCCTCTTCAGCATGTAGATCAATAAAATCTTCAGAATCTCCATTATACTCCCCCCTTGGAAGAGGAAGGAGTGCAGCAGGATTGAGGATGTGGCACCTCTGAATGGTGACATTATCTGGCAGAAGCAAACTACACTGAAGCCGGAGGTGGCGCTGTGCAGTGAGGTGTTTAGGTTGAGTCTGCTGGAGGATGGCAGAAATGTAATGGGGAGCCAGAATAGTGAGGGGATGACCCAGCACAACGTCAGATGTGACGTTTAGAAGAGAGCTGGCAGCATGGATAGCTCTGACACAGGAAGGGGCGGCTCTGGCTACCGGGTCAAGATGCTTAGAATAGTAACCCAAGGGCCGATTGCGGCCACCATGAGTTTGAGTGAGGCGTTCCATGACATACAGCTGGAAAGGAAGGTTGTAGTTGGGGATGCCAAGCGCAGGGGCAGATGCAATGGCGGCCTTTAATGACTGAAAAGCCTCTCCGGCCTCCATTGTCATCTGGAAAGGAGTAACAGCATTACGAGGTATACAGTCATATAAGGGCTGCATGAGGACAGAAGCATCAGATATCCAAGGCCTGCAGTAGGAGATGAGTCCCAGAAAGGTTTGCAGCTGATGAGGAGTGTCCGAGAGTTGGATGTCAGAGATAGCCTTCTTCCTCGCCTCAGTTAGGTGCTTGTGACCTTGAGAGATGCAATGACCTAGGAAGACAACTTTGGGGAGACACAGTTGTAGTTTGGCTTGTGAGACTCGACATCCAGCAGAGGCTAAAAACTGGAGAAGTGAGACAGATTTTGTCATGCAGATTTGGGGAGAGACCGCACAGAGGAGAAGGTCATCCACATACTGGAGGAGTTCCACATCCGGGTGATCTGCTTGCCAGGGTTGCAGAACAGAGGACATAGCCTTGCTGAAGCAGGAAGGGCTGTTTTGAGCCCCTTGAGGCATAAAAGTCCAGGTGTACTGTTTGCCTGCATGTGTGAAAGCAAAAAGAAACTGACATTTCTCATGTAAGGGAACAGAAAAGAATGCATTGGCCAGATCAATGACAGTGAAAGTAGTGGCAGTGGGTGGAATGCCAGCAAGGAGTGTGTGCGGATTGGGGACAATAGGTGTCTCAAGAACAGTAGCCTCATTGACAGCTCGGAGGTCCTGCACCATGCGGTGCGTTGGAGGCTGTCCTTTCTCCCTTTTCTTCCGTACTGGGTAAAGGGGTGAGTTACAGGGAGAAGTAGTGATCTTGATTGCCCCATTCTGCAGGAGGGCCTGCACCTGGAGGGTAATAGCATCCTGTTGTGAGATAGAAAGCGGATATTGCGCTTTGTATGGCAGAACCTTGGGATCCTTCAGGGTCACAGTGGCTGGTAGGACATTGAGGCGTCTGATATCCTGGGGTCCTTTGGTCCAGAGAGTATCGGGGATGAGGCGCAAAATGGTTTGCAGTGAATCCCCTTGTTCATATGAGTCAGCGTCCTGAAGTGTGGTTAATGCCATAAGGAGGCAAGTATCCTCCGGGTGTAGGGCTGTACCGAGGGTGACTGTTCCATCCTCTTTGAACTGTATGTTAGCCTGGATTTTCTGAAGAAAATCAGAGCCTAACAGATTGAAGGGGCATGTTTGGCTGACAACAAACTGCAACATGACTCCTGCAGGGAGGTGGAGTTGGGGGGTTTTAGTCCGGGAGAATCTAGGGGAAGTGACTGTGAGTGGATTGGTCACGGAGTTATGTTGCACAACCCCCTCTAGTCGAGAACAAGGTAATTGAATGTCAGTGAGCCAAGAATGAGGTACGGCAGTCTCACATAATACACTGCGGGCTGCACCAGTGTCCACAAGAAATGAAAGTTCCTTCCCTGCAACCTCGAGAGTCACTCGAGGGGTGGGACCGGTAGGAGGGGTAGAGACTGTCATATATGGAATGTCCCCTCCCTGCACTGGTTTGCCAGCGTCCTATTGCGATGAAGGGGGCTGAGTGCCCCCCTGTCGTCGTTGATTGGTTGGCCACAGATGTTTGCTACGGCAGTGCCGTTTCATGTGTCCGGGCTTGCCGCACCCATAACAGACATAAGGGGGTGGGTGTTCTCCACCATCCTCTCCTGACATTACGGCTATCACAGCAGCACGGGTTTTCCTTGTGTTACTCTCTAGACCCTTTGCAATCTGCTCCAACATATCTAGTGTCAAGGATTTCCACTCGGGGCGACAGGTCACAAGGGCTTTGTTTATCTCTGGTCGTAGACCATCGACAAACGAGCGGGCCAAGAGTCTGAGATGAACAGGCTCATTCTGACTAAAACCCATGTCTTTGTAATTTTGTTTAATCCTCTGAGCAAATTTCTCGACAGTTTAAACTTTTTCCTCTGTCATGTCCTGTAATGTCGTGGATTGGTCTGCTAATCTTGCTTTCGCCCATTTCTGTAGTTGTTCTATAAAGAATTCTCCAGACTCATGATCCCGGGGGTCAAAGTTAGCACCTTTAAGTTCAGGGATGTGGATTTGATCCATTATCAGTGTGAAGTATTCACCTGTCTTGTTTTCCACTATACTTTGCAGGTCCGACCATGTGCACCCATAGGTTTGATGCACTTGGGACAGTTTCCTGAAAAAGGGCATGGGATGGGTCTCAGGGTCAGGCAGTAAATTCACTATGGTGAATAACTGTTGTGGACACTTTATGGGCAAGATGACTCAATTTTCTTACCTCATATCATGGGTTACGATCCCGGTGTCCGTTAGTGCGCCTCTCCTCGTCTGGTCTCTGGGGGTACGGGAACAGAGGGTCCAATCCTCGAGCCCCACGTTGGGCGCCAAAATTGTTCTGGTTCTGGCCAAGCTGCCAGTTCGGTTGATGTACTGCTCCAAATAATTAAGATACGTGCACGGAGAGATCAGACAGACAACCCACTGTGGAGTTAAACAGGATCTCTGCTTTATTTCTGAAAACAGCAGACAATACATAGGTTTCACGACAGGAAGGAGTGGGAGGGGGCTGAAAGATAAAGTATATCTTTTCTATTGGCTATGAACTCTATACTTTTCTGTAACCTTGACGGCCAGAGGAAATTCCTCCCCCCTCCCCCTTGCTCCTGGGTGAAACCGTTACTTCTTCTTTCTTTGTAACTGCTTGCTTGAGCTGAACGGAAACCACAAAGAAACACATGATAAAACACAAAGTAAGATTCTAGTTTATAGGTGTTGGCTGAATGCCTGGCCGCCATCTTAGCTAAACATAGTCCTCAACAAGCAAGTATCCATTTTGTATCAATAGTCCATAACACCCTTACTCTTTGTAGTGTGAATGGGGAGTCAGAACAGGTATATTTGTATTCTACCTGCAGTACCCATTTTATCCTGCCTGCCATGGTGGTTCTAGACTCTGAAAATATAGAGTTAGAAGTATTTGTTGACAGTGGCGCAGGGGTTAATCTTATTGATTATCAATTTGTTCAGAGTCATGGTTTTATAACTAGCGCATTAAACAAAGAGATATCAGTGTTTGCTATTGATTCCGCTCCTCTCTCTATCCCTTGTACAGGATATTCATTTGAGGGTGGGTGATTCTCATGTTGAATCCATTTCTTGTTTTGTTCTGAAGGGTTTGCCTGCTCCTCTGGTTCTGGGTTTACCATGGTTGATCAAACATAACCCTACCATTGATTAAATCAGTAATTGGAGTGATTTTTGTATGGACAACTGTCTTGGCGCATCTATTTCCATGGTATCCACTAAGGTGTTACCTCCGTTTCTACATGATTTTTCGGACGTATTCTCGGAGGGCGGAGATCAGGAGTTGCCCCCCCACCGAGAGTATGATTGCCTGATCAATCTTATTCCCGGAGCTAAATTGCCAAAATCTTGGTTATATAATCTTTCCCAACCCGAAAGAGTAGCTATGCGAGAGTATATTGCCGAGAGTTTGACAAAAGGTCATATTAGACCATCTAAATCACCTATGGCAGCGGGCTTCTTTTTGTAAAGAAAAAAAGACAGGTCCCCTAGACCGTGTTTAGATTTCCTGGAACTGAATCTCATTACTGTCCGTGACCCCTATACCCTTCCCTTGATTCCGGATCTATTTGATCAGATTGTTGGTGCCAAGGTGTTTTCTAAGTTGGATTTAAGAGGGGCTTATAATCTGATCAGAATCAAGGAAGGAGATGAATGGAAGACGGCCTTCAACACCCCTGAGGGTCACTTTGAAAACCCTGTTATGCCCTTTGGTTTGACTAATGCCCCAGCAGTCTTCCAGCACTTTATCAATGACATTTTTTAGCATTTGGTGGGGATGTTCGTTGTTACTTACCTCGATGACATACTAATTTACTTACCCGATATGTAGACTCATCAGGATCATTTAAGACCGGGAGAATAAATTGTATGCTAAGTTGGAGAAATGTGTGTTTGCTGTCCAGATGCTGCAGTCTCTGGGTTACTTACTTTCTGCCTCAAGTTTTCGCATGGATCCCGAAAAGGTCCGTGCGGTACTGGAATGGGACCGGGCAGAGAATCATAAAGCTCTGATGCAGTTTTTGGGATTTACTAATTACTACAGATAGTTCATCCGGAATTATTCCACGGTTGTCAAACCTTTGACTGATATGACTAGGAAGGGCGCTGACTTCTCTGTCTGGTCGGAAGAGGCATTACAGGCTTTTTCCACCATAAAGTAATCTTTTGCTTCCGTTACCATTCTGACGCAACCCGATGTCTCAACCCTTCATTGTGGAGGTTGACGTGTCAGAAGTGGGTGTCGGAGCAGTTTTGTTGCAGGGTCCCTCTTATAGCAAATGGCGCCCGTGTGCTTTTTTCTCAAAGAAACTCTCTGCTACTGAAAGAAATTATAATGTTGGGAATAGAGAGTTGCTGGCTATCAAATTGGCCTTTGAGGAATGGCGTCATTGGCTAGAAGGAGAGATTTATCAGATTACGGTAGATTACGGTAATTACTGACCATAAGAATCTGGCTTACCTGCAATCAGCAAAGCGTCTGAACCCTAGGCAGGTCAGGGGGGTCATTGTTTTTTTTACCAGGTTTAATTTTGTGGTCACTTATTGTCCTGGGATCAAAAACGTCAAAGCAGATGCTTTGTCATGTAGCTTTCCTGGGGTGAGGGGGGGGGGGAGATTCGGAGGATCCCGCTCCGATTTTGGCTGATGGGCTGGTGGTATCTGCTCTTATCCTGAGCTGGAGGCAGAAATGTTGGAGGCTCAACGTGAGGCGCCTGATTCCTGTCCTCCAGGGAAGTTGTTTGTTCCTTCAGAACTGAAACACAAGGTGCTCAAGGAACATCATGATACTGTCCTTGCGGGACACCCTGGGGGTAGATCTACAGTGGATCTTATTTCCTGGAGATTTCTGTGGCCAGGTTTGCGTAAATGTGTTGAGGGCTATGTAGCAGCTTGTGAGACCTGTGCACGCGCTAGGGTGGCTCACACTCGGCCATCAGGATCTCTTCTTCCTTTATCCATTCCATCTCGTCTTTGGACGCATTTGTCCATGGACTTCATCACTGATTTACCAAGTTCCTCTGGGAAGACTGTGATTTTGGTGGTGGTGGTCCGCTTTAGTAAGATGGCTCACTTTGTACCATTATCTTGTTTGTCCAATGCTAAAACTCCCGCTCAGGTGTTTATTGATAACATCGTGAAATTACACGGCATTCCCTCTGATGTGGTGTCTGATCGGGGGACAACTTGTTTCCAGGTTTTGGAAGGCGTTTTGTACTCGTTTGGGTATTCAGTTCTCTTTCTCTTCGGCTTTCCATCCTCAGTTTGCTTTGAATAACCGTAGACAGGAGTCAACTGATAAGTCACCATTTTTTGCTGCATATTGTTTTCACCCTCAGTTTGGTACTTTTTCTGGGACTGAAGCTTCTGGTCTACCTGAAGAGGAGAGATTCTCTTCTTCGTTGTCTTCTATCTGGCGGAAGATTCAAATTCATTTGCGAAAAATGGGCAAAAGATATAAACATATTGCTGACAAGAGACGTATGACGGGTCCGGACCTGTGTGTGTGTGATTTGGTGTGGTTGTCCACTAAGAACGTTAAGTTGAAAGTACCCTCTTGGAAGTTGGGCCCAAGATTTATTGGTCCTTACAAAATCTCGGCCATTGTTAATCCGGTTGTGTTTCGTCTGGAACTTCCGCAGGTCTGGAAGATCCATAATGTGTTTCACAGATCCCTGTTGAAGAAGTATGTTGAACCTGTTGAACCATCTCCTTTGCCTACTCCTCCGGTTTGGTAGATGGTAATCTGGAGTTTCAGATCTCCAGAATACTCAACTCACGTGTTCTTCAGGGCTCCCTTCATTACCTTGTGCATTGGAGGGGATACGGTCCTGATGAAAGAATGTGGGTTTCGTCTACCGATGTCAATGCTTGCCGTCTTGTGAAGGCCTTTCACAGGGCACACCCGGATAAAGTTGGGCCTGGGTGCCCGGAGGTCACCCGTAGAGGGGAAGGGGGTACTGTCATGCCCTGCCCTGTGAGTAATCTGAGAAGGTCTGTCAGACTTGCGGCACGTGAGCTTATCTGACAGATTGCTTTGTTGTGTTGTTGGGCAGGGTCCCACCTCCTCGCAGGTTCTGATCGTTAGTCAGTTAGTGATGCTATTTATCGCCGCCTGTCACTATAGCCCTTGCGGTTTATAGTTTCTGCTGGAGTTCTCTGCTGGTGCATGGTGAATCTCCTGCTCCCAGTCCGTCTTGAGATAAGTCCTCTTTTCTTCCCTTTTGTTGTATTTCCTGGCTAGGCCTTAGGAAGACACTGGTTCCTTCATCTCCGGAACCAGTTGTCTTATAGCCTGTTCCCTAGCTGAGGGTCTGTCTCAGTTGCAGCAGGGATTAGGTTCCAGTGCATGAACATTTCTAACATTGGGATTTGTTCATGTTTTTAGAAGTGAGGGAAAGGCCTAGGGTTTCTCAGGTGTTGACCATTCCCTGTTCCTTAGCTGTGGGGCCTAGCCTGGTGTTTTGTTACCAGTTAGTTGTGTTTGGTTTGCTTTCCTTCCCTCACACTGTTCAGACACAGTAGAACATGCATTGAGACACTCAAACAGACTAAAGCTTCATACAGATTAGGACAAGGACTCAGATACCAGATGGATCAATGAAAAACATGGAACAGCAGAAATGAAAGACATGACATGAATGCAAAACCTAGGCAGGTCCAGTGGCGTAGCCCAATTTTTTAAAGGCCCCCCCTTCCCAGTAACTTTTTCGCAATCCCCTCCTTTAATGCAACCCCCACTCCTGTGGCTAGTAAAGATTTCTCTCTCAGACCAGGCCCGGCAGCTGCTCCATTCGTTTACTACACTGTATATACTGTCATTGTATAATACTGTTGAGGGGGTCCTGACAATAAAATCTTTTAGTCATCCTCCTGGGTGGGCCCCTTCTGAGTCAGAACCCCAAAGCAGCCGCTTCCCCTATAGCTACGTCCCTGAGCAGGTCATAGCACTCAAGAATAAAATCCCACACTGACACAGAACTTAGGAACTAATATAGCAGACTGAAACAAACACATTAGTCAGAGACGGTGCACATGAACAGAAAGAGGCATTGTACCCTACAATGCACACAGGGCAAACTGCAAGCAAGGGCAATTAACCCCTGCCTTGCTGAACAGAGAGAAGATACATCCACAGTGGTCATGTTCAGACCAACCTGCTGCCCTCCAGCTGTTGCAAAACTACAACTCCCAGCATGCCTGGACAGCCCACAGCTATTAGCCTACAACTGGGCAGTTTTACAACTGGTTGCTCATCCCTGATCTAGAGGAATGTAAAAATATCCTTTAGGCTTGAGCCAATCTGCTCCAAAAGGAAAGGTTGTACCTCTTTATCACACGCAAGTGGCGATCAGATACTTAATCAACATTCTTAATCTCAATCATTAGAATAATCCATGAATTCACTGCTCATATGGTAAAAAACCTTTTCGTCTCTCAAATTGAACTTTTTTTTTTTATTCCAAATAGATGTAGTGCTCTCTTGTCTTTTAAGAGGGTTTTATTTGAAGCAGCTTTTCACCATGTGTTTTGTAGAGGCCATTTATGTACTTACAGTATGTACAAATTATTCACGTCCCTCCCTAGACTCCCTTTCTCAAGATTTAAAGGGGTTGTCTTATCTTGGACATTGGGGCATATCGCTTGGCTATGCCTCCAATGTCTAAAAGAGGTGGGACCCACACCTATCCTTAGAACAAAGACTGCAAAGTGACAGAGAGCGCACCATGCTTTCGCGGCTGCCCTTCATTAATTTCTTTTTGTAAATTCTTTATTTAAGAAAACAAAATGTGTACAAATATCCAGTTACTGGATGGTAGTAGCATATAAATTACAGAAGTATGGTGAAATTGCAAAGGAGATAACAGTAAGAAATTGTGCATTACATGTCTTGGGTAGATGAGAGTAATAGAGAAATATCACAGAGTAACATATCAAATTCCCTGAGAGCCGTAGTGGAGGGACATCTGCTGAGACCGTGGAAAATGGAGGCAATAATCTGCCAATACACACAAAAGACAAACAAGCAGACAAACGGAAAAGGGGAGGAGATGGGAAGAAAGAGAAGGGAGAGTATGGTGGAGTTAAGAACGAAAAAGAGAAAGAGAAAAAGAAAAAGAAAAAAAAGTTCTGGTTAAACTAAGGGGTACAAGATGTCCATAAAAATTGCTGGGACAACCACGAAGCTTCCGCTAAGCCAACAGAGCCTGTATTCTGCCATGGCCTGGAACAGAATCCACGGGGTCTAAGAGGTAACAAACCCCTTGTGAGCACGTCTCAGAAGGGCAGTAAGCTCCTCCATTCTCTGGAAGTCCTTTGCCTTGTGGACCCAAAGAGTCACAGAAGGTGGCAAGGGAGACTCTCACAGAGCTGGTATAAATGCAGCATTTACAAGTGTTGAATGATTGAGAGTTTTAAGGAGGAGAAGAGTCAGTAGATCTGAGAGGTGCAGAAAGAAGTATCCTGAGGTGTTGGGTATTGAGAACAGAAAGATCTTAGTGAGAGTTTGGTGCTTACTGCAAAGCCAGAAGATATGAGCTAAGTGTAGTCATGTCCATTGAGGTTGGCTGCCCTCCACACATCGGCCAACTGGTGAGAGTGGAGAAGTCGTTTAATGCGATGTAGGTAAGAGGCCAGGTGGGAGGCTCCTCTTGAAACATCCACTAAAGGGTCTATGGCCAAATTGAAGTCCCCTCCAACCAAAAGTGTTTCTTTTGTAAAATCCACAAGCTTAGACAATATACCTGCTAAGGCAGGAAATTGATTAGAGTTGGAAAGGTAAACGTTAGCGAAAGTGTATTGCTAACCGTCCCATAACAAATCGAAATCTACCATTAGGTATGAGCGAATCAATTAAACATCCAAAGTCGATTTGCATAAAACTTTGTTGTAATTCTGTACGGAGCAGGAGCTCCATACAGTATTAGGATGTATTGGCTTCGATGAGCTAAAGTTTTTGCTTTGCAAAGTCTCGCGAGACTTTGCGCAATAACTTCATAAATTAATTTGTACAGTAAAAAAACATTTCTCAAACTCGGGTGTCAGGGCTGCAGTCTGTGGGGCCGAGTCCCTATAGTGAGTGGCCCCCTGCATAATGCCCGTTCTGTGGTCCGATGAGGCAGTTGGCCCCGCACTGGAGGGATAGTTGATAGTTCTAGTAGAGAAGCACTCTCCAGACCTGGTACAGATGAATGGGTCCCTGCTGCAGTTGGTCCATCTTACGGTGCCAGAGACAGGAGCACCAGTGTTGGTCCTGCCGTGGCAGGAATGGGAGAGGCCACAGGGTCTGCTGATGCTGCCACGTGATCCCTATCCCACGCCATCTTGGATTCCATAGCGGGGCCAGCGGCACAAAAGATGGGCTAAAATACCAGTGCCAGAAAAGTGTATCCCCGCCATCCAGAAGGCCTGGCCATGCTCTCTGGTGCAGGTGGTAATAGTAAACGTTAGGGCCCAGGGTCTGGGAGCTCTGTAGAGTGCGTGTTAACAGTGGCATACTCAGGCCACTCCCCCGCCCTTGATTCATTTCTATGAGTCTGCTGAAAATAGCCAAGCGCTGGCTCGGCTATTTCCATAAGTCCCATAGAAGTGAATGGAGCTGTGGCCGCGCTTATGCTTCCCATTCATTTCAATGGGACTTCTGAAAATAGTTGTGCACTCCGATCGGCTATTTTCGGCACTCCCATAGAAATTAATGGATGGTGGCCGCACATGTATGGTGCACCCTCTATCACTTTGTGGGCTTCGTTCTAACGACAGGTGTGGTTCCCTGAGGTGGTACCTGCACCTATCAGACATTGGGGTCATATACAAGTGATATGCCCCCAATGTCCAAGATGAGACAACCTTTTTAAGCTAAATTTACACAGCAGATTATCAGGAACATATGTTCCTACGAATGCTTGTTCCCAATAAGCTACCAATCTAAAGATGTTAAAGATCACCCAATGAATGGATGAAATGAACTGGAATGACAGCAAGAGGTGCACAGAGGTGTACTTCTGCATTGATGGACCGTCTGATTAGAAGAATGGCGTTTAGTGATCTATTGTGTACTACAAGTGAAACTGGACATTTCATCCCAAGCCTTGGGCGGCAAACAGTGGGGCACATTTACTATAGTGTCTGCGCCTGTTTTTTGTCTACAAAATGCTGTTTTAGACAGTCTAATTTTTTTAGTTGCATTTACTACTGAAATTGCGCCTGTTTTGGAGAACTTTGTGTCTTCTTCAACCATTTCGATTTTTTAAACTGATTCAGAAGTTTTCTAACTTTTGCGACTTTTTCCGACCTATTTATGTAGTTGCGCCTTTTTCGTGCCTGAATCTGTTGCAAAAACAGTATAATTTATATTCCACCCCAGGGCTCGCGTACTTTTCATTGTCTTTTTCCAGTTGTGAATTGCGTTTTTTTTTTTGCATTAGAAGTCGCATTTTGCAGGAGACGTGACTTTTCTCTGCAAAGATGCAACATTTTTTATGTGGAGGTGTTTGTACATTACTGGACTAAGAGCCAAGTGTCCAGCTACAGGTGTTCCATTGACCTCACTCCACTGCTATCAAAGGCTATCGTGGTGCACAGCAAGTTGGTAATGGAGGCTGGAATAGAGGTCTGTCCTCCTATGCGATCAGTCCCGCTTTTGTCTTGGACACAATGATAGCTGGAGATTGGTCTGGAAAGCATTTGGGCAACACCTTGAAGAGGCCTGTACAAGGGAATGTGATACTGATCCCACTCTATGGTGTGGGGTGGGATAATGCATGGTAGTTGGATCCCTCTTATTACCACTTAAGGTTCACTAACAGCTCGGCATTACATTGATTTAGTTTTGGAATCAATGGTACGACCTTTTCTCCAAAGTGTCCTAGGAGCAGTTTTAAAAACAACGCTAGGCTGCATGTTGCTTGTGCAATTGTGAGCAGCCTGCGTGACCTAAACGTGCTACCATGGCCTGCGGCATCTTCCCAGACTTGTCTTCCCTTGATCATTTCTGGGAAATCATTGGTCGGCAATTGCACAGGGAGCTGCCAGCAGCGGATCTTGATGATTTGTGTGCCCAAGTGCATTCAGTGTGGCAGAACATTCCTCAGACAACCATTAAAGGATAACTGTCACACTTAGACGCTAATTTCAATTTTCATATATGTAGTTACTAATAACATGATATTCCAAAATCAGTTACTATTAGACTGACTTACCCCATATTTAATAAGATTCAGCCCTTAGCAACCAGTCTGCATAAAACTGCAATCTCACTATTCAGTTAAGATGGCCGCCACTGGCCTCACCCTGAGGCTAATCCCACCTGCCCTCACTAGCCAGTAACAATAGCCCCCCAAAAGTGTCAGTAACCAGAGCCCTCCCCCTAAAGGGTTAATCTCCTGCAGCACAAAGGGGTCCTCTTACCACATGCTGCTTTCATTTATACACTGAGCAGACGGCAGATCTCCCTTCCCTGGTCTGCGCTGCTTCGGCTCTGCATTGTCCCAGTCTGCTGAGTGAGGGAGCGTCTGCCAAGCGCAGGGACAGGGAGAAGTGCACACAGCCCAGGCACTGTTACCAGCTGCTGGGGAGGACCTGGCTTTAATCATTTACTTACAGTCCCTGGCTGTCTGTAATCTGACCTTGCAGGCTGCGTGCTTCTGCGTCCTCCGTCCTTCAACACATAGACGGACCTGCATAGCAACCTGATTTTAAGCACAGGTAAAAGTAGGCAGTACAGGGAACAAAACAGTGGAATTAAGGGGTAATTGAATACACAGTGAAAAGTTGAAATAGTGCCACCAAGGAGATATTAATCACCACAATCCAATACTCCAAAAAAAAAGAGATGACAGTTATACTTTAATAACCTCTGTGATAGCATGCCAAGGCATGTCATTTTGTGTGTTTGTGTGTGTGGTGCCCATACTCGATACAGAATAAATCTTTTTTCATATATTTTGTATACTTACCTCTTACTCTAGCACCGTTTTCAGCGCCACTGGTCCGGTTCTCCTGCTGCTGCTTGTTTACAAACTGCAGTGGCGGTATACGATACATTGCCGCTGCAGCCAGGCACTGTCCTCAATGGTCTATCACAGAGGACAGTGATTGGCTGCATTACAATTTGTATACCCAATGTCACTATTGCAGTCTTGTATATAAACACCAAGAGGAAGATCGGAGCTAATTCTTTATTTTACAGCATTTAGTGGCATGGGTCAAGTATTTAGCTAAGGCTGAGTTCACATCACCGTTTAGGCTACTTTCACATTAGTGTTTTCAGTTCTGCTATTGAGATCCATTTCAATGCGGACAAAACTGAACTGAATGAAACGGAATGCACCGAAATTCATTACGTTCCGTTTGGTTGCGCTCCCATTGCGGACAGAATAACGCTGCCCCCAATGTCCAAGATGAGACAACCTTTTAATGCTGAATTTACACAGCAGATTATCAGGAACATATGCTCCTATGAATGCTTGTTCCCAATAATCTACCCATCTAAAGGTGCTAAAGATCACCCAATAAATGAATGAAATGAACTGGAATGACAACAAGAGGTGCACAGAGGCGTACTTCTGCATGGATGGACCGTCTGATTACAAGAATGGCGTTTAGTGATCTATTGTGTACTGCAAGTGAGATCCGTTATAGGATCTCAATAGCAGAAGAAAACGCTTCAGTTTTGTCTCCATTCATTGTCAATGGGGACAAAACTGAACGAAACGGAATGCACCAAAATGCATTCTGTTCCGTTTGGTTGCGCTCCCATCGCGGACAGAAAAACGCTGCAAGCAGCGTTTTTCTGTCCGTTATGTGGTGCGGAGCAAGATTCTGTCAGGATCCGTCCTGACACACAATGTAAGTCAATGGGGACGGATCAGTTTTCTCAGACACAATAGAAAACGCATGCTGCCCCCAATGCTTTCAGTGGCAGCGTTGGGGGCAGCATATTCTATGTCTGCCCCCAATGTCCAAGCGTTATTCTATGGCTATAGAAGACATAATACAACTGGATCCGTTCATGACGGATGCATGCGGTTGTATTATGGTAACAGAATGTGAAAGTAGCCTTAGCTTTCCATTCTTTTGATCTGTCAGAAAAAACAGGATCCTGTAAAAAAAACGGATCCTGTTGCATCAGTTGTCATCCGTTTGAGCCATTTTCATCTGAGATCTGTTTTTATACAGGAAAAAAAGTCCTGCATGCAGCACTTTTGTTTCCGTCTAAAAAACAGATCTCAGAAGGAAATGGCTCAAACGGATGACAACTTATGCGACAGGATACGTTTTTTACGAGATCCTGTAAAAAAATTGATCCTATGCAATCCTTTGCATTAACTAATGCAACAGGATCCTGGTTTTTTTTCTCTCTCTTTTCTTCTGACAGATCAGAAGAACAGAAAGCTAAACGGTGATGTGAATGCACTTCACACTAGCGTTTTTTGCAGATCCGTCATGGATCTGCAAAAACCCTTCCTTTATAATAATACAACCGCATGCATCAGTCAAGAACGGATCCGGTTGTGTTATGTCTTATATAGCCATGATGGATCATTCATGAACACCATTGAACACCATTGTGTCAGAGAAAACTGATCCGTCCCCATTGACTTACCTTGTGCGTCAGGACGGATCTGTCTTGCTCTGCACCACATCGCAGACTAAAAAACGCTGCTTGCAGTCTTACTCTGTCCGCGATGGGAGCGCAATGGAATGCATTCCGTTTCATTCAGTTCAGTTATGTCCCTATTGTCAATGAATGGGGACAAAACTGAAGCGTTTTCAATTCTGGATGTGAAAGTAGCCTTACTGACAATACCTTTAACAATACAAACCAACTACAATAGCAGCAATATGAAATAAAAACCCTAAGTGACAAAATGTGTATTGTAACAAATGTGTATGGTATGTAAGTGTTGATTTTGTGTATGACATAGTAGGAAACAAAGAAGAATATGCATCAAAACATGGATAAAAATTCCCTGTGACATCTCCGAACGTATACAGTAAAATATGGATAAAGTACTGATATAACTGCTGAGCTTCGCTCTGTATTTTCGGAATATTTAACAGCTCTTTTGCGCATGAGGCTTTATAAGTAGAGGCCCAGGTGCCTTTGTGTCGTCACTCACCATTGTAGCTGCATTTATAATATACCACATACTATTTGTGCTCCGTTGTAGAGGTCATCTGCCAACCAGCCTGTGATCTGGGAAGACTGTCCTGAAGTGGGTGATGGTTTCAAACAACGTAAAGTTATTCGTACCTCCGGGAAATTTATTGGACATGAAGACATATATTATATGAGGTATCATTTAATAACTGTTGCTGTTAGATTTCTTTTATGTATAAATTTGAGGGTAGATTTATCAAAACTGTTGTAAAGGAAAACTGGCTTAGTTGCCCATAGCAACCAATCAGATTCCATCTTTAATTTTTCAGAGCTCCTTTGTAAAATGAGAGGTGGAATCTGATTGGTTGCTATGGGTGACTAAGCCAGTTTTCCTTGATTAATCTGTCCCTTACTGTTGACACACCAGGGGGCAGATTTACTAATACTGTGTAAAAGATTTATCACAGTAACTGAATGCTGAAGGATAAATCTGGCGCACCTTTATAGACTGTTTAGTCCAGGGGTGCACAACCTTTTTTGGTCTGGGGGCCGCATTGCCACATCACTCCATTTAAAGGGGCTGCAAAAAAAATAAAAATTGATTTGTGCTTGTTTGTATTAGTCTATTACACAGGCCAATCCAAAATGAATGGGGAGGAATGATCACTACCACTACCAGTCATTCCTCCCACAGTTCCCTCATTATCGGCATCACACCCCTGATTACACGGTGAGATGTGCTGCTAATAATCGGGCATCTTTCATCCTGATAAAATATGCAGATCAGTCGACAAACAAGTGATTACTAGGGCTGAAGGAACTTGTGTTTTCAAGTTCGGCGTCCAAGGTTCGGGTTATCTAAGGAATCCATAACGGAATTCGTAGATAACCTGAACCTTGTACGCCGAACTAGAAAACACAAGTTCGCTCAACACTAGTGATTGCATATCAGCTGATCAGTAGCACAATTATACAGCCAGATATCAGGAATGAGCATCCCTATGAGGAGTTGTTCCCAGTAATCGGTCCAATATCATGTAGTGTAATAGGGCTTAAAGGGATATCCCTTAAAAAATTATTTTTGAACAATTTTGTGCAGCATGGCCCCTGAAACAGAAAATATTATACTCACCTGCTCTCCACCACTCTGGTCCTCCACGTTGCCCCCGCTGTCTACATATTCCGGTCCCTACGCTGTTTACACCTGGCAGTACATGTACTGCTCCAGCCAATTACTGGCTTCGTAATGTGGCTACAAGCAGCATGTCAACTCTGAAGCCAGTCATAGGCTGGAGTGGTGTATGTGACTATGTCCTTGTACTGCCAGGTGTAAACAGTGAAGGAACCGAATGCAGAGATATCAGGGAAGCATGGAGTAGGAAAATATGAATCTTCTGTTTCAGGGGCCATGCTGCAGGAACTTAAAAAAATTTTTTTTTACCTGAAAAACCCTTTAACCCCTTAGGGACATAGCCTTATTTCACCTTAAGGACCAGGCCATTTTTTGCAAATCTGACCAGTGTCACTTATCCAGACCATTCTGAGATTGTTTTTTTGTCACATATTGTACTTCATGACAGTGGTAAAATGAAGTCAAATTTTATTTTTATTTTTGCATAAAAAAATACCTAATTTACCAAAAATTTGGAAAAATTTGCAAATTTCCAAGTTTCAATTTCTCTATTTCTGTAATACATAGTAATACCCCCCAAAATTGTGATGAATTTACATTCCTCATATGTGTACTTCATGTTTGAATTATTTTGGGAATGATATTTAATTTTTTGGGGATGTTACAAGGCTTAGAAGTTTAGAAGCAAATCTTGAAATTTTTCAGAAATTTACAAAAAACCAATTTTTAGGGACCACTACAGGTCTGAAGTCACTTTGCGAGGCTTACATAAGTGACCCCATCTAAGAAACTACACCCCTCAAGGTATTCAAAACTGATTTTACATACGTTGTTAACCCTTTAGGTGTTGCACAAGAGTTATTGGCAAATGGGGATGAAATTTGAGAATTTCATTTTTTTGTCTAAGTTTCCATTTTAACCCATTTTTTCCACTAACAAAGCAAGGGTTAACAGCCAAACAAGACTGTATCTTTATTGCCCTGACTCTGCCGTTTACAGAAACACCCAATATGTGGCCGTAAACTACTGTACGGCCACACAGCGGGGCGTAGAGTGAAAGGTGCGTTGTTTGGTTTTTGGAAGGCAGATTTTGCAGGACTGGTTTATTTACACCATGTCCCGTTTGAAGCCCCCCTGATGCACCCCTAGAGTAGAAGCTCCAAATAAGTGACCCCATCTAAGAAACGACACCCCTCAAGGTATTCAAAACTGATTTTACATATGTCATTAACCCTTTAGGTGTTGCACAAGAGTTATTGGCAAATGGGGATGAAATTAGAAAATTTCATTTTTTTTGGCCAAATTTTCCATTGTAACCCATTTTTTCCACTAACAAAGCAAGAGTTAACAGCCAAACAAGACTGTATCTTTCTTGCCCTGACTCTGCCGTTTACAGAAACACCCAATATGTGGCCATGAAGTACTGTACGGCCACACAGCGGGGCGTAGAGTGAAAGGTGCGCCGTTTGGTTTTTGGAGGGCTGATTTTTATGGACCGGTTTATTTACACTGTGTCCTGTTTCAACCCCCCTGATGCACTCCTGGAGTAGAAACTCCCTAAAAAGTGACCCCATCTAAGAAACTACACCCCTCAAGGTATTCAAACAGGTTTTACATACGTCATTAACCCTTTAGGTGTTGCACAAGAGTTATTGGCAAATAGGGATGAAATGTGAAAATTTCATTTTTTTGCCTAATTTTCCATTTTAACCCATTTTTTTCACGAACAAAGCAAGGGTTAACAGCCAAACAAGACTGTATCTTTATTGCCCTGACTCTGCCGTTTACAGAAACGCCCAATATGTGGCCGTAGAGGGAAAGGTGCGCCATTTGGTTTTTGGAGGGCTGATTTTTATGGACGCAAGCAAGTGCGGATGTGGTGCGATTTTTATGCATGGGTTCTAGGTGACAGTCTATTCACTGTATTATTTTCCCTTAAAACATGGTTATAAGGGAAAATAATAGCATTCTGAATACAGAATGCTTAGTATAATAGTGCTGGAGGGGTTAAAAAAAATCAAAAAGTTAACTCACCTTCTCCTCTTGATCGCGTAGATCTCGGTCGGTCTCTTCTTTAGCTGTGGGCTGTGGTGATGTCAGATCACATGCTCCATCACCACGGTGATGGAGCATGTGATTGGAGCATGTGATCTGACATCACCACAGGTCATTCAGCCCACAGCTAAAGAAGAGACCGACCGGAATCTACGCGATCAAGAGGAGAAGGTGAGTTAACTTTTTTATTTTTTTTAACCCTTCCAGCACTATTATACTAAGCATTCTGTATTCAGAATGCTATTATTTTCCCTTATAACCATGTCTGTGAAGAAGTTCGGGTTTGGGTACCAAACATGTGCGATTTTTCTCACGCGAGTGCAAAACGCATGACAATGTTTTGCACTCGCGCAGAAAAATTGCGCATTTTCCCGCAACGCACCCGCCTCTTATCCGGGCAAAAAACATGACGCCCGTGTAAAAGGGGCCTAAAAGTGACCCCATTTTGGAAACAACGGGATAAGGTGGCATTTTTTTAGGGACTATTTTTAGGGTACATATGATTTTTGGTTGCTCTATATTACATTTTTATGAGGCAAGGTAACCAAAAATTGAAATTCTGAAATTTCATCTCCATTTGCCATTAACTGTTGAGTAACACCTAAAGGGTTAATAAAGTTTGTATAATCAGTTTTGAATACCTTGAGGGGGTGTAGTTTCTTAGATGGGGTCACTTTTAGGGAGTTTCTATTCTAGGGGGCATCAGGGGGGCTTCAAAAGGGACATGGTGTCAATAAAAAAGGCCATCAAAATCGGCCTTCCAGAAACCATGTCGGTCCTTTCCTTTTGCGGCCTGCCTTTTACTGATACAGCAGTTTACGACCACAAATGTGGCATTTCTGTAAACTGCAGTATCAGGGTAATAAATATTAACTTTTGTTTGGTTGTTAACCCTTGTTTTGTTACTGGAAAAAACGGATTGAAATGGAAAAGTGCAAAAAATAGCGGTTTTGGCACCGTTTTTATTTATTTTTTTGACCGTGTTAATCTGGGGGGTTAGGTCATGGAATATTTTTATAGAGGAGATTCTTACGGACGCGGCAATACCTAATAAGTCTACTTTTTTTTAAAATTATTTAGGTTTTTGACTATATTTTCCTTTTTGACACAATTTTTTTTTGGTATCTCTAAAGTCTAAGTGTCATTTTTTTTTTTATCCGATTATCTTATGTGGGTGCTAATTTTTTGCGGGATGAGTGGACGGTTTTATTGGCACTATTTTGGGGGCTATATGACTTTTTGATCGCTTGCTATTAAACCTTTTGTTATGTAAGGTGACCAAAAATTCTTTTTTTGCACCTTTTTTTTTTGGACCGTGTTAATCTGAGGGGTTGGGTCATGGGGTATTTTTATAGAGGAGATTCTTATGGACGCGGCGATGCCTAATAAGTCTACATTTTTTACATTTATTTAGGTTTTAGACTATATTATCCTTTTTGATACAAATTTTTTTTGGGGGTATCTCTAAAGTCTAAGAGTCTGTTTTTTTTTTTTTTATCCGATTATCTTATGTGGGGGCTCATTTTTTGCGGGATGAGAGGACGGTTTAATTGGCACTATTTTGGGGGCTATATGACTTTTTCATCGCTTGCTATTAAGCAATTAAACTTTTTATTATGTAAGGTGACAAAAAATAAATCTTTTTTTGCACCTTTTTTTTTTTTCCTGGACCGTATTAATCTGTGGGGTTAGGTTATGGGGTATTTTTATAGAGGAGATTATTACCGACGCGGCGATACCTAATATGTCTACTTTTAATAAATTATTTTAGTTTTTTTGGGTGTCTCAAGTCTGAGAACCATTTTTTTTATCCGATGTCAGTGCTAAATTGGGATATAAATTTAGTACTCCATGGAAGTGTGATACTCCCTGAAGCAACCGTCAATGATCGGGGCACGTGTCGCACTGAGTAGTGGTGTCCTTCCGTATCCCCCTCCTGCGACACACTCTGCACTTTTTTTGGGTTCGTCCCTTCTTTGCAATATGGGGGACCACACCTGGAAAATGTTGGCCAGGGACGATCCGGGCGCCTACAGTTCCCGAGGTTCTCCGGCCTGCTCTTTTCCGGTCCGAAAAGATCAGGGCCTTGAGGACTGCCTCATAGAACTGGAGGAATGTCCCTGTGTTGCCAGCGCTCCGGGACAGCACAAAAGAGTTGTACATGGCAACCTGTACCAAGTAGACCGCAACTTTTTTGTACCATGCCCGGGTTTTGCACATGGCGTTATATGGCTTGAGGACTTGATCAGAGAGATCAACTCCTCCCATATACCGATTGTAGTCAACGATACAATCAGGCTTGAGGACCGTTGCCGCGGTACTTCGCACAGGGACAGGGGTGATGCCGTTACCATGAATTGTGGACAGCATAAGGACATCCCTCTTGTCGTTATACCTGACCAGCAACAGGTTTCCAGTGGTAAGGGCACGGGTCTCACGCCTCGGGATAGGTACCTGGAGGGGGTGTGCAGGGAGGCCGTGTAGATTTTTCCACACGGTCCCACAAGCGGATGTGGATCTGGCGGCAAGGCACTGGAACAAGGGGATACTGGTATAAAAGTTATCCACGTATAGGTGGTAACCCTTATCCAGCAGTGGGTACATAAGGTCCCACACAAGTTTCCCGGTAACACCCAGAGTGGGGGGACATTCTGGGGGTTGAATCCGGGAATCTCGTATACACAAAATTTGTAAGTGTACCCTGAGGTACTCTCACAAATTTTGTATAGCTTCACGCCATACCTCGCCTGCTTGGAGGGCACATACTGGCGAAAAATGAGTCTCCCCTTGAACGCAATGAGAGACTCATCAACCGCGACCTCCCTTCCAGGTACATAGGCCTCCATGAATTTGGCCCCAAAGTGATCGATGACCGGCCGTATCTTATACAGGCGGTCATGGGCAGGATCACCTCGGGGGGGACATGCTGCATTATCTAAATAATGCAGACATTTCCGGATGGCCTCAAACCGGGAGCGTGTCATGGCCGTACTGTAAAGTGGGGCCTGGTATAGGACGTCCCCGCTCCAGTACAGCCTGACACTGGGTTTCTTGACCAGGCTCATATGCAGCATGAGGCTCCAAAATGTCCTCATTTCGGCTGCACTGACCGGCGTCCAGCCACCGGCCCTGGCCAAAAAGGAGCCCGGGTGTTGAGCGACAAACTGTTGGGCGTACAGGTTCGTCTGCTCCACCATCAGATTTACCAGTGGGTCACTGAAAAAATGACAAAAAAAGTCATATTCAGTGTAGCCCACTGTGGAAATCTGGATTCCTGATTGGCCTACAAAATCAGGAATCACGGGCTCGTATCGCTCTGGGCTACACCAGACTAGTTCACCGGCAGGGTGCTCCTGTGGATTTAACTGGTGGGCCGGGAAACCAGTACGAGCCCCAGAGCTGCTCGTACTAGGCTGGGCCACAGGGTCCCTAACATGGCGGTCCCCTTGCTCCACCTGGCGGCGTCTCCGCCGCCTTGGAGGCTCATCATCATCGCAAGATGATGAGGAGGACGCGGATAAGAACAGGAATGTAGGGTGATCCTCGTCCTCACTGGGACTCTCAGAGTCAGAGGCAAGCTGGGCATATGCCTCCTCGGCCGAGAACGTCCGGCGGGCCATAGGGGAGTGTGTGTCTGCGTGTGTATGTGTGTGTGTGTAAATCATTATTTGGTGTGCGTGTGTGTGGGGGCACGGGTGTTCACGAACTCACCCTAAAACTAACAGAAAAAAAGAAAAAGAAAAAAAAGGGCAAAAGTGAAAAATAAAATTCAAAACCGCTGATCAACCGTCCGAAGTTGATCAGCGGTGGGGTGTGCGATGCGCTAACAGTGGCCGGACGCTAAAAGTGCCGGCCACAGTCAGCGTACACAAAAAAAATATACAAAAATCTCTCAGGATCGCTGGATTGTGATTGGTGGGGTGAAATCACACCACCGTCACCATCCTGTTCCGGGTTATCGGCTCTTCAGAGACCCGAATAACCCGGAAACGCAGAAAACCGCAGGTCTGAATTGACCTGCGGTTTTCTGCGATCGCATACATGGGGGGGGGGCCATTTGCCTCAGGTGCCTGCTCAATGATTTGAGCAGGCACGGGGTTCCGATCGCCGCCCGCCGCGGTACGCCCTGTGTCCTTAATTACCAGGACACAAGGGCGTACCTGTACGCCCTATGTCCGGAAGAGGTTAAGTGGCAACATTTCATTCCATTCTGCCTTCTATTCATAAATCCGAGCTTTCCTCCACTGCAGAGGACGGCGCTCACTGGTTATTACTGCCTCCTGCCCCCCAGTTATAGGTGACCTGAAATAACCAGTAAGCACTTTCCTTTACTAGCGTGCAGGGCTCTTATTGGTTAAGGCCTCTTTCACATGGGCGTCATGTTTTTTGCCCGGATACGAGGCGGGTGCGTTGCGGGAAAATGCGCGATTTTTCCGCGCGAGTGCAAAACATTGTCATGCGTTTTGCACTCGCGTGAGAAAAATCGCGCATGTTTGGTACCCAGACCCGAACTTCTTCACAGAAGTTCGGGCTTGGGATTGATGTTCTGAAGATTGTATTATTTTCCCTTATAACATGGTTATAAGGGAAAATAATAGCATTCTGAATACAGAATGCTTAGTATAATAGTGCTGGAAGGGTTAAAAATAATAAAAAAAGTTAACTCACCTTCTCCTCTTGTTCGCATAGATGCCGGTCTGTTCTTTAGCTGTGGGCTGAATGACCTGAGGTGATGTCAGATCACATGCTCCAATCACATGGTCCATCACCAGGGTGATGGAGCATGTGATCTGACATCACCACAGGTCCTTTAGCCCACAGATAAAGAACAGACCGGCATCTACGCGAACAAGAGGAGAAGGTGAGTTAACTTTTTTATTATTTTTAACCCTTCCAGCACTATTATACTAAGCATTCTGTATTCAGAATGCTATTATTTTCCCTTATAACCATGTTATAAGGGAAAATAATACAGTGAATAGACTGTCACCTAGAACCCATGCGTGAAAATCGCAGCGCATCCGCACTTGCTTGCGGATGCATGCGATTTTCACGCAACCCCATTCATTTCAATAGGGCCTGCGTTACGTGAAAAACGCACAAAGAGGAGCATGCTGCGATTTTCACGCAACGCACAAGTGATGCGTGAAAATCACCACTCGTGTGCACAGTCTCATAGAAATGAATGGGTCAGGATTCAGTGCGGGTGCAGTGCGTTCACCGCACGCATCGCACCCGCACGGAAAACTCGCCCGTGTGAAAGGGGCCTAACTCTTTAATAACCAGACACTTTGTGATTTAGCGCAAATAGTTCAAACTAACAAAATAATTTTTGCACCATTTTCGTATGTGACACATAGGGCTTTATAACATTTTATTTTATTTTTTTGCAGGAAACGATACAATTTTTTTAAGTCTTTTTTTTCAAACTTTAATCCTTTTTCTTAAAATATGCAAACTTACAGCAAAATAAATTATTATAATTAGTTCCCTACTTTTTGTCAGTCATTTTGTTATATAAAATATGTATAGTTTCACTTGTTGTTTTTTCTTTTATGTATTTTATTATTTTGTTCAATTTTTGTAACTTATTTTTTAATATACAGGGTGAGTCAAAAGTCGCAGGACACCTTTTTGTTTCAGAAAATAAAGGGAAAATGAAATATCTTAATACCACAGCAAGTAATGAGTGAGGGAGCCTATCTTTTAGGCTATGTCTGGAACATGCCCACCATCTTGAAAGCCGCCATATTGGATCAATGGCAACTTTTTCTAATGATAAAGAACAGAAAAGAAAATTTGGAAGTTAATTCAGACCCGTAGGGATCACAATGTATCCCAAAGGAATGAAAAATTGGGCGCCGACAAGAGTGGTGTTGGTCCTGTACTGGGCATCTCTCACTTCTAATACTTACCTTTTATAATTCATTTTTAATTTATTCTTTACATTAATTTCCATCAATTTATATCAGTTTCCATCTTCGTCAACCACATCGTCATTCGACTATTGGGTTGCGGACGGTCTCTCGTGCGGAGCAGGGTATGCTTAGGGTCCATTACCCAGCACCCACCATCCAGATTTCAAACTATTGCTCCATAATACTTTTTCGTGTAATATAGTATTCATCACTGTCTAATGGTATTCTCTACTCCTTTGTAACTGTACTTGAAACGAGGTCTGGCGCTCTCTCTCTTTTTTGGGGGTCTAAACTACAAGTGATGGACTCTCCAACACTGTAGATTATTCTCCCATACACCCATTCTTATTAACTTTTTCTAATGGGAAGGGAGCCGTGTAGCATGTCAAAAAAAGACCAAGTTATTAACACAGAAAGTTGCAACAACAACTGGGAACGTTCCCTTTGATGCACACCTACTTGACGTGTTCGATGTGCTGTCCCTGATGCTGTACACAGAACTTTGGACTCTGAAGTTTTGAACTTTCTGTGTTTACAACTTTTGAACCACAAAAGATATTGCAAATCTGATTGCGGCAATCGATTTCTGAGAAAATTATGGTCTTCTTTGATACTGTATGCTATATGACCCTCTTCCCATTCGAAAAAATGTCCCTTGGTCCAATATGGCTGCTTTCAATATGACAGCCATGTTCAGGACATAGCTTAAAAGATAGGCCCCCTCACCCATTACTTGCTGCAGTATTTTCCTTTTTGTTTCTGAAATAAAAGGGTATCCTGTAACTTTTGATTAACCCTGTATTTCTGCTACATAATATGACCCCCAAGAGGTCATAAAAAGACCTTTGGGGACACTGACACTTTTTTTATTTTGCACTTTTTATTTTATTTGTATTTTATATATATATATATATATATATATATATATATATATATATATATTTTTAAATAATTGCTTAATTACTTATATAGGTGCATCTACCTGAACAGATGCACCGCAATTACGGTATAAAGAGGTGTGCACCTCTTAATAATTTTGTCACCTCTGATGCCAGCTTGGGACTCATTAAGACTGGATTTAATAAATGTCCCTTTAATCAGTTTTCATTAGTACATCTTCCCCTTTGTTTTATTTTTTTACGTTGTAATCAGTTTGTTGGGGTTTTGCTTGTCTTCTTTTTGTGAGTTGATTTTAATTTCTGTTAGTCCGAAAGGAGAAACGTTCAGGAGCAAGAAAGAATTACAAAGACATATGGACAAGTCTATGGACCCATCATCATCCAAGTCTAAAGACAGAAAAACACAATCACCAGCTGAAAAGGTGAAACATATTTACAAAGTGTACCTACCTGAGATGACTCTGGAGAACATGGGCTTGTTCACATCTGCGTTGACTTTTTTATTATTCTGTTCTGTCAGAGGAACAGAAAAAAAAAAATATCTGTAAGGCTGCTTTCACACTAGCGTTCGCTGGTCCGCTCATGAGCTCCGTTTGAAGGAGCTCACGAGCGGACCCGAACGCAGCCGTCCAGCCCTGATGCAGTCTGAATGGAGGCGGATCCGCTCAGACTGAATCAGTCTGGCGGCGTTCAGCCTCCGCTCCGCTCACCTCCGCACGGACAGGCGGACAGCTGAACGCTGCTTGCAGCGTTCGGGTGTCCGCCTGGCCGTGCGGAGGCGTGCGGATCCGTGCGGATCCGTCCAGACTTTCAATGTAAGTCAATGGGGACGGATCCGTTTGAAGATGCCACAATGTGGCTCAATCTTCAAGCGGATCCGTCCCCCATTGACTTTACATTGAAAGTCTGGACGGATCCGTACTAGGCTATTTTCACACTTAGCTGTTCTATGCTAAAAATAATGCAGACGGATCCGTTCTGAACGGAGCCTCCGTCTGCATTATTATGAGCGGATCTGTTCAGAACGGATCCGCCCGAACGCTAGTGTGAAAGTAGCCTAAGGGCTCATGCACATGAATGTATTTTTTTCCATGTCTGTTCCGTTTTTTTGCTGCCTGTAGGCGGAACCATTCACTTCAATGGGGCCGCAAAAACACAGGAAATGACTCTGTGTGTATTCCGTATCCGTATGTCCGTGTGGGCGTGCCTCCAAAAAATAGAACATGTCCTATTATTGTCCGCATTACATACAAGGATAGGACTGTTTTGTTATGGGACAAACGTTCCATTTTGCGGAATGCAGAACAGCCAACGGTCGTGTGCATGAGCCTTAACTGGACTGAATGACTGATACAAATGGAACACTTTTCCATTTCTGTCTGCCATCCATTGTCTACAATGTTAAAATAAAAAAAACAAAATGAAAGAAAAACAGAACACTCCAGTCCATCGTGTATCAGTTATTTATGGTGGAAAGAAGTCTTTTTCTTCCTCGAAAAAAAACCTGAAACCTAGGAAACAAGCTGGAATTAAAATGGACACCTTTTACCCATTTTTCTGTTTCTTTGAAGTAACAGAATAAAGGAAAATTTAATGCAGATGTGAACTCAGGCCTAACTACTGTGTGTGCTTGTATATGGCATTAAAGTTTACCCATCTGCATGCAGTACTTTTTCTCCCGTCAAAAATAACTGATCAGTGACTGAAGTGATCTGATGCAATCTCATCAGAACTGATGCTCAAAAAAGACGGATCAGTTATTTTTAGTGCAAACTGATGCTAACTGAGCTAGACTCATGCTTAACCCTTTTGCTACCGGCGCAATAATGTCGGGTCACAGACATTAGAACCTTTACCTGCCATGATCAAGTGTGATCACTGCATCTAAACGGTGAAAAAAACGGATGCGCGTGCTTCCGTGTTAATACCGGCATTCCCAAGCACTGATAATTAATTCTAGTAGGCTGGGTCTCACTGAAGAGACCCAGCGTATTAGAGCTGCAATGTCTATGTTGGCAGGCCAACATAAGAAATCAGCAATCTAAGGTTTTCTATATTCCCTGTGTGAGTATAGAAATATTCAATAAAAAACTAAGTATTGGAGATTATAGCCTCCTAAGGAGGCTAAAAAAAAGTAAAATAATATAAAAATAATATAAATCACTGCATCATCATATTTTTTCTAAAATGACTGCTGCGCATGCTAGAAAGAGGAAGTAAGAAACCCGGGAATGATGGGTCATCCATAATGCCGTGCAGCCAGCTAATCAGCAGATAGCCAGCCCCTGTGATGTTACAGCCCTATAAAAAGTTTCTTCCTGCTCCATTTCCGCCATTTTCCAGTGAAATTAGTGCAAGGAGAGAAGTGACAGGCGCTAGGGACAGTGATTAGTAAACACTTTATTTACAAAATATTACTTTTGAGGAATTCAGGGACAGTTAAATGATTGTATAGGGATATAATAGGGAGGCTTTATCCACACTATAGGTAGAGAGCAGGGGTCAATTGAACAGTGTAAAGCTTGGCTAATAGGAGCTATTCTGTTACAGCTTGCTGCACTAATTGGGGTTAAAAAGTGTTCTATTACTTCTAATTTTAGGTTGTTTACATTCTTTCATACATAAGTAATTCCATTAATCCTTGATTCTGTTATTGGGGTGAAATTGCAGTCTGATACTACAGATGTTGGGGGTTCACATTCTTGTATATATAATTAAATCAATTAATCCTTGATTGTGTAATTGGGGTGAAATTGCAGCCTGATACTACTGAGTTTGGGGTGTTCACATTCTTTTATATATAATTAAATCTGTTAATGCTTGATTGTGTAATTAGGGTGAAATTGCAGCTTGATACTACAGATTTTAGGGTGTTCATGTTCTTTTATACATAATTTAATCCTCCTTCATTGTGTAATTAGGTTGAAATTGCAGTCAGATACTACACATTTTGGGGTGTTCACGTTCTTTTATATATAAGTACATCCATTCATCCTTAATTCTAGGGTGAAATTGCAGCCTTATACTAGAGATTTTAGGGTGTTTACATTGTTTTATACATAAGTAAATCCGTTAAAACTTAATTGTGTAATTGGGGCGAAATTGCGGCCTGATACTACAAATTTTAGGGTGTTCACATTCTTTTTCATATAATTCAATCCTTTAATCTCTAATTTTCTAATTGAGGCCAGATACTACACATTTTGAGGTATTCACATTCTGTTATCCACTAGTACATTTGTTCATCCTTGTTTCGGGGAAGAAATTGCGCCCTGACACTACTGCTATTTTACACTTACAGTGACTGTTACAGTACATAATGTCCGACAGATAGGTGCCAGGCCCTTCTAAGGTAACGGGTAGTGGCCAAAATGTTTCTGAAGCTGGCAGAAGTAGCACCAGAAATAGGGGGAGGGATGGTAGTAGTAGTTGCAGCGACAGGCCAGAGCTGCCAGTGTCATCCAACGGTCGTGTTTTGACCAGCAACCCAGCTGTCCTTGAATGGTTGACTTGGTCTTCGATATCATCTCAACTGACATCAGACCCCCCCAGCCAGGAGTCAGTGGGTTTCTCTGACATCATGCTTAGTTGGCATGGCCCAGAAACAAGCTCTGTGCCCCATCTGTCCTGAACTTGCCTCTCATTTTCTGTTCCTTCTGCTCGGGCAGTATTGTATGCTGTCGGCTCGGCTTTTCAGTGAGGACAAGCTTATTGAGGACAGTCAGCAGCTACTGCCCAGCCAAGATGTGGAGGAGAGATCCGCTTCTTCCTCTGGTAGGCGGGCAAGTAGCAATGATGAGAGTCGCGTGGAAGCAGGTTTTGCGAGTGGTTAGGCATGCGGCCATGAGACTGGTGAGGGTGACATCAGTGACGTGCAGACAGTAGCGGATAATGATGTAGCCAATGGCACATGGGAGCTGGGTGAAGAGGGGGCTTTATCATCATCAGGGGATGAGGGTGGCAGCTTGCGCTTGAGGCAGTGGCTGAGCCAGCAGGGTGGTAGCGTGACTGCGAGTCAGCAGGGTTGCAGCATTGTGAGGTCTGGAGCCAAATGTGCCCGGACAGACCGTCTGCTACTCAGGAGCTTACCTGTCTGGAAAGAAATAGCGGTGCACGGGTTCACGGAAGCACAGTCTGCAGACAGTCAGGAAGGAGTGGTGGGGGGGAAAATGCCATACTCACCAGTATGGTAATTTTTCATCAAGTCGCTGCAGATGTCAGTGTGGCCGTTTGTAGAATCTGTGGGCAGAAGGTGGAGCATGACCAGGGTGCCAATGATGGCACCAATGCCCTGCATCAACACATACAGCGTCACCATAAAGTGGCCTGGGAAAACTGTGGTGCTAATGTAGTGGTACAGCCTGATGCAGCTCTCCCAGTGGCCTGCACCCCTTCTCTAGTAATCAAGGCTCCGCCAACTCAGCAGAAAGGAGCTAAAGTTTATGGCAGTGCCGACGTGTGGAGCTGTAACTACGGTCAAGGACAATATATCTCTTTTACATCCCACTTAGTAAATGTGGTTCCTGCCCAGCCATACCAGAAACTTGGCCAGGTGACGGCACTGCCACCTCCATTTTATCAAGCTGCGGATCCTGCACCAATGTCCTCCTCATCCTCAACCTTGTCCTCAGCCTCCTGCAGGCACAATTCGGAGAAGTCCTCCAGCATACCACCTATGCAGAGCACAGCGGTGCCTGAGCGAACAGAGTCACATCGGGGAGGAACTGCTCCATGTCCTTCAAGAGGAAATGAGAATCCTGGCATTCTACTCAACAACGGGAAGAACATCGTGTCAGTGCTGCGTCAAGGAGGGCTGACCCATGCGCCCTGCATGGCACACGTCTTGTAAAGCGGTTCCTGAAGTCTTCCACCCAACTGCAAGACATCCTGAAAATTAGAGTTTATTCTTAGTATATTAACATTGTTATTTATTGCTGTCATTCCATTTGAACTATATTATACCCTTGACCTTCGAACCAATCAATTATTTATTGTCAAAATTTTATTCGGTTATCAATAAAGATCCCATTACTATAGAGAGTGCCCCACTACTATTTATTCATATCCTGAAAATGGCCAAGAAACTGTGCATTCACTTCAGCCACTCTTACACTGCAAAACACACCTTCCTTGAGCTGCAAAGGCAGAATAATGTTCCACAACATCGCCTGATATGCAATGTTTCCACCTGTTGTAACTCCACCCTCCACCTGTTGGACCGACTATTTGAGCAGAGGAAGGCCGTAAACGATTTCTTGATGATGCAGGGCAGACAGGAGCACTCCCCTGTGTAACTGACATAAGCCAGTGGCAAATCATGCATGAAAACTGCCGTTTGCTCAGGCCCTTTGAGGGGGCCATTTTATTTGTCAGTCACCAGGACAACGTAATTTAATTCCTTTACGTCCTGGAGCAGATGCTGAAAAATCTGGCTGGAGGAGGAGGATATTCACGCAAAGGCAATGTATACAGAAATGGGTTTTTGTCTGCACAAGTGACAGGAGAGGAGCAGGAGGAATTAGAGGGCAGATGACCCAGACACACCGTGGTAGTATACAGTGGAGATGGAAGCAGGGAGTCCCTCCAAGTCCCTTGTGCAAATGGCCAGAGGCATAATGAGTTGCTTGTGTAGTGACAGCCATATTATTAGGCACTGCGTCACGCGCAAGCTGCTACCCTCATCCCCTGATGATGATGAAGCCCCCTCTTCACTCGGCTCCCATGTGTGATCGGCTACAGCACCATTTATTTTACCCTTCTTCTGATCTGTCAGAAGGTTGGAAAAATTTAAAACACAACAGATCCTGTCTTTGAAGCATACACAAAGCCTCTGTCACACAGTCCCTATTTTGCATCAGGATATGCTCATGATTTCGAAGCCAAAAGCAGGAGTGGGTAAATAACACAGAAGATATGCAAATATTCCCATCACATTTCATCTCTGTTTTGGACCCTCTCCTGTTTTTTTTACCTTAACAATACTGATGGATTACTGACAAAATGCTGACCGTGTGAAGACGGATGCTCAAAACACAGGATCCATTTTTTGAGGCTTGTTCTTCTGACAGGTCAGAAGCAGGTAAAAATAAAGAGTGACATCAACCCAAACTTACTACTGACACCCTTTCCACTCTGTCAGGGGGACACTACTTGTCTCAGCGTGTAACTGAACAGGTCCTGTAGAAATCTATGTTGAATCAGCTGACAACGGGGTAAAAAGAGTGTGCTCTTTCACTCTATAGTAGAATCTTTGGCCTCTGCACGGTTCTTTAAACCTGACGCTAACATTAACCTGTAAGGCTGAGTTCACACTTGAGTTATTTGGTCAGTTGTGGCCCCATAACTGACCAAATAAGTGAAGTGTGAACTGGTGCTAAGAGTGACGCCTGTCAATTGCCTGTCATAATGATGCACAATAACTGGTTTTCTACCACAGTGAACTACCTTTGCATGTTTCCGCAATGCACAGTGTTGTACACCGATATACAGGCTCTCTGCAGCCAGGAAATAGCTGATTTTTAACACGCTTCATCACAAATAAATTCAGATCGAATTGATTTTTTTGGGGGGAAAATTCACTCATCTCTAGACATTGAGGTCAGAATATGGTAATGTAAAAAAAATCATTTTTTATTTTAAGTTTTAATGTATTTTTTTCAGTATTTTGACATATTAAACCTATACATATGTGCCACCCAATTATTACCGGATTATTTGGCGACACTATACATATGTGGTATAGTTGTAATCGTACTGACCCAGAGAATGAAGGGCTCAGTTTTGCCGCAAAAGGAATGCCGTAGGGACAAAACCTGTAAAATTCTGGAGGAATTGCGTTTTTTCCAATTCCACCCCATTTAGCTCTTTTCTCGCTTCCCATTACATGGTATGCCATAATAAATGGTGGCAATAGAAAGTACAACTTGTCCTGCAAAAAACAAACCTTTATATGGATATGTGAACAGAAAAATAAATAAGTTATAGTTCCAGGAAGACAGGGAAGAAAAATGAAAAAGCAAAAACAAAAAAACTTCCAGTATTCTAAGGGTTAAAATAATGGATCCCTTTTTTTTTTTTTCTTTTATATTTATTTTTCTGTTCCTTTGACGGATCAGAAAAACAAAAAGCTAAATGCTAATGTAAAAATAAGCCTAACACGTGATCTTCCACCAATCCACAGGGAGAAGGCATGCAGACCAGGAGAAGGATTTCACCTCCCCGTACTGCCTTAAAGGATTCTCGAAAGTCAAAAACTCTTATTCATCAGGTAAGCTATAGACTGGTGAGATATCAAGATGCATCCCTTCCTGATTATATGTAAACAGTTAGATATGTACCATAAATAAATAAATAATTGGACACCAGGAAACAATATGTGGGTAAAAGGTCGGCCACAGCTTTATTAATAATATCCAATCAGTTAGGGAACCTTGTCAGCAGCATTGAACCATTAATATTACATACATCACCCCCTGAATGCCATAACATCGCAGTTGCCTTGAACATGTGGTCCACTATTTTCTGGGTGACATCACAAAATGATCGGGACAATATCATCCTAACCACCACAGGAACAAAGTGTACCCACTACATCTCGGTCTAACCCCCACTCAACAAAAGAAACAATAACCTCTCAACTGCATCCTGAATAACAGACAAAAATATATCCAAGTCAACGTCGTCCAGATGAACCCCAGTTCATTCAGATGAACCCCATTACAGCAACCCTAGGAGTAGGTTGCTGCTATGACCTTCAAACAGCCTGTGCCTAAGGAGTACTCCGACAAAAGCCCAAACATGCCAAGAAACCCGCACCCTGAATAAGTGCCATGTTCACTTAAAGGGGTTCTCCGGGAATTAAGAAAATAAAATTACGCAAATATTACTTTATTATAAATATATTCTTAAATACCTCTCATTAGTTATAATGGCTTGTTTTGTCTAGGGAGCAATCATTAGGACAAATAAAATGGCCGCCTTCCTGTTAGTACACACTAATCACACAGCAGGACAAGTTACTTCACAACACTGAGTGAAAGAGCTGCCTCATTCTTCTCTCTGCTCTGACTGTCAGGGATTATGATCCTGACCACAGTTTAATATGATATTTAGCTGAATCTTTGTGGGAATGGAGTTCATCAGGAGACATGAAGTACAGAGAGGACAGACTGTGGTAATGGAAACTGCATACAAGTGCTGCTGCTTATTAGCCACATCTGCTCATGAACTCCATTCCTACAGAGATTCAGCTAAAGATCTTATCATCTGTAGTAGAGAGAAGAGGATGAGGCAGCTCTTTACCTCAGTGTTGTGAAGTAACTTGTCCTCCTGTGTGACTAGGACAGGTTTTGTGTATACTAATAGGACAGCTGCCATTTTGTTTCTCCTAATGATTGCTTCCTAGACAAAACGAGCCATTATAACTAATGTAAGGTATTTTGGAATATATTTATAATGAAGTAATATGTTAGTATTTTCATTTTCTTAATTCCCAGAGAACCCCTTTAATTGCCACCAGATGACTAACTCTGAGTCAATTTTGCCTCAGTATTATCTCTGATCATACTGGCACCAAATTAGGGGAAAAGCAGACAAAACGACCAAAATCAGAACAGACGATCGCAATAAAATGTATCAAATGAGTGGAGTATGTGACCTTCCATCTCCCCCTGACTTTGTCATTGGTACCAGTGTGTACCATGACCACCGGGTCTTTCCCAGCCCCATCCAGCAATCTGTCTGTCCGATTCGCAATACGCTGAACCCAGTACCAAGCACAGTTGCTGTCAAATGGACATTTAATAAAGTTAGACAGCCCGTTAAGCCTGCCCTCGGTTAACTATCAGTGACTAAGAGCTATGTACATACAGTATGTATACACACTTAGGCCTCATGCACACAAATGTATTTTCGGTTTGCATTTTTTACAGATCAAATGCGGACCCATTCATTTTTATGGGGCCGCAAAAAAAATGTGGACAGCACACAAATGTTATATGTGTGCTGTCCGCATCCATTTATCATGTAGTCAAAGTTATTACAAGGCCCTTAGTAATGTATGGTGATTATCCATATTGCTTTCCTGGCTGGATTCATTTTTCCATCACCTTATACACTGCTCGATTTCATGGTTACAACCACCCTGTAATCCAGCAGTGGTGGTCGTGATTGCACACTGGTGGCCGGACAGTGGGAGCTCACGTAGGCTGGTGCTATTTTCTATAGTGTACAAGCACGGCCATGCTGCTGGACTGCAGGGTGGTCGTAACCATGGAAACTTTCTCTGCAAAATAAATGCTATTTGCTGAAGTAGCAAAACCCCTTTAAGGAAGCATAATCAGAAGCAGATAATGATAAAGCATAAAATGTGAGAAAGTGTAATAGTCAGATACGACTTCTCCTCTTTTTTTAATTCACTCCTGATTTTGGCTTCCAAAACTTCATCAGGAAACCTGACTGTGTGGCCGTACCCTTGATCTAAGACTTTCATAGAATGCTGGATTTTCTTTCAGAATAATGGAACAAGAGCAGGAGATGCAGTGATTGGACGTACAGATGTCAATGTCACTGATGAAGCAACAGGTTCAAACACTTCTGAAATAGAAAAAACCCCAGAGACAGAGCCCCGCCTGTATGTACGTGTCAATCTGCAAAGATTACCTGCTGGAGAACATTACACAAGTGAACCACCTGCTAGCCCTCAAGGTAGGAGAATACTAGCCAAAAAGGAATATACAAATGCCTTGCCTTTAACATTTGTGTCATCAACAGTAATAAGGCTACGTGCACACAATAGTGAAAAATGGCCATCACACAGGCATTTTTAGCACCAGTTAAAGTCCGTGGGGCTATACACATGGTCGTTTTTTTAACCGCCAGTGAACAGTGGCCTTCAAAAAAAATTTAACATGTCCTATTTCATGGCCCAGACAGTTTTTAACAGCCTCTTAGACTGGAGTGCACCCGTCTAACGGCTATTAAAAACTGGTACACTAAGACAATGTGGCCTTTTATGGGTTAAAAAAAAACGTCATCCACTTGCATGCGCAAGTCGTTCCTGTCTTTATTGAAAAGGACCTGCCAAAGGGCCTGCGCTCAGCGTGATGACGTCACCACAGGCTCATGCTAGGAGTGCGCAGTCCCGTCATCAGGCTGAGCGTAGGTCCTTTTCAATAAAGAGAGGAGCAACTGCCTCTGCGCATGCAAGTGGATAAGGTGACCAATTTTTTTTTTTTTTTTTGCTAAAACATAAAATTACATCTGGGGCCACTATGGGGACATTATTACAGATGGGAGCCACTATGTGGGGCATTATTACTGCTGGGGGCCATTGCGGAGTACATTATGTGTACTGAGGGCACTGCAGGGGGTGGGATCCTAATAAAAAAAAAATATATATATATATCAAATTCATCAGTTTTTCATGGTCATTTTTAGCAGCTATGAAAAATTGATGCAAACTGCCATTAAAAACAGACAGACGGCCAGAAAATGGATGCACAAATGGTTGTAAAATGGGCACGAAAAATTGATAGTATGTTGACGTTTTTTCTGCATGTAGCCGTAAGTGTATGCACCACCACATCCTTCAGTGTATGCAAAATGTATTTTATATTAGACTTCACTGTGGGAAATCCATAGTTTTTTTTTTTGCAATTTGAAGAAATCATATCTATGGGCTGCAATAAAAAATAATCTGCAGCGTAGATTGACCTGCATTCAGTGGCACAACTAAAAAAGACTGGGCCCCTTAGCAAACTTTTAAATGGGCCCTCACAACTTAAAGGGGTTGTCCGGGTTCAGAGCTGAACCCGGACATACCCTTATTTTCACCCCGGCAGCCCCCCTGAGCCTAGCATCGGAGCATCTCATGCTCCGATGCGCTCCAGTGCCCTGCGCTAGATCGCGCAGGGCACAGGCTCTTAAACAATAACACACTGCCGGGCGGTAACTTCCGCCCAGCAGTGTGTTCGGTGACGTCACCGGCTCTGAGGGGCGGGCTTTAGCTCTGCCCTAGCCGTTTTACTGGCTAGGGCAGAGCCAAATCCCGCCCATCAGTGCCGGTGACGTCACCGGGGTTCCTGTCAGCCCCATAGAGAACCCCGGTACGTCACCGGAACTCAGAAAAATGCCTTTGCCCTGTGCAATTTAGCGCAGGGCAAAGGAGAGCATCGGAGCATGAACTGCTCCGATGCTCATGTCAGGGGGGCTGCCTGGGGAAAATGGAGGGATGTCCGGGTTCAGCTCTGAACCTGGACAACCCCTTTAAACATGAACATTATAAGCTGCAGTGCACACCAAAGTTGTTAGACCTTTTTTCGATTAAATTTTCTTCCTATAGAAAAGTCTATGGAAAAGATGCCGGAAAAATGACATACCCAGAGTGTGCTGCAATTTGAAAAAATGCCAAGGAACAGAAAAATATCAGGAAACCATCTTAAAATGCCACTACAAAAAAAAGCTGTGTTTATTTAATGGTGTTTTATAATTCCCCATGAAACATCTGACTGCTCTATTTTTGCACCTAATAAAAAATTGTTGACAAAAAAGGTGCGTTTTTAAAAACACGCTATTCCATGCAACAGTATCCAGTATAAGAAATATGGTCTATGGGACAAGCAATCAGAAGATCCCAGGTTCTAGCCCTCTATGGGGGTTAAAGGTTTTTGTATAAAAAAAAAAAAAAAAACATTAAAATAAAAATTCAAGTCCCCTCCTTTCCCAATTTTGCATATAAAAATAAACGATAAAAAAAATAAACATAACAGGTACAGCCATGTCCAAAAATGCTCAAACTAACGTGCATTCCCCATTTTTTTGTCACCTTGTCCACCACAAAAAAATTAAATAAGGGCTTGTTCACACAAACGTGTGAAGCCCGTGCTGTGGACCGCAAATTGTGGTCCGCAATGCACGGGCACCATCCGTGGGGCAGGCGCATGGAGATCACAGACCCATTCACTTGAATGGGTCCACTAGCCTTCCGTTCCGGAAAAAGATAGAGAAAGTTCTATCTTTTTGCAGTGCGGAAGCACGGAACCCCAGAAAGCACTCTGTAGTGTTCCGTAGTGTTCAGTTCCATTCTTCCGTTCCACATCTCTGCATTTGCGGACCCATTGAAATGAATAGGTCTGCATCCGTGATGCGGAATGGCCACGGAACGGTGCCCATGTATTGCGGATCCGCAAATGCGCTCCGCAATATGGCAACGGGCATCACACGTTCGTGTGAACGAGCCCTAACAGTGATTCAAAAGTCATAGGTACCCCAAAAATGGTACCAATTAGGGATGAGCGAACTTCATATTTTGAAGTTCGTGTTCAGGTTGGGGTATATGTGGAATTGCATTATGGATTCCGTTACCACGGACCATAACGCAATTCCATGACGGAATGCACAACGGAATGCCTTTAGAGGCATTCCATTATTGATTCTGTCAAAAAGTCTATGGCCAACGTAACGGATCCGTCCGGTTTTCGTTATGCTGGAGTCCTCTCCTGCATAACGTCATGGAATTGCGCTATTGTCCTTGGTAACTGAATCCATGAAGCAATTTAGCATATACCCGAACACGAACTTGAACTTCAAAATATAAGTTCGCTCATCGCTAGTACCAATAAATATTACTATTAATGATCCTGCAAAAAATAAGCCCTCATACAGCTCTTAAAAAAAAATATAAAAAAAAGTTATGGCTGTCAGAAAATGGCGATAGAAAGAAAGGTTTTATTTTTTCAAAGGTTTTTAAGTAGTAATACAAAATAAAAACTATACAAATTTGGTATTGCCATAATTGTATCGTCCTGTAGAATAAGGAAAGCATGTCATTTTTAGCACACAGTGAACACCGCAATATCAAACCTCCAAAAATCTTGGCAGTTTCTCCCCACAAATAATTTTTCCCGATTTGATACATATGCAAACTAACCTGAGAGGAGTCAGAGCTTGAAAATATGACTCTTCTCTGGTCACACAAGTAAGATATGACTCTAATGTTAATTTGCATATGTATTAAATCATTTTGTTTACACAATAAAAGCACACAGAGCTATGGGGACTGGGTATTGCAGATGTGCTAGCGGCCATCTAGCAGCCCATGTCCTCAGCTCTATACACAAAATCCCGGTGACAGGTTCCCTTTAACCTCCCTGGCGGTATGATTATGTCAGGAATTTTGTTCCAAAAGCGGTACCATTTTTTTGCATGGAAATTTGGTGTTATGTATTGTAGGCCTGCAATTCTTAGTAATTACTTACTTAAACCTGACCAAAGACTCTAGTAGACCTCTCAGATGTGATAAAGTTCGAAAAAATAAAATCATGAGTTATAATCTAATAAATGATATAATTTTATTCAGTAATGTAATAAATAATGAAATTTGTCAAACAAAAGAAAATTCAGTAAACATCCTGGGTGTGGTAAATTTTGAAACATGGGACTGCACATGGACCAACATCACAATCAGGGCAATGGAACCTGGTTTCCTTTCGGATTTTATTTCCATATGTCCTCCTTACTCACCGGTTCCCATTTTCTGGTTCTGGAAAACTTGCTGTGCAGAGTAGTGGATTGCTGCTCTTTGTAGCGGTTTGTCTCTGTGACAATCTTTTCAATGACGTCATCCGTCAGAAATAATTTTAGGTATGCCAAAGGATCATTGTGATCAATGTCTACCTTCATCCCAGGCGATCCTGTAAACGAGAATCTTGGTGGTGGTACTGCATCCATACCGCAATCAATAGGGCACCAAGTGCGCACCTCACTGAGCTCAAGTGCAATCTTTCCACGAATCGCTATCGCTGTCGCTCAATTCTTCGAGGGGCTCTGTGTCGCTGTCGCTGTCACTTATCTGATCCAAACCCGCTTTGGTGATGCTAAAGTGACGCTTTGATGCCATGGTAAAAAATATATTTTTTTTTTATATTTTTTTTTTGCTTAGAAAAAACAGCTAAAAGGGCAGCCAGGGCAGTGTAGAATGATCAGATGTCAAATCTGTCAAATCTGAGGTGATACAGTGTAATCTGACAGGATTCCACTGTATCACCTAACTTTATGTGTGTGTTTGACTTTTATACAATGTATCTTTTTTGAATCTCCCGCCCAGTTCCGCCTCTGTGAGGCGCTGCGGCTCACAGAGACGGAACCAGGAAGAGAGATGAGACATCCGCCGGGGCTCTCACCGGCGATCACAGCGGGGAACATCGCTGGATCGCCGGGATTAGGTAAGGACACCCGCTGCTCCCTCTGCAATGTACCCCGAGCGTGACTCGGGGTTACCGCTTCTGGCAGCGAAAATTAACCCCGAGTCACGCTCGGGGATACCGCTAGGCAGGTTAGGGGGTTTTCCAGTTACACAAAAAAAATAACACAAGCAGTCAACCTTACTGCATTATATAAGTCAAATTATGTTTTTGAGTGCATTTTGACTCCTCCAGCATAATTGCAATCTGTGTTCCGCACCCTGTTTTTATATCCCAGCACAAGACTCACAGGGAGTGTTTGTAGCATTAGGTCTTTGCCTTGTTCAATATCACAGATCCAATGCCGCGAGTACTAATGAAGCTGTGTTGGATATGGGTTGGGGGAGGGGCCCTCTTCCAGCACATATGGGGGATTTATGTTTCTGTGCCGGTCTTGATAACCCCTGGACTGGTGAAGGATACTTTTAATTTATGATCAGGCGCACACCTCATCATAAATTAGGCGCAACCTCTACCAGTCTGTGTGCCTAAAGGGAAATCTCTGACAGCTCAGAGCTGCTGTAGCTGTAGGTTTCTGGCTTCATTTGCGCCAGAAAAGTGGCGTAAATTAAGATAAAGATAAACACCCAATAAAGAAATCGGACACTGGCTGTCTCCTCGCCAATGAGGAGGATGAACTGGCAGAGAAAGAAGACGAACTCCCAGGAATTTTATACACAACTAGGTGGTTTATCTGTCCAAGTGACAGGAGAGGAGCATGAAGAGCTTAAGGGTGACGACGAAAACAACGTAGATGACCCCGACAGACCAAGCAGTATGCAGTGGAGATGAAGGCAGGGAGGACCTGTAGCTGGCCAGCTAAGACCTGTCCTAGGTTGCTAGTATAGCCTTATACAGTTGCAAGAAAAAGTATGTGAACCCTTTGGAATGATATGGATTTCTGCACAAATTGGTCATAAAATGTGATCTGATCTTTATCTAAGTCACAACAATAGACAATCACAGTCTGCTTAAACTAATAACACACAAAGAATTAAATGTTACCATGTTTTTATTGAACACACCATGTAAATATTCACAGTGCAGGTGGAAAAAGTATGTGAACCCCTAGACTAATGCCATCTTCAGGAGCTAATTGGAGTGAGGTGTCATCCAACTGGAGTCCGATCAATGAGATGAGATTGGAGGTGTTGGTTACAGCTGCCCTGCCCTATAAAAAACACACACCAGTTCTGGGTTTGCTTTTCACAAGAAGCATTGCCTGACGTGAATGATGCCTTGCACAAAAGAGCTCTCAGAAGACCTATGATTAAGAATTGTTGACTTGCATAAAGCTGGAAAGGGTTATAAAAGTATCTCCAAAAGCCTTGCTGTTCATCAGTCCACGGTAAGACAAATTGTCTATAAATGGAGAAAGTTCAGTACTACTGCTACTCTCCCTAGGAGTGGCCGTCCTGTAAAGATGACTGCAAGAGCACAGCGCAGACTGCTCAATGAGGTGAAGAAGAATCCTAGAGTGTCAGCTAAAGACTTACAAAAGTCTCTGGCATATGCTAACATCCCTGTTAGTGAATCTACGATATGTAAAACTCTAAACAAGAATGGATTTCATGGGAGGATAGCCACTGCTGTCCAAAAAAAACATTGCTGCACGTTTACAGTTTGCACAAGAGCACCTGGATGTTCCACAGCAGTTCTAGCAAAATATTCTGTGGACAGATGAAACCAAAGTTGAGTTGTGTCACGACCATGGTCATGGTCGTGACTCCTGTAATCGCATGCCGTTGCCTGCGGTCTAGGTCTGGTTGTCAATCACAGGTGAGGGCTGTAGTATGTTGCCTCACCTGTGGTTGCCGCTGGCAACATTATTTATGTGGCAGCATAGCAGCCTGAGCTGTTGCGAGGCAGCTTGCTATGTTGTGCATGCGGTTGCACTTTGCAATGTGTGTTTATATGTGTGCACTTTCCTTGTCTGATGTGCACGGGGTTTATTGTGTGTGTATTCCCCTTTAAGTTGCTGTCTTCCCTTCCCTGGTGTTGGAAGGGTTAACTTTCTTCCTAGTGTGTGCGCACTGGGTGTGTCTGAGTGTGGGTGTGGCTACTTGGGCCTATATAGCTTCTGCTGTGATTCAGAAGTCTGAGGGGTACTTCAGCTATGTAAGCTGGAGTTGTCCTCCTTCTTATTTTCCATCTGCCAGTGAGGGCCACCCTTGTGGTCATACTGTCACGGCTGAGGATGGGGAAAACCCTCAGCCGTGCGATGCCAGAAGATGTTATTGGCTGCTCGTCCAGGACGACAGAATTAGGGAGCAGGTCACCTCCTATCGCGTCCCTAACCTGACCCTGACTCCTAACCAACAATCAAGAGTACGATGACTTCCTGCAAGCATGCAGCAATGCCATCCCACACGTTCAAGGACTAGAAGTACTGAACGACTATCTAGAAAACCACAGGATGCTAACTAAGCTACCTGAAGAAGTGGCTTCTAGATGGAATCGCTATGTGACTGAACAGTTAGATCTAGTCAAGAACTTCCCAATGCAACACGCCAGACCTGCAGGGTATAGCGACAGTGAGGTCACGGTATGGGCAATCGAGGGTTACTCACTTTTCTGAAGAGAACCCTGGGCAGGCATGCAACAGTGAAGGAGAGGTAGACACTAGTTCCTCTGGGGTACACTCTGTAGATAGGGACCAGGCCTGATGGTGTGTGAGGTGCCCTGGTTGTTGTAGGTGTTTTGAGTGCCTTAGGTAAGGTCCCTTTAAGGATCGTGACGCCAGTGCCTGTGACGGTGGCACACCGGTTTGCAGGAGGATTAAATGAGTACACAGTTGGTGAACCAAACGTTGCTTTACTTGATGAAAACAGTCCAACTTTGTACATGTAGTTACAGAAGATAATGCAGTCCTTTACAGTTCCAAATGCACAGCAGGTTTATGTCACAGCAGGTTTCAATCTTGCAAGATACTTGAGGGTATATAGTTAATGCTTTGCAGTGCAACGCTGCTCTATCCCCACAGCTATTCTAGCTGGCTGGATCCCAAGGCCCGGATGCCTAATTGCTGGCTTAAATCCTTGGTATAAAATCCTTCCTCCAGTATTGGCACTTGCCTAGGTTACAATACCTTCTTTTCCTAGCTGTCTCCACTGCTGGATAGGAAAGGTGGCTGCAGGTTTCTCCCAGGAGGTGCTTTCCTACTACTGGGGTATCTCAACTGAGCTATCCTTAGCCTCAGGAGCTTCAGGCTGACTCCTCTAGTCCCCTGGAATACACTCGGTCTCCAAGCAGGCTGTACTCCTTCTAGCCTCCTGGTGCAGCTAGGAACCAGGACTATCTAGCTGCATGTCAGGAGGAGGCCCTCAGCATATCCTGGGCACAGGACTCCTGACTATGAACTAACCCCTCCCTGTCTGGGCCTGGACATTTATACTAGGGGCACCCTATCTCCCTCTAGTGTCTGGAATGTTAAATTACACCCAACTAGGCCTGATAAGCATATAACAGGGAAACCATACATGTAAAAACACATTGAAAATACATTACAATGCATGGATAAATACCATATCACTGTCCCTTGTGAGCAGAAGTAACACGTTACCCAATTGACCCTTGTGTAGTGCCCACTCCTACCTAGTGGGACACTACACCAAGTTTTAAAGCGTTCTCTGAGTTCTTTAATAAGGAAGCATAGATAGCATGTAATCCAGTAACATCCTCTTATGTCTTAAAATCCTTAGAAAAAAGGCCTGCAAGAGAGATAAGACGTGCAAGGGCGACTAGCTATGCAACCAACACAACAGCTAAAGGTCCAGATACCTACGAGAGTAAGTTCAAAGTCACTACTGGGATCAGTAGAATGACAGAACTGACAAAACTTCAAGTGTATGTTCTGTGGAGAAAACCACTCCATACATAAGTGCCAACAATTGAAGAAGAAGTCCCCAGAAGAAAATAAAAAATTTGCACTTGAGAATCAACTGTGTTTTGGTTGTCTAAGAAAAGGCCATGTTACCGAGGAGTGTAAGAAAAGAGCCACACCACTACATGAAGAATGTCCAAAGAAAGATAAATCCTCAATACCTAAAGATACTGAGGAAGAAAAGAAAGTATCAGTATTCTCTTGCAGAGTGAGGGAGGGAGAGAGCAATGGCACATCGATGGTTGTACCAGTGTGCATTTCAAATCCTAAAAGGAGGAACAAGAAGGTATACGCCTATGCGCTACTGGATGCCCAGAGTGACTTCACCTTTATTGATCAAGAAATCTGCAAGAAATTACAAGTGGCTACAGAACCAATGATGCTCAAACTCGCCACAATGACGGGGAGAGACACATTAGTGAACAGTCAAAGGACTGAGAGTTAGAGGACTTCATTCAAACTGCACATTAGATCTACCTCCAGCTTATACGAAAGACGATATACCTCTAGATCAACATCGCATACCTACCTGTGAAACAGACAATGAATGGGAGCACCTATCTGTCATATCTCATGAAATGTCCCCGCTGAAAGAGTTTGGTGGTGGACTGTTGATAGGCTACGATTGTCCTGAATCCTTGGTACCACAAAAGATAATGACAGGAGGAAAGGGTAAACCCTATGCTGTTCAAACTGATCTAGGATGGGTCTAGGAAAACAGCAGATCACAAACTCAAGACAGGTGACAGGACTTTCCGTTCCGGCACTCGTATGTGAGGCAGCAAGGGACAAGAGCTCCGCACCAGAGAGACGATCACATAGCCACTGCAGCTTCCAGAGGGGTGCAAACCCCACTCACCTATTCCATATCTCCACCGGAGTGGATGGAGAAGTTCCTGACCAGAAGTGGCGCAAGTGTAGGAAGCCCGGCACATCGCAGGCACACAAAGCGCAACGTTGGGGAAGACAAGATGGCGGGCGCGGCAGATCGCATCATGCGCTCAGCTCGATCTTCATCTCAACGCCCCCCATAATCTTCGATGGCCATTGAACCGGTGGTGGACACGGACATTACTAACCATGAGCCTGAGATACTGCAAGGGCTGGGGATTGGCTGCAAGGCATTGGCTGTGGAAGTAGCAAAGCTCCTGGCCCCGGATATTAAATCCGCACTTGAGGCCACTGTGGAAACCACGTTGGCGCAACTACAGGCGGATGTTTCTCTACACTCGTCACGAATTTCAGATATGGAGCAAAAGATCAGCTCGCTTGAAAATGACCTGGGTCATTCCCAGAAACAGCTACAGGCAGTCCTCCAAATCTACCGCGGGGCTCCGAGACAAAGTAGAGGACCTTGAAAAAAGATCCAGACGCAGCAACATGCACATAATCGGCCTACCAGAGTCGATCCCATCCAACCAACTTGCATCGATATGTGCCGTGGATATAACAAAATCGCTGGGTATGCGTAGCCCTTGCACAGTGGAGAGGGTGCACCGTGTGGGACCACCGTGAATTTACCAAAATGGCGTGCAGAATAAAGACCAAGCCATGAGACCTCGCCCCACGATAGTCAAGTACCTGAACTATGCTGAGAAGGCTGATATTTTGGGGCATTTTAAGAAGAGGGGAAAACCAGTGGAAGTAAGAGGCTACAAGGTGCTTTTGTTTGGTGACTATAGTGCCGAGGTATCAAGACGGAGGAGGGCATTCTCAAAAATATGCTCAGCCCTTGTGAGGAAGAAGTGAAAATTTGCACTACTATACCCGGCGACTTTGAAATTTTTTAAAGAGGATGACTCATCAGAGGTCTTTGAAATGCCAGAGGATGCCGTGAACAGTATGGACCTATCAATACTGCACAGGGATGCTGTGTGATCGCCTGGCACACTCTCAGCAAGCAGGAGGCCACCATCAGCGCAACGAGATATACCATCTTCCCAAGGTCCCCGTTCGCCACGTCGACGATAGAATCGAACCTTTGATGATCGAAGCTACGAGAGAGACTGAAGTGTGGGGCACTTGCTCCGGGACCATACAAGTCCATGTGTAAAAATGGTTACGGTTGTGAGTTCTCTCTTTTGTTGTATCTAACGTTCATTCATGTTACCGTTGATCTCCATGGCTCTCATGGGCTGGTTACCAGCGGATTGCTCTGGTGAACCGCAACCCAATGACTGACTTGGAATCTTATTTAAATTGCCTGTTAGTGTATTCAGCCGGGGAATGATAAGGTTAAAAGGGGGACCCCTTTTTGTACTGGGCACAGGTCTCTCCTGGAGAGCGGATAGATGTTGTATCACTACTGCGGATTCTGAGCGAGGGAGGATAAGAGATAGCGAAATCTCTGTGAATACGAGAAAAAGGTGAAGTCAGGAATTTATAAGTTCGTAGTTACCTCCGTTGGTTAGGGGAGGTTTTTTCTCACTTTCGGTTGGGGAGGGAGGGAGCTTTACTCATAGCGCCACAGATAGTCTAAACGAAAACTTGAGTGAGGGATTAATATTATATTACCACAATGGTCAAAATCATTACCTGGAATGTTAAAGGTCTGCGCTAACCTCATAAGAGGCTGATGGTCTTACGTCATTTGAAAAAATTGCATGCAGACAATGCTTTATTACAGGAAACGCATCTTGGGGCAACAGATTTTGTGAGAATGCAAAAGTTATGGGTGGGAGAAGTGATAGGGTCCCCGTCGGACGGGAAAAAGGCCGGAGTACTCATACTGTTGCATAAAAGGCTGCAATATAAAGTATTGACGACAGACACTGATGAAAGTGGGAGGTTGGTTATCCTGACTATAGAGACCCCTGCAGGGAAGATGTCAATTTACAATGTGTACGCCCCGAATGCGCAGGCGGGTCCTTTCTTTGGAAATCTAGAAAGGCTCATCTTGCAGGATACCAACAACTTAGTGCTGGTGGGTGGAGATTTTAATGCGGTGCATTCGGTCTCTGAGGACAGAAAACGAACCAGGACTGATATGGCAGCTAGGTTGGAGGCATCGCCCCTGCTCCCTACCATGCTATAAACCACTAAATTGACAGATATCTGGCATCACTACAATCCCATGGAACGGGAATATACGCACTTCTCTCACTCGCAATGTGCTTGGTCCCGGATAGACTATTTCTTGGGATCCAGCCTATTGACCACCAAGGTGTGAGGGGTGGAGGTAGGGGAGATGGAAATCTCCGACCATTCGCCGGCGATATTGCGACTGAGAGAAGATGGCCCGAAAGACCAGGATTTCTTATGGCGTTTGTCGGGGTATTTGGCCACAGACGAAACTTTCCAATCTAAACTACTGGGATGGTGGTGGGAATATAAGGACACCAATGGACAGCACCAAGATAATCCGTCCCTGTTCTGGGACACAGCTAAGGCCGTACTACGGGGAAATATTATTTCCTATACCATGACTTCAAAAAAAAGAAACACGTTCCAAGTTCTTAGAGGCTACAAATAACTTGAGGTCACTCTATACTGCATTCCAGCAGAACCCCACAGAGGTCCAAATGGGTAACGGCTAAACATAACTATGATCACTATGCATAAAAACTGGAGAGGATCCATGCAGATCACTCTTCAGCCTATTTCTTTAAATTTGGGAATAAGTCAGGTAGATTACTGGCCAGGCTTGCGCAGGGGAAGAGGCCCCAATTACCACCCCCCCCCCGACTTAAGACAGCGAATGGAGAGCTAAGCAGTGACCCGAAGGTCACATTGGAGATTTTTAGGGATTACTATGAACAACTGTATGCTCAGGACCCTTGTGACATTCGGGAGGGGACTACTTTCTTGGACTCAGTCTCTCTGCCATCTGTTGGGGAGCCTGACCTGTTAACGTTAAATGCTCCCATTACGGAGCAGGAAATCTTATCGGTCATAAAATCCTTACACAATGGGAAGGCCCCGGGGCCTGATGGATTCCTGGCGGAATTTTATAAATCGCTGGGTTCAGCGGTGGTGCCTAGCCTACTACTGTTGTTTAATTCTATCATCCAAACCCAGACCGTGATGCCTTCGGGCAACCTGGCACATATTAAATTGCTACCTAAACAGGATAAAGACCCTACGCTTCCGGGATCTTATAGGCCAATTTCTCTGATAAATCAGGATCTAAAGATCCTTGCGAAGATAATGGCGAATAGGCTAGCAAATATCATGCCCAAATTGATTAGTCCACACCAAGTTGGATTTGTGAAAGGCCGTTCAGCAACAATTAATATTCGAAATAGTCTTGGCGGTCCAGGATTGGCTCCTCAGGAGGCGGCAGATGGACGAGGCTGGAGGGGAGGCTCTTTTGGCTTTGGATGCCGAAAAAGCTTTCGACAACGTTAATTGGCAATGGATAGGTCTGGTGCTAGATAGGATGGGGATCCAGGGCCCCTTTAGGGCGTTCGTCCAGGCGATTTATACCGCCCCACAGGCAAGAATCTGCCTTCCGGGGTTTTTATCGACCCCGTTCCAACTCCAAAAGGGAACGAGACAGGGGTGCCCGCTTTCCCTGCTTTTGTTCAACATAGCACTGTAACCACTGGCACTGCACTTACTTGGATCAGGGGTTTATGAGGGAATAAAGGTGGGGACTAGGGAAATTAAATTGACATGCTTTGCAGACGATATGTTGTTGTTCCTAAAAGACCCTGCCAAGGACCTGACAAAAGTGTTAGACTCCCTGAGTAGAGTGCGGACGTTCATGGGCTATAGGATCAATGTGGCCAAATGCCAGCTGTTGCACATAGGAGGTGGACCGGGAATGAGACACGACTGTGACTTGATTACGGTGGCGCGTGACTATATAAAGTACTATATAAAATCGGCAAGCGTCCGGCTATGATGTATAGGTTAAATTATGACCCGTTGATAACAAAAATTGTTCAGGAACTGCAAAGATGGCAGGAACTCCCGTTAACATTATTAGGGAGGGCGAACCTCATTAAAATGACTAGTTTTGCTAGGCTCTTATATCCACTACAGACGGTACCGCTTCTATTGAAACATACGGACATCCATAAGTTACAGACAGCGTTTGTGGCATTTTTGTGGAAGAAAAAGAGGCCCCGTATTGCGTACAAAAACTTTGTCTTCTAAAGTGGGCCTGCAATTACCTGACATTTGGGGCTACAATTTGGCAGCGCTCTTTCGATATATTCGAGACTAGGTGTGGGGAACATCTAATTATGCTGATAGGGGACTGGAGCAAGAACTAGTAGCGCCCCTTGATCTACACGCTCTATTGCATACGAAAATTGCATTGCTCCCAGAGATAGCTAAGCATGCCTCCATACTCAGGGACACAATAGCTACGTGGAAACATGTCAGGAAGTTATATCGGCTTCCAATTTACATCTCAGCCTATATGCCGTTATGGTCTCTCCCGTATTTCCCTCAGGGGAGAACTAATAAACTGTTCCAGGAATGGCGTCAAAAAGGTGTGGTGACTCTAGGAAACTTATTGGACACTGACAGACTGAAGTTACTGTCTTGGGAAGACGTACAGACCAAATACTCTATACCCTTACGTCAATACCTGCAGTATTTACAGGTGAAGGCATTCTGCGCAGCCCAATCAACATCACTGGGCACTGAGGCGGCCTAGATTTGCAGGTCTGATGGGCCAGGCTAATAATACGGATTCTATCTCTGTTTTATATAGAAAACTGATGAATATCAAGTTGGCGGGGTTGCGCAGACGGTCTTTAGAGAATGGGAGAAACAGTTAGCCGATGATAAACTTACCTTTAAAATACGAGAAGGGATGGATAAAATAAGGACTGCCATCAGTTGTGAACATTGGAGAGAAAGCCAATTTAGAATAATTCATAGGGCAACTTATGCCTACAATTTATCTTATGACAATGCGCCGGCGCACTATCTGAGACATTGCCCCAAGTGTGACATGTACAAAGCTGATCTCTTACATGGGATTTGGGGATGTGCTAACTTGAGACTATTTTTGGAGCAAGTATGTAAATACGTCAAAGATACCTGGGGGATTGAAGTCAAAGATGTACCCCAACAATGCGTGTTCCAGTTCATCCCCAGGGATCAGGAGGAAGGCTGACTCACCCATAGTGTGCACCAAAGGGCCACACGTCCTGCTGCTTGTGGCAAAGAAATGCATATTGAGAAAATGGCTAAAGCCCCAGGTGCCTACACTGGATGAGGTCATTGGCACTATGAAAGTACTTATGTATATGGATAGACTGGATGCGGAACGTAGTAAGGAAAGAGCCACACAGACCTTTATTCATAAATGGAGACCATTTATTGAGCACTCACTCACCACATATGAGATACAAGAGGTTATGAAACCATTTGTGGATACTACCTGGTATATGAAAGCACACTTGGCCGGCAGACTGGGCAAACTGTTAGTGTGGTGCTAATAGAAATATTTGGACTATCGGTGGTGCTATTTGTTAAATTTGTTGTTTAGGGAGGGGTAATTGGGAGGAGGGGGGATTCAAGGGCAGCGGAATGGAGATCTGGGTATTACACCAATATGCAACTAAATGGACTGGCTTAATTGTCTCTCCTACTATCAAAGACTTCATATTAATATTCTAGTAAAAGACCATTGTTAACACGGTGTACCGGATCTTAACTCGCTTTTCTTGTGGGGATGGGGAGGTGGGGTTGGGTCAAAAAAATAAATAAAGGGATCTAGGCACTATCTTGTCTAAACTGCAATATATTTTGTCTTGCATCTCTGAATTGTACATGCCATGTATCTTTAACCCCTTAAGGACATAGGGCGTACAGGTACGCCCTTGTGTCCTGGTACTTAAGGACACAGGGCGTACATGTACGCCCTGTGTATTTTCGATCACTGCCGTGATGCTGGCGGTGATCGGAACCCGGTGCCTGCTCCAATTATTGAGCAGGCACCTAGGCTAAATGCGCGGGGGGGTCCCGTGACCCCTCCATGTCAGCGATCGTGGCAAACCGCAGGTCAATTCAGACCTGCGGTTTGCTGCGATTTCTGCAGTTTCTGATCCCCGAAACTTTAGGATTCCTAAAAAATATCTCTATCTCCCCCCCCCCCTGCACCCCTGAGTGATTTTAGCCCGGTGGGAGGTGCAGGGGGAGGGTTGCGGGCGGTGCGGGAGGCGGGCGGTGCGGCAGGCGGGATCGCGATCCCCCACCCGCCTCCCCTTGAATAATCGTTGATGGACAGTGGGTATACCAGGGTGTCAGCACATTGCTGACACCCTGGTATAAACGGCTGAGATCTGTGATGCGATGTCAGCCGTTTAACCCTTTCCATACAGCGGTCCGTATGGACCGCTGTATGGAAAAGGTTAACAGCTCAGGGAGCTCCCTCCCTCTCCCATCGGGGGGCTGCTGTGCCTTTGCAGCCCCCAGATGGAGAGGGAGAGAGCCCCCAGACAGCCCCCCTCCTTACCCTTCCCCGTCTGCGCAGTTCTGGCCACTACTGAGCAGACGGGGAAGGTTCCCATGGCAACAGAACGCCTTCTCATGCATCCTGCTGTCCATGGTGCTGAACAGATCTGTGCTAAAGGCATTTTGAAATTGTATCTCTATTTTCCATTAAATCTTGTGCAACACCTAAAGGGTTAACAAGGTTTGTAAATCAGTTTTGAATACCTTGAGGGGTGTAGTTTCTTAGATGGGGTCACTTTTATGGAGTTTCTACTCCAGGGGTGCATCAGGGGGGCTTCAAATGGGACATGGTGTAAAAAAAAAACACAGTCCAGCAAAATCTGCCTTCCAAAAACTGTATGGCATTCCTTTCCTTCTGCGCCCTGCCGTGTGCCCGTACAGCAGTTTACGACCACATATGGGGTGTTTCTGTAAACTACAGAATCAGGGCCATCAATATTGAGTTTGGTTTGGCTGTTAACCCTTGCTTTGTAACTGGAAAAAAAATATTAAAATAGAAAATCTGCCAAAAAAGTGAAATTTTAAAATTGTATCTCTATTTTCCATTAAATCTTGTGCAACACCTAAAGGGTTAACCCTTGCTTTGTTAGTGGAAAAAATGGGTTAAAATTGAAAATTAGGCAAAAAAAAATTAAATTCTCAAATTTCATCCCCATTTGCCAATAACTCTTGTGCAACACCTAAAGGGTTAACGAAGTTTGTAAAATCAGTTTTGAACACCTTGAGGGGTGTAGTTTATAGAATGGGGTGGTTTCTATTATGTAAGCCTCGCAAAGTGACTTCAGAGCTGTAGTGGTCCCTAAAAATTGGGTTTTTGTCAATTTCTGAAAAATTTAAAGATTTGCTTCTAAACTTCTAAGCCTTGTAACATCCCCAAAAAATAAAATATCATTCCCAAAATAATTCAAACATGAAGTAGACATATGGGGAATGTAAAGTCATCACAATTTTTAGGGGTATTATTATGTATTACAGAAGTAGAGAAACTGAAATTTTGAAATTTGCAAATTTTTGGTAAATTAGGTATTTTTTATGCAAAAAAAAAAATTTGGGGGACTTAATTTTACCAGTGTCATGAAGTACAATATGTGACAAAAAAACTATCTCAGAATGGCCTGGATAAGTCAAAGCGTTTTAAAGTTATCACCACTTAAAGTGACACTGGTCAGATTTGCAAAAAATGGCCTGGTCCTAAGGTGAAATAAGGCTGTGTCCTTAAGGGGTTAACCGACAATCATTGTATGTGTTTCCTTAAATCTTGTTATCTCTTTCTACTGCCTGATCTGAATAAAAATTTTAAATAAAAAAAAAAAAGACAGGTGACAGGATTGTGTCATCAAATATCTGTCCAAGAGTTACCAACTATAAGTCCAACGAAAGTAATCAAGATCCTTGAATCCGACTTTTCAGACATAAGTTCTAAAGAAAAGAGTGTATCCCAAGAAGACATAAAGTTCGTACATACTCTAGAAGAAGTTGTACAGAAGAAGTTTGTACATACTCTAAAGTATTCAGCAGAATAAACAAGGTCATCTTGAAATGCCCTTACCTTTTAGAGAACGGCCTCATCTGCCAAATAACAGAAATCTTGCCCTAGCAAGATTGAAATGTTTGAAGAAAAAGATGGGAAGAGATCCCAAATTCAAGCAGGATTATTTGAAATTCATGGAAGACATCCTCAAAGAAGGACATGCAGAGAAAGTTAATAACCAATCTAAAGAAGGAGAAGTGTGGTACATCCCACATCAAGGTGTTTTCCACTCAAAGAAACCAGATAAGATTAGAGTAGTATTTGATTGCTCAGCAAAGTACAATGGTGTTGCATTGAATGATCATCTACTCAAAGGACCAGATCTTACAAACGCTCTGCCTGGAGTACTCTGTAGATTCAGAAAGTATCCTGTAGCGGTCATGTGTAACGCTGAAAAGATGTTCCACCAGTTTCATGTGAAAAATGAAGATAGAGACTTCCTGAGGTTTCTATGGTGGGAGGACAGAGATACAGACACAGAGCCAGCAGAATACAGAATGAAATTACACTTGTTTGGAGCAGCATCGTCTCCAGGTTGCGCCAATTATGGTATGAAGTACCTGGCCAATCAGAATGAAAAGGATTCCCCATCAGCTGCAAATTTTCTGAAGAAAAACTTTTATGTAGATGATGGTCTCATAAGTCTAGAGTCTACAGAATCTGCAATCAAACTAGTGAAAGAAAGCCAAGAGTTATGCGCAAGAGGAAACCTGCGCCTTCACAAATTCATCTCAAACAGAGAGGTACTGGAATCCATCAGTGACTCTGAACGTGCAGCAACAATGAAGAATGTAGATCTCAATTATGATCATCTTCCAGTTCAGAATGTACTTGGATTGGGATGGAATGTAGAGAACAAGTTCTTCTTTGAAGTATCGATTGAAGAGAAAGTTGCAACTAAACAAACCATTCTTTCCGCAGTGGCTTCTATATTTGATCCATTGGGATTCTTGGCCCCAGTAATCCTCATAGCAAAATATATACTGTAAGAATTATGCAGACAGAAGTTAGGATGGAATGAGCCCATACCTGAAAATTTGAGGCCAAGGTGGGAGAGTTGGATAAGAGACTTGCAAAACTTGAGAGAAGTTCGAATACCCAGATGTTTTGTACTTCATGATTTCGAAAAGTACAAGAAAATAGAACTTCACAATTTTTCAGATGCCAGGGGCTATGGTCAGTGCTTCTACATCAGAGTAATAGGAGAAGAAAAGATACACTGTACCCTGGTTATGGGGAAGGCCAGGGTTGCACCTACCAGTATTCAGACAATACCAAGACTTGAACTGACAGCAGCCGTAGTTTCAGCATCAGTAAGCAAGTTTCTGAGAGAAGAATTGGAACTGAAAATAGATGAAGAATATTCTTGGACAGACTCACAAGTTGTCCTAGGATACATAAAAAAACGAAGCTCGAAGATTCCATTCCTTTGTAGCCAAAAGAGTTGAGAAAATTCAGGAAATAACAAATCCGGAATATTGGCATCACATTGAAACAAAGCATAACCCAGCAGATCATGCTTCAAGAGGCCTGAATGTAACAGAATAAATAAAATAAATAAATAAAATACAAACTGGTTCACAGGCCCAGAGTTCCTTTGGGAAAAGGAAATCACACCCAGTAAAGGTTACACATAATTGTCTATGGGTGATCCAGAAGTAAAAGTTGTACAAACATTGAGCACTGCTGCCAAGTGTCAAGATGACATACTTGAAAGACTAGCCAGATGTTCAAAATGGAATACAGTCATAAACGTAGTAGCTCGAATTCAACGTTTGGCAAACGGAATCAGAAAGAAGGAGTTGTTGAATGTAGAAGAAAGAATGAAAGCTGAAGAAACAGTCATAAGACTCATAAAATAGAGATTCTACAGTGAAGAATTGAAGAGACTTAGACAAGAACCTAAAAGGCTTCTAAATAACCACCCATTGTACAAGCCTAATCTTGTTCTTAGGATGGTATACTGAAGGTGGGAGGGAGACTGGAAAATGCATTGTTACCTAGCAGAGTGCAGTTCTACCCAAAAACTCTACCTTCACAAGATTGATTATTGATCACAATCACAACAAATACTTGCATCAAGGAAAAAGCTTTACCCAAAGCTGTTTGAGAGAAGGTGGTTACTGGATTGTGAAAGGAAGCAAAGTTATAGCAAAATTATATAAGTAAATGTGTAGTCTGCAGAAAGGCACGTAGACCTACCGAAGAGCAAAGAATGGCAGATTTAACGGCAGATCTTGTAAACCCATCACCACCATTTCTTTATAGCGGAATGGATTGTTTTGGCCCATTCATCACCAAGCAAAACCGCAAGGAGTACAAGAGATATGGACTAATATTTACATGTCTGAGCTCCAGAGCGCTTCACCTAGAAATGTTAGAAGATGTGTCTACTGACGCATTCATCAACGCCTTGAGATGTTTCAGAGCCATTAGAGGTACCGTCAGAGAGCCTAGATCTGACCAAGGATCTAATTTTGTCGGAGTAAAGAATGAATTGAAGAAAGAGATCGATAAAGAAAAAGTAACCATGGTGATTGATCATGTGATGGACCATGTGATGAGCGCAGTGACATCACCACAGGTCCTTTTCCTCACAGATCATCAAAGAAGAAGGCAGAAGAGAAGCCGGGCTGGGCGAAATAGTGGATGAGGTGAGTTAAATTTAAAAAAAAAAATTTTTAACCCCTTCATCCCAATTTTACTAAGCATTCTGTATTAAGAATGCTATTATTTTCCCTTATAACCATGTTATAAGGGAAAATAATAAAGATCGGGTCCCCATCCCGATCTTCTCCTAGCAACCATGCGTGAAAATCGCTTCTATGGGGCCTGCGTTGCGTGAAAAGCGCACAATATAGAGCTTGCTGCAATTTTCACGCAACACACAAGTGATGAGTGAAAATCACTGCTCATGTGCACAGTCCCATAGAAATGAATGCGTCCGGATTCAGTGCGGGTGCAATGCGTTCACCTCACGCATTGCACCCTTGTGGAAAACTCGCCCGTGTGAAAGGGGCCTTAGGGTAGGGCTACACGGCGACAATCAGTCACGTGACATACACATACATGAGCAAAAGGGTAACCATTTTTTGATCTTTAGATTTCGGGCTCCATATCTCACCATCCACTACAGCTTGGAACATGAGAATACCATTATTTTATAGACAATCATCTTGGCTATTGCACACAACTGTTTAGCATATGATTAGTTATGAAGATTCTTGTCATGTAGCCGCATTGTTACTGTTTGCTCCTAATTTTAATTTTAATTTTTTATTTATTTTGTAAATTCACCTTTGGCTTTCAACACTGCCTGAATCCTTCTGGGCATGCTCTCGATCAGATTCAAGCATGTCTCGACCGAAATCTGTTCCCAGGTTTCTTCTACACATTCCCAATGTTGGTGCATACTGGTCGACTCACTTGGGTACGAATGCAGCTTTTTTTCTAACTCTACCCACAAGTGTTCAATTGGGTTGAGGTTTGGGGACTGTGGGAGCCAATCCAGCACCTCTACTTCATTGTCATTGAATCATTTATTTGTCTCGATGTATGCTATGTCGTCCTTTTCATAGCCATAGTACTCGAGTGTACGAAGTAACTCCTCTTGTAGGATACTCAAATATAGCTCAGCCTTGAGATCATCATCGATCCTTGTCAAGTATCCAATGCCTTTTGCTGTGAAACAACCCCTCATCATCAGACTTTTTCCACCACACTTTTTCTTGATCCGTTAGCCCCCTTTTCCTTTGTTTCTTCTAGACCCATTTGAACCCATCAGAGCCCAGTCTATTGACTTTCATCTCATCACTGCAAATCACCCGTTTCCATTTTCCCACTGTCCACCGTTCATACATTTTTGCAAACTCGAGCCAACACTTCTTAAGACGATATTGAAGTCAAGGCTTCTTCACCTTTTTTTGGGCCAACATTACAGACTTTTGTAATGCGCGTTGCACGGTGCTTGCATGGATGTCTGTGATCTCACTATTGCGAAACATATGAGCCACCTCCACTGCCGCATTTGTCACGCCAGAACTGATAGACCATGTGATGAGCTGACTTGTTGACGCCGATATTTTGCCTGGACGGGATGGACGGACTTCATTTCATATTATTCCAACTGTCATGCCACTTACATGATGCAGTTTTCTTGGCCAAGATACCACTATTGATGAGCTGGATGATGTTTCTCTTTTCGTGGAAAATCTTGTTCATCTTCTTCTTCACAACTACACTGCAACATGTGTTGCGCAACATATTTTATAATGCTAGTCTATGGTGTCACACTGCGACATGCTGGACTGCAACACGACAGTCGCACAAAAATCCATCTTGGATGGGCTTTTTTGCAACTGTCGTGTTGCAGTCACAGCATGTCGCAGTGCGACACCATGGACTAGCATTATAAAATATATTGTACGACTAATAATCGTGTGACAAATGTCATGTAGCCCTAGCCTTACTGTCACTGCTGCTGTTGCCACCCTCCCCACTCAGTCATGAGGCCACTATTGTTACTGCCACTGCTGCTGCTGCTGCAACCCACCCCACTCTGCAAGAAAATTTTGATTAGTGCCAACATGCAAACAAAATACGTATGGCAGCATACTGTTATACATACAAACAAAAGAACTAGGGATTAGGGATTATTTTGGATTACAGTGTTGTATAGTGGTATACCTACCATACATGAAAATGGAAGCTCTTTGCACACATTTTTGATAAAATGTGTGTAGGGACCATCTTCAAACATCAAGGAGGCTTCTGCAGATCTAACACTAAAAGCACTGCCTCTTCTGGGTTTAACCTAAACCCACAATGTTAAGGGCGGTGAAGGAACCAGCTATATTTATACTCTGCTCAGAAGCCCTGGGCAGATGGGTGGGGAATACTTAATCTATCATGGGGCTCCTACTTGAATTTTGGAGAACTGCACAGTCCATGACGATAAATTAGACCTGAGGGTAACAGTGTGCTATAATTCTGACGCACAGTAAATCTACAGCTAACAGAAGGGATTAAAAAGCATGTGTTTGGACTGCCACAACATGATTTTATATAATTTTAGTATTTTTTTATCCATTACTTTATTGACACTGCCTCCATTTTTTTTATTTTGTTCCATTTTTTTGGCTATACTGAAGGTTGCTGTATACTTTTCTTTTTGTTTAACAGAAGAGATCAGCTATGAATCTTGGTGCACTGCATGGTAATGTAGATGGCAATAAATTACACCTATAATACTGATGACACAGTACCTACAGAATGGATTAACTATGAATGTCGGTGCACTAGAATGCAATGCACACGGCGATACACTCTCCCTGCTATTAAACTCCCAAGCCTTCACACTAAGATTTGGCTACCCGAGTGGGGTGAATATGATTAGGCAGAGCTTCCTGGGTATACCTGATTTATCACAATTCGTGACAAATTAATTTGTAACAATCAAATTTCTTGTTGAACTTCGGCAAATAGACTGAATCGAATTTTTCAAAACCTCTCATCTCTAGTAAACAGTGCGAAAAAAGGGAAGGGAGCGGCACACAATTTGCATGTATGGAGCCTTGAAACTCCTGACTGCAGCTCTGGATCCAAGCCTGCTTTAAAGCCTTGTTGGAAAAACCTCACCCTTAGGCCTCATGCACATGACCATTGTTTTGGTCCGCATTCTAGACGCAGTTTTTGCGGCTTGGATGCGGACCCCTTCACTTCAATGGGGCCGCAAAAGATGCGGACAGCACTCCATGTGCTGTCCGCATGCGTTGCTCCGTTCTGTGGTCCGCAAAAAAATATATAACCTGTCCTATTCTTGCCCGCTTTGCGGACAAGAATAGGCAGTTATATCAATGTCTGTCCATGCAGTTCCGCAAATTGCGGAATGCACACAGACGCCATCCGTGTTTTGCGGATCTGCAATTTGCTGACCACAAAACACACAACGGTCGTGTGCATGAGGCCTAAGGAATTGTTCACACGACCGTGGTTTTGGTCAGCATCCGAGTCGCATTTTTTGCAGCTCACGTGCGGACCTATTCACTTCAATAGAGCTGCAAAAGATGCGGACAGCACTCCATGTGCTGTCCGCATCTGTTGCTCCGTTCCGTGGCCCCCCAAAAATTATGAGGCATGTCCTATTCTTGTCCGTTTTGTAGACAAGAATAGGGATTTCTATAATGGGCCTCCTGTTCTGTTCCGCAAACTGCGGAAGGCACACAGGCGGCATTCGTGTTTTGCGGACTGCAAAACACGGCACGGTCGTGTGAACAAGCCCTAAGGCTATTTTCACACGATTTTGCTGATCTGCAAAACACGTATACCGGCCCATGTGCGTTCCGCAATTTGAGGTACAAACATGCCGCGGCTATCATATAAAATGCCTATTCTATAGGACATGTTTTATTCTTTTTGTAGGGCCGAGGAATGGAGCAACTCATCTTTTGCGGCCCCATAGAAATGAATGCGGACTCATTCATATGTTCGTGTGAATTTAGCCTAAGGCCTCATGTACATGAACGTATTTTCTTTCCGTGTCCATTTAGATTTTTTTGCGGACTGTATACTGAACCATTAAAAAAAAAAAAAAAAGGAAGTTACTCCATGTGCATTCCGTTTCCATATGTCCATATTTTCGTTCCGCAAAAAATAGAACATGTCCTATTATTGTCCGCTTTACGGACAAGGATAGTACTGTTCTATTAGGGACCAGCTGTCCCGTTCCGCAAAATACGTAATGCACACGAACATCATCTGTATTTTTTGCATATCCGTTTTTTGCGGACCGCAAAATACATATGGTCGTGTGCATGAGGCCTAAGGCCCATTTAACGTGAGCGAGTTTTCCATGTCAGTGCAATGCGTGAAGTGAACGTATAGCACCTGCACTGATCCCGACCAATTAATTTTAATAGGTTTGTGCACATGAGCGTTGTTTTTCACGCATCATTTCTGCGTTGCTTGAGAATTGCAGCAAGTCCTATATTCTACATTTTTCATGCAGCCCTAGAAGTTAATGGGGCTTCAGTGAAAAACGCATTACATTTGGATGCAATCTGGATGCTGTCTGGATGCATTGCATTTTTCACTGATGGTTACCTGGAGATGTTTGCAAATCTTCAATTTTTTTTCACGCGCGTGGAAAACGCATCAAAACTGATTACATCCGACATAAAAACTGAAAACCTGAACGCAATTGCAGACAAAATGACTGAACTTGCTTGTGAAATTGTGCGAGTTTCACTGAACGCATTCTGAATGCATCCTGGCCCAATATATATTTTGTGTGAAAGAGTCCTAAGACACAGCATCATTGCTGACATCCCGTCTACAGGGCAGGGTCCAGGAGAATGTGTCTGAAGGGCAGAGCCTAACAAGCCTTACCACACCTCAGATATAGAAGTGATGTCAGGAAAATGTCACTTGACCATGATGGATTGCAGGAAAATGGGGCTTTACAGATAAACAATCGCTATTAGTAAGTGATAGTATGTGTTGTTTCCTGTCAATTAATGCTAAAAATTGGCAATACGGAATACTCCTTTAACTCTTTCGATACAGCGGGTGCCATCGCCGGCGGGTCTCTGCTGTTTCAAGCAGCAGAGGCCCGCAGCTAATGACTTCGAACAGCAATGATGCCAATCGTGGTCATTAAAGCCTTTAGATGCCGTGAAAAGTGTTTGCTTCCACGTTATTACCGGCATCCCCGTGCGGCCAATGGAGCTGCCAGCAATTAACTTTAATACGATGAGTCTCTCTGAAGAGACCCAGTGTATTAAAGCTGCAATTCTTATATTGGCCAGTAGGTGGCAGGTGAATCAGCAGTTCACATATTACCATGCTCCTGTATGGAGTGTGGTAATATTTAATTAAAAAAAATTTGAATGTTGTGGCCTCCTACCCTGGCTACAAAATATAAAAAAGTAAAAAGAAATTTAAAAAAATATATAAAAAATTTAATATTAAAATTAAATAACCCCCTTTCCTTAGAATAAGAAAATAAATACATAAATAATAAAAAAAATAAACATTGTGGGCATCGCCACGCCTGAAAATGCCTGTACTATTAAAATGATCTTTCCTATACGGCAAATGGCGTAATGGAGAAAAAAAAAAAGTATCAAGATTGCCGATTCGCCATTTTTTCATTGCTTCTCCCAAAAAATTTAAGTCACGCACACTCCAAAATGTTATCAATAAAAACTACAGATCATCCTGCAAAAAAATTAGCCTCCACAGAGCTCAGGAGACATAGCTATAAAAAAAAGTAATGGGGGTTAGAATATAGTGATGTAAAAAAATGTTTTTTTTACAGTATTTAGAGATATAAAACATATATATGTGGTATTGTTGTAATCATACTGACCAAACAAATGAAGGGCACACATAATAATTTTTATTTTATTTTTTCAATTCCACCTGTCACGTTCGGGTGTGGGAGGGAAACATCACAACGAACATAGGAGGGAAAGGGGTGAGGGAATAAGGACTGAAAACTAGAGAAGGCTGTGTACTGGCTTGTACACACTGATACTTTTTGGCGCAAAACCACAATAGCACATGTCGTCTTTTTTTAGAATTATTTATTTGTTCGGATGACAACGCGTTTCGGAGTAAAAATACTCCTTTATCAAGTCTAAAAGAAACAGTAGTATGTGAAGTGATGGTATCAGGGGATGATACATAGGGATAAAACATATCGAAAGAACAAGATATATATATATGTATAGGTATGTAAATAACAATAATAATAGATCATAACAATAATGGATCAGATAGAGGTGGGATTAAAATTTGCGGTATAAAATATACGGTAAAACAATTTTTAAAAATTGCGAGAGGGAGCCGTGGTTGAAGCGGTGGCCTAGGTACAGAGAGAACGGATGGACTAATGTAAAGTAATGAATAATAAATTAAGGATAGAGAATATAATGAAAATAAACTGAAATAAAGCTGTAATTTTGGATGTGACTGTGGGTGCAACTGTCATGGGATTCATAATTGATTGTATTATTGCTCCAGTTGTGATTGGGCTAACTACAAATGTACTTTTGTTTGAACGATGATACATATATATACACGCATATACACACACACCTGCATGTGAAATAGGAAGCAAACTTAAACATCTAGATACTTAAATACACATGTACAGTAGTAGAATATGTGACGGTATATGTGGGTGGTAGGGGGAGGCAATGGGGGAAGAAGATGGAGGCAATTACCTTATGGGCCGGGCAGACACGGTTGGCAGGGCTGGTCCAATTGCTGTAGTTAAAATAAGGGGAAAGACATTATTATCCAGGTGGGTTAAATGTTTGGATTGGTATGGGTGGTTAGTTTAAATGATCAGATTTAGTGGGATCAGATTCAGTGGGATACATGGTGTGGTATTGGTCCGCTTGTTACCTGGTGCCTGGTCCTGTCCTTGTGTAGCGCGGCTTGCCATGTGCGTGCAGGCGCGCGCTTTAAGAGCCAAACAGAGGGAGGAGGTGTGGCAGTGTGCCGGCATACGATTGGAGGATGTGAGGAGGCGGGGGGCGGGGCTGTTCACGGACTGCTGCGGTGGAGTTCCTTAGTGTCTGTGCGCTCTGGGGAAGGTGTGGCAGCTTGCTGGCAGTTGATTGGTGGAGGCAGTTACCTGGGGGCGGAGCTATTCTCGGGCTGCTGCGGTGAACTCTGTTGATGTCAGTGCGCTGATGTTGTTGCGCTGATGTCGGCGGTTAAGTGCTGTTGTCGGGGAATAGGGTGTGTGGGTGTAGGCTGTATGCATAGGATCAGTAGTGTGGGTGGTATGTGAAACCTGGGTGGACAAAATTAGGATGAGATGAGGTTGATTATGGGGGCAACGTGAGGTTAATGAGGTGTGGTGGTGAATAGGAGTGATAGTGGGTGACAATGGTGATGATAATGGCACCTCTGATGTTAATGATGATTGTTATAGTGGTGGTATAGGGGATTGGTTGATGCGACTACATGGTGGATAATTCATGTGTGATGGTGTATGGTGATGGGCCGAATTGCGTACTCACCTGTATATGTGTATGTGTGTGTGTACGCACAAACGTGCATGCGGACACTGGTGTGAATGGATTGGGTAACTGTATAAAATTATATTATTATATACTTATATACGCGCATGTTCACTCGCATGTATATACATGCACATACACAAGCAACTGCATGTGAATGTCAATGTGAGTGTGATTGGTATTGTTTTCGGAATGTGTGTTTTGACGGAGGGGGGGTTTTGGCTATTAGAAGCAGTTGCTTTTGAGGGATTCGTTAAGACCATACGGCTCTATTGTCTGTAGTTTGAATATCCAAAACACCACAAGAAATGGAAGAACAACGTCCCATTCAGTCAGTTCAAACGCATCCGGAGAAACTGTACTAGTGACGAAGACTTCAAACAACAAAGCCAAATCATTGAAAGGAGATTCTTAAACAAAGGGTACCCCAGTGGAGTCATCAAGGCAGCCCTCAAGCGAACACAAGGATACACACAAGAAAATTGCTTATCCTCAAAAACTGAAGAGGTCGGTTCAAAAACCACCAAGAAATATCAAACCTCCTTCACCACCACATTTAACACCAACCATAATGTCTTGCGCAATATTTTTTCAAAACACTGGCCCATCCTACAAGTGGATCCGTTCCTAAAAAAAACACATCCAATCAAAACGTCAAATAACTTTCAGAAGAGCACAAACCCTCAAGAATCTCATCGCCCCCAGTCGTTTACGGTCCCAAAAGACACACAAACCATCTACGGCAACCATGTTCCCCCAAGTCTTTGGAAGCTTCAAGTGCGGACACCGCCGATGCAAATGCTGCGATAACATCTCCTCCCGGGTCACCAATTTCACTAGCAATGTCACCGGAGAACAATTCAAAATCGAAAATTTCCTAAACTGCTCGTCCTCCTATGTCATCTATTTGCTCGAATGCACCTGCGGATTACAATATATAGGCCGCACTACCATGACTCAGAGAGAGAACAAACAAACACCGGTGGAATATCACTAACGGCTTCATAAAACATGGAGTCTCGCGACATTTTCTCAATTGCCATAACAAAAATCCTGTGGACCTCTCAATAACACCAATAGAGCAAATCCCGACCACCTGTACCAACCGGTACCAAAAATTACGAAGAAAAGAAATGTTTTGGATATTCAAACTACAGACAATAGAGCCGTATGGTCTTAACGAATCCCTCGAAAGCAACTGCTTCTAATAGCCAAAACCCCCCCTCCGTCAAAACACACATTCCGAAAACAATACCAATCACACTCACATTGACATTCACATGCAGTTGCTTGTGTATGTGCATGTATATACATGCGCAGTGAACATGCGCGTATATAAGTATATAATTTCAACTTATAATTTTATATAGTTACCCAATCCATTCACACCAGTGTCCGCATGCACGTTTGTGCGTACACACACACATACACATATACAGGTGAGTACGCAATTCGGTCCATCACCTTCAATATTACCATACACCATCACCTACACCATCACACATTAATTATCAACCATGTAGTCGCATCAACCAATCCCCTATACCACCACTATAACAATCATCATTAACATCAGAGGTGCCATTATCATCATCACCATAGTCACCCACTATTCACCACCACAGCTCATTAACCTCATGTTGCCCCCATAATCAACCTCATCTCACCCTAATTGTTGTCCACCCAGGTTTCACCCACCACCCACACTACTGATCCTATGCATACAGCCTACACCCACACACCCTATTCCCCGACATCAGCACTTAACCGCCGACATCAGCGCAACAACATCAGCGCACTGACATCAACAGAGTTCACCGCAGCAGCCCGAGAATAGCTCCGCCCCCAGGTAACTGCCTCCACCAATCAACTGCCAGCAAGCTGCCACACCTTCCCCAGAGCGCACAGACACTAAGGAACTCCACCGCAGCAGTCCGTGAACAGCCCCGCCCCCCGCCTCCTCACATCCTCCAATCGTATGCCGGCACACTGCCACACCTCCTCCCTCTGTTTGGCTCTTAAAGCGCGCGCCTGCACGCACATGGCAAGCCGCGCTACACAAGGACAGGACCAGGCACAAGCTGACCAGTATCCCAATAAATCTGATCCCACTAAATCTGATCATTTAAACTAACTATTTAAACTAACCATCCTTACCAATTTAAACATTTAACCCACTTGGATAATAATGTCTTTCCCCTTATTTTAACTTTAGCAATTGGACCAGCTCTGCCAATCGTGTATGCCCGGCCCATAAGGTAATTGCCTCCACCTTCTTTCCCTCCATCGCCTCCCCCCACCACCCACATCTACCATCACATCCTCTACTACTGTACATGTGTATTTAAGTATCTATATGTTTAAGTTTGCTTCCTATTTCACATGCAGGTGTGTGTGTATATGCGTGTATATATATGTATCATCGTTCAAACAAAAGTACATTTGTAGTTAGCCCAATCACAACTGGAGCAATAATACAATCAATTATGAATCCCATGACAGTTGCACCCACAGTCACATCCAAAATTACAGCTTTATTTCAGTTTATTTTCAATATATTCTCTATCCTTAATTTATTATGCATTACTTTATATTAGTCCATCAGTCCTCTCTGTACCTAGGCCACCGCTTCAACCATGGCTCCCGTTCGCATTTTTTTTTAAAATTGTTTTACCGTATATTTTATACCGCAAATTTTACCTCTATCTGACCCATCATTGTTATGATCTACTTTTATTGTTATTTACATACCTATACATATATATATATATATATATATATATATTTTGTTCTTTTGATATGTTTTATCCTTATGTATTATCCCCTGATACCATCACTTCACATACTACTGTTTCTTTTAGACTTGATAAAGGAGTGTTTTTACTCCGAAACGCGTTGTCATCCGAACAAATAAATATTTCTAAAAAAAGACGACATGTGCTATTGTGGTTTTGCGGCAAAAAGTATCACAGTGTGTACAAGCCAGTACACAGCCTTCTTTTAGCAGTCTACATCACTCCTCTGGAGTACCGGCGACTCCAAGGATTGAGAAATATACCGGCAGCATACCTCATCGAGATCGGATTTTTATCCCCCGCCTTTGCAAGTGTTGCGCTGACACAAGCACAAACACCAGAAGGTGAGTGGAACTACTGATACAATACTCTATCTAACACTATCTACCAGAAACTACTACCCTATGAGCGCCTTGTTTCCCGTTTATCTCGCCAAATTAGCTGGAAACTAGAGAAAGGAGATAGACACCTCCTAGTAAAACCCTAATCAAAGTCCTGACTAACTACCAGTATGAACAGACCCCAGAGGTAGGTGAGTTCATACACAGGAATACCTAATGTCCTAACTCACCCTATAGAACCCTGGTACTAATGTCAGGACTGAGACAACCTGTTCCTCCAAAAGGAAGGACAAACAGGCCTTAATACAAATGACAGGGAAATGCAACACATAAAATAACCCAAACAAAATACAAAAGGGAAAGATAACACTTAACTTCAAGTGGCTATAGCAGCACCAGGAACTCAACCGAGATCCACAACCCAAACTGAAACTATAAACTGCATAGCATAGTGGGAGAAACAACAATAAATAGAGAAGGTTAATGACCATAATAGCCACACCTGGGGATAGATGTGGCAAGCAGCAGAAACAACACAGACGTCATTTGATCCAAACGGAAAACATGTCAGATCAAACCACGTGTTGCCAGCCTCACTGATCTCCTGCCACCTGTCGCGGGAACATCCGTGACACCACCCCATTTGGAATTTTATTCCCTCTTCCCACTACGTGGTTTTCTATATTGAATGGTAGCATTAGGAAGTACAACTTAGTACAAGCCCTTATATGGATATGTGAACTGAAAAATAAGGAAATTATGGCTTCAGGAAGATAGGGAAGAAAAATGAAAACAAAAAAACCTACGGTATCCAGGAGTTAATATATACACTATATGGAGAAAAGTATTGGGACCCACCTCTTAATCACTGAATTCAGATGTTGCATGCAGTCTGCCATTGCAAACATTTGTGAAAGAATAGGTCGTTCTTAAGAGCTCAATATTGTAGTGTTGTTTTCATGCCTGTTACTTTGTACAGGTTGGTTTTAATGCTTTTTTTGTCCTGAGGGAAAACGCCATCCCTAGAGCAAGTTCCACTTTGGCTAAATACAGAAACTGATCATGAAAACACCATGAAAAAACACTGAGTTTGCTTTGTGGCACACTGACAGGCCAAATAAATAATAGTAAAAGTCCAGCTCACCTGCATCAGCAGTTTTGAGAGTGCACGGATGGGGTGAGACCCAAGCATATAAACTTGAACGGAAAAGAAGAAAGATCCAGCACCTTGTTTTTCTTGCTTGACGTTTATTCCACAAACCAAATGTACAGCGGTGATAGAAACCTCCAAAAATAAGCCCCAGTGATTAAGAACCATCTGGTTCGAAACATATAGACCGTACTGGGGCTTATTTTTGGAGGTTTCTATCACCGCTGTACATTTGGTTTGTGGAATAAACGTCAAGCAAGAAAAACAAGGTGCTGGATCTTTCTTCTTTTCAGGCCAAATAAATGCCAGATTTATTGAGTGACGTGTATGCTGCAGTGTTACATACAGGGGAATAGCAAAACAACAATTACACCATAGCCCTTTTGCATTTTTTTTCTCACGCCATACAAAATGTGTTATAAATGATGCATTATCTTTTTTGCTAAAGGTCGTTACCATTGTGGTGGCTCCATGTACCTAATTTTTAATGCTGTTTTAATGAAAATATTTTTATATTTATTGCCCCCCCCCCCCCCAGTCTTTTTTTTGTAAACTTAAATTCACTTTTAAATTTTTGGGGTCTAGAAGCAGAAATCATTTGATAACCCTTATAATGCCAATAAGTACGAACACCGCAATTAGTGCTTAATGGTATGTCTATTTGTTGGAAGGAGTTAATTGTTCTGTATGTTTGTGTATCTTTATGTGCATATTCTTTTTTCAGGAGCTCCTTCTACACAGTTGAATGCTGTTCCACAGGTAATTATAACATTACTTATCTTATTGTATTTAACACTTTGTAGGGAACCTGCCAGGGGATTTATACTGCCCTTAGGGCTGCATGGGATAGAGGGAAAGAAGCTGAGCTCTGAAATGAAGAGACCACTCCAATGTTTTTCTTAAATCAGCGTCTCCTCACGTACCGTATAGCAGCCATTACATTCCAGTGTTGAATTCCATCACAGGCACACCTCATTTTACTTATTGAGGTGCTGATTAGATGATCACCAGTAAATATACATCAAAAGGAAAAACAACATCTCGGTGTCGGCACTGCTGCCACTTCTAAGGTAGACTGGAGTTTGTTTGCATTGGCGTGCCATATCGTGGGCGGTGCTCAGCACTTGTAAAAGCATCCAAACTTGTAAAGAATAGAAAATAGGACTTGCGGCACTCACCCTATTTTATTGCAGCATTTATTCAAAGTCATAAAAACAAAATTGCGGGTGCGGGCACTCACAGGCGGTGATGCCGTTTTGCGCGATCATCACTCACACAACGATATGTATATACAGGTCCTTCTCAAAAAATTTGCATATTGTGATAAAGTTCATTATTTTCTTTAATGTACTGATAAACATTAGACTTTAATTTTTCAGCACGACCTGGCACCTGCTCACAGTGCCAAAACCACTGGTAAATGGTTTACTGACCATGGTATTACTGTGCTCAATTGGCCTGCCAACTCTCCTGACCTGAACCCCATAGAGAATCTGTGGGATATTGGGAAGAGAAAGTTGAGAGACGCAAGACCCAACACTCTGGATGAGCTTAAGGCCGCTATCGAAGCATCCTGGGCCTCCATAACACCTCAGCAGTGCCACAGGCTGATTGCCTCCATGCCACGCCGCATTGAAGCAGTCATTTCTGCAAAAGGATTCCCGACCAAGTATTGAGTGCATAACTGAACATAATTATTTGAAGGTTGACTTTTTTTGTATTAAAAATACTTTTCTTTTATTGGTCGGATGAAATATGCTAATTTTTTGAGATAGGAATTTGGGGTTTTCATGAGCTGTATGCCAAAATCATCAATATTAAAACAATAAATGGCTTGAACTACTTCAGTTGTGTGTAATGAATCTAAAATATATGAAAGTCTAATGTTTATCAGTACATTACAGAAAATAATGAACTTTATCACAATATGCTAATTTTTTTAGAAGGACCTGTATATCTAAAAAACAAAACTCATTCATCTACATTACTAAATGAAAACAGCTAGATCATTTTTATCATTTAAACCCAAAGGTCCTATAGCATTTGTTTTCATTATCCAAGAGGCCCCCCTTTGAAGCAAATGGCGATGTCTATAGCATCCATTCTTTAATATTCCCACTACTTCTATACCTGCACATGTGACGACATTACTGTCCCCCCATGTGCTTCTTTAACATGTTCAATCAATCTTGGTGAGCCTATCCCTGTTCTTATAGATTGCTTATGTTCTCTGAACCTTACATAAAGACATCTTATAGTTTTCCCTATATAAAACCTTCCACATGGACAGAAAATGACATAAAGCAGGAACTGTGTTTCACATGAGATAAATTATCTTACTACATGTTCCACACTATATTCAAATTCCTAGATTTTATTATAAACATACAGGCTGTACATTGACCACATTTATAATTTCCCTGTGGGATACCCTTTTCTAGCCAGTTCTCATTTTTACTCTCAAAAGTGCTACACACTTCTAAAACTTACTAATGGTGGATTTCTTGTTTTCTCCTTCAGATCCTCATCATATGCAAGGAGATGCAAGTTATTCATAATTGCTTTTTTTATGCGCATTGCCATTGGTGTATATTTAAAAGTGAACACTGCTCTCCCTATCTTCTCTTTTTTTATTATTATCTCTCCTATCTTTTTCTTCACTCCTTCACGGTTCTTAAAAAGGATTCATCAATTATTTTCTCAGGGTACCCTCTCTCTAATAATCTCCTTTTCAAATCTTTAGATTCTATAAAGTCTACATCTTCACTAGCTATTCTTCTCAATCTTGTAAACTGTCCAAATGGTACTGCTGTTTTTACATATTGGGGATGGAAGCTCCTAAAGTGCAAGAGGGAATTTTGTGGCAGTCGATTTTCTATATACTTTTGTTTTGATTGTCCCCCCTTCTACTTTAACCTTCACTTCTAAAAATTCCATCTCTTTCGAGTCTTACTAGTAAACGTCATATTCATATAATTTTGAGTGTTCAAAAACTCCACAAATTCCTCAAATTGCACTTCAGTTCCTCTCCATATAATAAACACATCATTAATACATCTCAAGAATATCAAGATTAAACCAGGCACTCAATATAGAGATTAAATCAACCAAACTATTTATTAAGGGAATAGTTCCCACACTCGCGATATATATACACAATAAGATATACAATAAAATATGCCAATAAAATACTAAAATCACATAATTCACTTAAGAGGAAACTTATCACATAGCAGCAATGGTTCCCGTATACTTGCTGACAATGATGCGGTTTGGAATTAGATACCGCAACCCTTGTTCCAGTCTGGAGGAAATCGCAATTCCGTATGTAGTAACAAGTCTTATGGACATGCGCCGGTCTTAACTTGGTAATCACAAAGTGCAACAAGGTGGCGTCCCACCTGTTTGAGCAACTGTGTTGCTTTGTTTTACCTGGCCGGTGTGTCCTTATCCTACGTCCGGACCTAAGGAGATGTACTGTGGGAACGATGTCACCTGGATATCCACTCACAGAACTTCGTTTGTGGCTTTTCATGCAGGGATTCCTCCGGTGTTCGTCACTCACAGCTATTCGGTTTTAAAGTCCAGGGGAGCTACTGTCCCAGCATGCTGGTGCAAGGTATTAACCATACGTGTTTCGGGGTGGTCTGGATGGCCCCTTCCTCAGTGGTAACCTTGAATTGCTTCCCCACATCCTTTTATATAAAATTGTAGAAAAAGCAAAGTCCGGACAAGGATCTCATCATACGGAAAACATGGAAAGCTTGAATTATCCAGTATAATCCTTGTATGCGATTTTCTTGTACATTTCTTGAAGTGCGGTTTTTCGGGATGCGATTTTTTAGAAATTGCGTTTTATCCTCCATTGCTGCTTAAATATGAATTAAATCATATGCCATATAATTTTTATTACAATATAATTTTTAAAATAAGTAAAAAATGTAATGATCCACAGACACTTTATTCACATCTCAAGAATAGTTTTATGTTGCTCGCATACTTGTTTCTGGTGGTGAACACATGTTCGTCCTCAAAAGCTGACAGGTATAGATTTGCAAAAGTGCAGGAGACTGGGGTCCCCATGGCCATTTCTGTTTTTTGGCAGTACCGTTTATTGTCAAATGTAAAGGCGTTGTGTGTCAAGACAAAACTCAAGGCCTCCCTTACAAATTCCACATATTCCTTACTTTTCTGCTGACACTCCAATATTTTTCCTATTACTTGTACTCCAAGATTGTGTGGTATTCTTGTGTACAAGCTCTCCACATCTATAGATGCTAGAAGATCTCCTTCTTGCCACTGTATGTCTCTGATCCCTTAAAAAAATCATTGGTATCTTTCAAATATGATGGTATTCCTTTCAATAATGGGTGAAGTAACAAATCTAAATATTGTGATAGGGGTTCTGTAATTGACCCTATTCCTGACACTATGGGTCGCCCAGGTGGATTTTTCACTGATTTATGTACCTCAGGTACAAAATACCACTTTGTTTTTTTAGGCTATTTGGGATACAATTTTTGTACTATTTCTTCCGTTACCATCCCTTTCTCCATATATTTGCATAATAATGACTTCAGATGCCTCTGATACTGTGGAATTGGATTGTTCTTCAATTGTTCATACACCTCATTATCTTCTAATTGTCTCATGGCCTCTTTTATATAGTACTCTTTCTTCATCAACACTATGTTGCCTCCCTTGTCGGATGGTTTCACTATAATGTCCTCCTGTTCCATGAGCCAGTGTAAGGCTTATTCTTCTCCTTTTCTTATATTTTTCATACTTTTTGGATACATTAAACATTTCACTTCTTTAAGGACCTGCTTCTGAAATATATCTAAGTTACTACCAGCCGACAAGGGAGGATTAACTGTTGATCTAACGCCTTTCATGAATGGCTGTATCTCTTCTCCCCCTCTTATTTTTATTGATTTTGTCTCTTCCTGAAGGGCCAAAAATGTGTTCACCACTGCTGTGTCAATTGGATCCTGCACTTTACTCATGCTGAATCCAAACTCACTAATAACACTTGGTTTTTCTCCTTCTTTTCTCTCCCCCTCCCCCTTGGTCTTTTGTCATTTTTATAAATCTTATACAGATTCAACTTTCTAACAGCCTTAAATAAGCCTACTTCAAACTCAACTGGATCAAACTCTTCCACTAAACTAAAGTTCAAACCTTTTGATAGCACTGGAAGACAGTCCTTGTCCAAATACACCTCTGTCAAGTTAATGACATTATTTCCTATATTTTCTTTCACTGTGTCCTCTCCTTTCAAACTTATTGTTTCCAGGATACTTGCTTCCTTTTGTAGCTTCCTTTCCAACTTCTTCCCCTTCGATCACCCCCTTCTGATCTTTCTCCTAAAGGGGGAGTGACTTCTTCAACTGCCATTTCTTCTTCTATATTGACTGCTGATGCCATGTTGTTCAGATCTTCTGAATCTCTTGAGTCAGATTCTGTAGTCGATCCCTCTGTGTTTTTCCTTCTAACTTGTCTTTTCTTCCTGTATGTTTTCTTGCTATCCTTCCAATCAAAAACTCTGTCCTTGTCATAATCTTGCTTATCTCTCAGAAATGTGTCCTTTTTTCTCTCTTTGATCTCCGCTTGCATAAGTATTAGTAAGTCTCACTTTTAGTTCTGTTTTTGCTCGTTCCAGTTCCTGTTTCACTGTGTCATACTCTTTTATATTTCTTTGTAGTATCAACTTCATCAATCTAAATGAATACTCTGCATGTAGGTTCTTCCATTGTTCAGAGGAACCAGTAAATCCTCACAGGACTCTTGATTACCCCAGATATGTTCTCGTTTTTTGGCTCTAAAGTTTATCTTTTTGTATTTAACACTTTATAGGGAACCTGCCAGGGGATTTATACTGCCCTTAGAGCTGCATGGGATAGAGGGAAAGAAGCTGAGCTCTGAAATGAAGAGACCACTCCAATGTTTTTCTTAAATCAGCGTCTCCTCATATACCGTATAGCAGCCATTACATTCCAGTGTTGAATTCCATCACAGGCACACCTCATTTTACTTACTGAGGTGCTGATTAGGTGATCACCAGTAAATCCTCACAGGACTCTTAGGGAAGAAAGAGAATCCTGATTACCCCAGATATGTTCTCTTTTTTGGCTCTAAAGGCCACAGTTTTTAGTGTTATATTATTCTTTCATAGCTGGTGCAAGGTAATATTCACAGGAGAACCTTTATAGCCTTACTCTTACATAGATCCATAATTTTCCTGCCGTCTGCCATTGTCACGGGTGGTGTTGCAGAAATCTGGAACTTATAAATAAACATCCGACTGGCTTGATCCCAAACTAAGGAGCATATGGGTGAGCCCTATAAAACCCCTAGAGCTCTCCCTGACTGCTATGCCCATGCAAAGGTCTTTATGGTAGACGACTGCATGCCCACGTACCTAATACTGTGTGACACCTGAAAACCCTATAATAGTGAGGGGACATGACTACCGGCTCCCTGCACTTAATACGGACGGAGTCAGGGTCACCTAGAATCAAGCCAGCAAGGAAACACAAATAAAGAAAAAAGACTTATCTGAGGATCAGCAGTAGCAACCTCTAGCAATGAACAACTCATCCAGGAAGTAGTATAAACCGCAAAGTGAGGCAGAATGGGAGGGAATATAAAAGGAGACAATTAGTGTAAATAGGTGACAGCTGGCAGAAGGAAAGGAGATGACAAAGTGAAACCAAAACAAAGAACGTCATGCAAGACGTAGAGAAGAACGTCTAACAGACCTTCTCACAGAACTGGCGATGACAGCCATTTGGTTGAAGCAGATCCTCTTCTGCCCTATCCAGGTTTAGCAGGGGAAGCAGTGGCGTACATAGAGAAGTAAGGGGCCCATATCAAGGATCAAACCAGGCCCCCCACACAGGACAGAAGGGTTTCAGTCTAAACCCCTTTCAATGACCCTTGGGCCATTTTTTCCACTGCCTTGTTTGCTAAAGTTGTTTCTTTAGAGCAGGGGTGGGGAACCTTTTTGCTGCCGAGGGCCATTTGGATATTTGCAACATCGTTCATGGGCCATACAAAGTTCTCAACTTAAAAACTGCTATATTTGGTCAAACATAAGTGACTTAAGGGTACGTTACAGAAATTGCGCTTCAATAAAAAAAAATCCCCCAGCCTACATCAGCCTCAGATCAGACCCTCATCAGACCCTCCCCAGCCTTAGATTAGACCCCCAGCCTCAGATCACGCCCCCTTCAGACCCTCCCTAGCCTCAGATCAGACCCCCAGCCTCAGATCAGACCCTCATCAGAACTCCCAGCCTCAGATCAGGACCCCCAGCCTCAGATCAGACCCCTCAGCCTCAGATCAAACCCCCAATAGGCCCCCCAGCCTCAGATCAGCCCCCATCAGACCCCCCAGCCTCAGATCAGACCCCCCGTCTCAGATCAGACCAACCCAGCCTCAGATCAGCCCAATCAGCACCCTTCAGACCCCCAGCCTCAGATCAGACCCCCCAGCCTCAGATGATCCCAACTGTGTCCCCTCTTACCCTGGGCCCCATAGCAGTCTCATGATCTGCCGCTATGATAGTTACTCCCCTGAGGAGAGGGTTGTTTTCTCCTCTTCCAATAATCTTTAGGGTACAGCCACACAGTTTTTTTTATGAGGTTTTGAGGCAGATCTGCCTGCAGGATTTTCAGCCAAAGACCTAATGCACACGGCCGTTACCCGGCCGTGACCGTATTGCGGCCCACCAACATCACTTGAATGGGTCCGCAATCCGGAGCTGCGGTGCGGAATGGAGGCACATCTTCTATTTTTCGCGGTGTGGATGGATCACGGACCCATTCAAATTGCGTTCCCCAATGCACAGAACAGCCGCACAACGGCCGTGTGCATGATGCCAAAGTCAGAAGTGGATTCTCTAGGAAAGAGAAGTATAAATCCTTTTATATTTCCGATGCCTTTTGAATCCACTTACACCTTTGACAAAAAAACTCTCCAGGCAAATCTGCCTCAGAACCTCGTGTCCCTACCTTTATGGTTTAATTAACTTGCAGCCTGTTTGACTGGTTCTTCTGGTCACTGCTGTGGTATCTTCTGTTCAGGCTCGGACTGGCCCACAGGGGTACAGGTGAATCTCCCGGTGGGCCCCTGAGCAAGGTGGGCTCCTAGTCTCCTACCCCCTGCACAAGTGGCACATAACACAGTAGACTTACTGCACTACATACATATATTCAGTGTACAGCACCTCTACCAGCCTATGTTCATATAAAAAACTTGATATATTATTAAAGAAACTCCACAGTGTATTATTATAGACACATCAGCTTTCTGAGATGACTTCTAGGTATAGAGGAAAGCTAGCCAGTGTCCTCTTTTCTCCAGGACCTACCTTCTCAAAGAGCTACAGGGACCCCCATATTTAATATTCTGGTAGCATCTTGCTGCTGTGTGAGCAGGTAATATTTGAACGTATCCGTATGGGCCTCCACAATAAATCATACTGGTGGGCCCTAGGCACCCCAGTCCGACACTGCTTCTGTTGCCCCTTTCACTGTATTTTTTTTGTGCATTTTTGTTTCTCTTATGATATATATATTATTTATCATGTTGTTTCAGATATCCAGTCAGCAATATGAGGATTCTAGAAGATGCAGTTTAAGCAGTGACAAGGCTGTGTCTAAAAGAAAACATCGGACCTCTGGAAACTGCAGTGAACCTTTACCTGACGATTATGAGGGCATACTATGTAGAGATTGCCTTCAGGAGGAATCAGGTATTTTGGTCCCTATGTCTCAAGAGATAAGGTTGTTTATTAGGAAATGTGTCATGGAATCATTTCATGAACATCTGGTATGTTTGCTGTCTGGCCCCAGTACTAGATTCACAGCTACACTGCTGTATAATGTCCTCCATGCTCCTTCTGCTAATGAGGAAGTGTAAAAGAGAAAACAAATGAGCAGGATCTCCTCTTCTCTTTTGTGTATGAGAGACATTATCTATTCTGCACCAACCAGCTCAGGGAAAGTTAGAGCTAAAGCCTGCAGAAGGTAAACTGGTGATGAATGCAGAATACAAGTAATGTAATGGACAGTAATAGTGTTAAAAGGGCTGTTCAGTTTACAATATTTATGACCTATGCTAAGGATAGGTCATCAATATCAGTTCGGTGGTGGTCCGACATGCCTGCAACATTCCCCCCCCCCCCCCTCATCAGCTGTTTGAAGAGACCACAGCTGTCATATGAGTACTGCCTTCTCTTCACTGTTTACCTTCTCGCCGTCAGCATTGTATTAGCGAGCAGGTTGTCAAAACTATATCTTTTATATAAATATCTTATATAAGAGATAAAATGTCAATAAAATATGGAAATCAGTCAGGAAATCCACTAGGCAGACATAAAAACACCTTTTCTTTTATCTTGAGACTCTAAATTTAATTTATGCAATTAATAAAAATAAAAAAAGGGGCAATCAATTATGCAAAAATATAAAATTTATTTACAGAATGCATATAAATCCAATAAAATACTGATAATTTTCAGACATACAGATTTTAAACTGTGATACCACTCACCACCACTAGATGTTGCTGTAACCAAACATCATCACTTAAAATTACATATAATGAAATGCAAATGCTATATTTTTAGCAAACAGACCAATATTTAATATATCAAGAGACGCTCAGGATCTTCTGTTTACCAGACAGGTTATACTTATGACAAAACACATTAATACAGGAACAATAATTGTTGTCCCTTGACTCTGTCTCTGCCTATGACAATCAAAAATATATATGATATTAATATGATAATTTATTTAATTCGGCAATCAGACTACGGAATATAACTTTCCAAAGGTTTAGTCCTCTTTTCAAATAATGCCAAATTTTCCATTAGCAATATGCATCTTTGCTAATAGAACACTAAATATTATGGAGGCTTAACACTATATATTCCCACAATATGGGGATTTTTATATCTATATACTGATAGAAGTATCTTATTAATATCACAAGCAATAAATATAACATACGTTACCAAGTTAAAGATGGGTAGAGTCTCGGATGGGACCAGTTCTCAGGAGTTTTCTAATAGTCAAAATATAATTCAAGTTTCTTCTGGTATATTTTTCTTATGATCAGCTTCCTTTATGGATCTTTTCGTTCTTGTGAGGACCCTGTTCCTTGAGATGATTTGAATCAGATCTGATGGTTTGCTGATCCTGTGAAGATCTGATTCTCCTCCTGTTCCTCCCCAGCAGTACTTATCCTCCCTGATATCTTATGTTACCTCCTCCTGGATTGTGATCTCCCAATCAACTGAGGAGGGTGTAACATATGTTAATACTAGTATGATGTCATCTTAACCCTTGATATGCTATAGAAAACAAGTTATAAAATAATATAATATTGTCCATCTGCCTCTAAATGGCACTGTGGTATTGCAAATGAATATCACAACCTTAAACATTATATTCTAAATACCTACTAATATGTTCACATGACCTTCTTAACCTCTCCAATATACATCAGTAATAAGGGTCTCTTTCTGACATTTTTAATTACCCATAATCTAGACATGTTGGAGTCACTATTTTCTACTGTCTTTTCAAATTCATGATAATGGACAACGGGACAATGGGCCTTCTTACTTGGCATCCGGGTTTATATATTTAACTTGTCCACATGGCTGACTAATAACATTCAGCTCTCCTCATGATATCCAATTAGTAGGAAGACAACTTCAATACTTTATAGACCTTTCTAGATACACTGTTACACATAAATGATACATTATATAAATCATTGGTTAAGATATGTTGCAAATCTAAATATACCACACAGAGATATATAGAGTATAATTATGAATACATGAATTGGACATCACACACCAAATGTTTCCCATAAGGCATGACTTCCTTAATAACCTTGTAATGAAGTTAAATAATACATTGCTATTTAAATGGTTATCTCTCATAGACACATGTATTATAGTATTAACAGATACACTACATCTGCTCACAATAATTTTTAAAAGACAATACAAACATTTTACCCAAACTGAACTCAGCATGAACTCATCTCGGTCTATTTCAATCCTACAGAAATATTTTAGACTCTGGTTCAGTCTGTTTTTACATTTAAAGGCAATGAGCATTGATATTTAGACTATAATATCTTCAGATAAGACTGTATACTTGATACTATGAAAACGCATGACAAATCCCCCTTCATCCCAAAATGTTCCATAAAATGTGAATATATTTGGAATGTCCAAAAGGGCTTTTCATATGTCTTATTCATGGGTCACGGTGCGTAGACCTTGTCTATGACGTTTTAGCCATAGTTTACCTAATGTGTTTTTGAAGAACCTTATCCAACGCACTGCTTGGATGGTCAGCAAACTCCACCATCCCAGGATGACGATAAATAATATACCCCATACATAATCTCCCCCATGCCCAAATGGAGGGATATAATATATCGTTGTCTGCCGAATACTGTAACGTGTCCATGATGACGTCCTTACCGATTACCATGCGGACTGTATGGCTTGTTATCTAGCAGAAATTTTAGGTCCGGATTTATGACAATCTCCTGACTTTGGAAGGCATCAATACTCTCCACTTCCCCCTCAACATCTTCTATATTAATAGGATATAGGATACGATTCCCAATCATAATCCTGGAATTATGGGGTACTTTTATAATGGAAACACGAGAAGGCAGGGTGATGACTTTCGCCATTACGTGGTCATTTGAAAAGACATGCAGTCATGAGTAAGGGTTAAATTGTTTTCTCCCGAAAATTTTTGTACCTGGATGCTTTTAATATTTGATACTCAATAAAGTGCTTTTGGATTACCACGAAGACAGGCTGAACAAACTTCCCTACTTTGCAGTTACTTTTTATTGAATCGATCTCCAGTTCCAATGTTTTAATGGAGATGGAATTGGCAACTGTTACACCTGTGGCAATGACAGAGCCCACTACGCTAAAAATTATAGCGGCAAAGATGGCAGAAATAAACAAACAGTCTCAGTCTTTGCTCCAGGATCTGCGTATTCTGTTCTTGGGAATATCCGATGTGCGTCTGGTACCAGGTTTGGATCTCCGGTGACAGGATCTCGGACACGTTGAATTGTTTTTCGATAAAGACGCGTGGATCCAGGCTGATGTAAATCTTCCGGGACAAAATCCTCTTGTTCGTCAGAATGAACGCCGCAGTCTCCTGCAGCATTATTTCGGATGAAGGACCTGGCACAACCATCGACTCGGCGTGGAACTCCTTCCCCAAGATCAGGATGACATAGATGATGGCAATCATCTTAGTTGGCATCTTGCACCTAAAATATTGTATGACATATATGAGTATATATATCTTTCACTTTTTTTTCCTGCAAGAAAAGGTTATAATGCCATATATCTTTGATTGGCATAGGTTCTTTTCTTGAACAGAGTAAGTTTCGGTTTCAGAGGTGAGACAAGAGATATTTAGTTGTAGAGGAAATACACGTGAGGATGGGTTAGTATGCTAAAAGTGGTGAATAACATATAAAACTTGTACGTTCATACGATACCAATCCTTGTTTCCGTCTTTAGCTGGAACTGTAAAATCTCCTCACCTCACCTCATCCGACTCCTATCTCTCGAAGTCGTGAGCTAGGATGACAAACACGTAGTTGATTAATGTGCACCCATTTTTCCACAAATTCATCCCCCTTAGGGATTTTTATCTTGTATACCACTGGTGACAACTTGTCAATAATGACATAAGGTTCTTTCCATGAAGGTAAGAATTTTCTCTCCTTCACTTGATCCTGAGCGAAGTTATAGAGATAAACCTGATTGGAAATTTGATACTCCTTCTGAGTAATGTTTTCTGGGCAAACGCAAAAGCATGCTGAAGGTGTTTGCGTAAGTTTTCCACATATTGATGCGATGTTGCAGCATTTATCAAATTATGATCTGTTGTCTGGTATAATAAATGCTGGGGTAACACCATCTTCCTTCCTGTGATCATCTTTAAGGGAGAAAGTTTGGTTGCTGTGCTTGGGGTGGCCCTGATGGCCATGAGGTCCAACGGCAACTTGACATCCCAGTCTTTACCGGATTCATTGAAAAACTTTTTTAGAATATTCACAATCGATTGATTGTAACGCTCCACTCAACCACTAGAGGCTGGCCGATAAGCTATGTGTAGCTTCCTCTTTACCCCAGTATTTCCCACATCTTTGTCATCACTTCACTAGTAAAATGACTTCCACGATCAGACTATGCGTTGAGGAAGACCAAACCTGGAGAATATGTGGTTAATGAGTAGAGATGCACATATGTTTGAACTGCATGTTTTGCAAGGTAAACATTCCACCCATTTTGTGAATAAACAAGTTACGGTTAACATGTATCTGTTGCTTTTTGATGACGTGGTTACTGGCCCAATGAAATCAATTTAGATGTCTGACCATGGTATGCCAACATGTTTATGGCAGAGGTGGAGGACAGACTCATTTATAGATCTACCTTCTTTGCGGGAGCCCGTTGCTGGTGGCGCTACATCGACGACATCTTTGTAGTGTGGGGGGGCTCTCGTGGTGAACTACAACAGTTTTTTCAGTTTCTCAATGACATGGTAACTGGACTGGGGTTCACTATGACAGCTTTGCCAGTCTCACTACAGTTTTTGGATGTGATGGTACATCTCAGGGATGGGATGATTGAGACAGACATTTTCCGTAAACCCACTGACAGGAATAATTTATTGGAGTTTAAGAGCAACCATCCACGACGGATGATGGAGTCATTGCCCTGGAGCCAGTTGCTGAGGGTGAGACGGGTGGTATCAGGGGACGAGCTGTTTGAGAAGAGGGTGGATGAGATGGGGAAGAAGTTCCTTGCCAGGGGTTATCCACGAAAATTAGTGGAGAGGATCTCACAAAGGGTTGGGGAGGTTGGCCGCGAGTCCACGTTCCAAGGAAAGGAGAAGGATAGGGACCATAAACAAATCCCATTTGTCTCCACATATGGAGCCAATAGTGGAGACATAGCTCGTATCATACGTAAAGAATGGCACATCCTACAGAAAGGGCTACCTATGATAGATGAATTTGATAGCTTCCCGATGATGGCATACAAGAGAGGTGCCAACCTACGTGATAAGCTGGTAAAGACCGAGGTTGGGGATCCCCGTGGGGATGGACAAAGGTATCTGGCACCAAGGAAGTTGGGATGTTTTCCCTGCCTTGGTTGTTGCAACTGCGGCAACATGGTGAAGGGAGGTACCTTTGCCCATCCCTACAATGGCAAGACCTATAAGATCAACAATTTTTTTACATGCAGATCACGGAACGTGATATACATGATCACGTGCCCTTGTGGCCTCATCTATATAGGTGAGACCACAATGGAAGCCCGGGAGCGCATTAACTCTCATAAGAGTAACATCAGTAAGGGCCCAGATTGACAAACCTGTGGCGAAACATTTCTTGGAACGTGGACACTCGGTCAACCAACTCAGGTTTCGAATCATTGATTCGGTTGGCCAAATGAGACGTGGGGGAGACAAGGAGCGGATCCTAAGTAAAAAAGAGCTCAAAGTGGATTTTTGAGATGAGAGCACTCCAGCCCTGTGGGATGAACCTAGACTTCTATGTGGGAAATGTGTAAATGGTCCGAGTGACCTCTGATCTGAATCTGCTATCTGTATAGTGCATTTTAATAGATTATTGTTTTTTACTATTTCACATGCACTTTAATTTCCAGCCCACACTGCGTCATGCTGCACTGGATTTTAGTGTGGCTCGTTCCTGCTTGGATCCCTGACGTGGGTGTGTGGAGCCTGACAGGCACGTCGGTGATGCGGGCGGAGTTAGGCCCCGGGTGCGTCCCTGACAACACAGGGCTGGCTGGACTGAGAGGGGGCGGAGCCGTGATGTCACTCTGGTCGTGGATTCGGCTGGTGGCCTGGAGGCTTGGCGACTCCGCCCCCCTGGACGGTCCCCGAATTTGCCGGACGACACGGGTGAGGTGAGCGGCAGATGGCATGAGATTGCACTGAGGTTACCTTACTGTTAGGGTGATTGCCCTTCCGCAGAGATCCCTGACGCGCTGTTGTGGGTTCGTCGCATCCACTGCGGGGAGGAGGGCGGATTGATCCACTGGCGTCCCTAGCAACGGTGCGCATGTTAGAGGAGGTTCGGGAGGAGTCTGGGTGACGCTATGGTCACATTGGCGGAGACGCTGGTGATCAGGTGACTCGGAGATGGTCATGCGTCGACATGACCCCGCCTCCCCGGACATGCGCGCTGGTTGCTGGAGGACGCTCGAGAAGATGTGCGCCATGAAGGTATGTGTGGAGTTCGATCATATGCCCAGAGTGGGCGCATATTATGACACTATTTATGAGCGTATCTGCATTCACTTATGATGACATCAGCACTTCACTGACTGGGTGATTGGCCTCTCCTGTGAGAGTGGGCGTGTTTTATGGTATTTAAACATGATCTTTTAGAATACACATTGTGTTTGATAAAGGCTGTGAGTCAGCCGAAACGTAACTACCCTCTGCACGTTTGTTCACTTGAGCGGCTCCAAATAAAGGGATCTTTTTGTACCGGACATGCTGCCTCCACCTTCATTTATTGGATTGTATACATAGGAGCCCTGATGGATCTTGGACTCCAGGTAGGCTGCTGCATTCCGGATGACCATGAGTTCTGGTGAGTGCGATTCCACAATACTTTTTTACTGACCATGGTATGGACATCCCCTTTTCATCAGTGGTGCCCGATGAGTGGGTCCTTGTGGCTAGAATTGAGGGCATATTAAACATCCTTGACAATATGTTTTCACGTCTTGTAACATATGTGGCCAGTAAGTGTAGTCCCGTAGTAACTCGTATGTTAGTTTCTCACTTCGATGTCCAGCTGTTGTGGCATCATGGGCATGTTGTAGCATAAGACCTTGATATGCTGCTGGTATTATCCTTTGCGTGATACAGTTCTTTGAGGTCCTTATCAGCAATTCATCCTGTAATGAGAATTGGGACTTACCCTTCATCACAATTCGTAACTCCTCCTTACCATCATAGTCTTCTGTATCTATGGGACAATTTTGTGGATCTTCAACGTGGTTATAAAAGATACCAATAACTGGATCCCCCTTTTTGCTCGCAATGAGATCCTCATTAGGGGAATCTTGGCTCCATTGTACCACATTGGCTTCAGTTCCCTTTTGGGCCTGACTTCTCGTTGTTGCATCCACTTGGATAGTTCCCATGAGGTCATCAACGTCCAAGAATTCTCCGTCAATGGCTGCTTGTTTGGCAAGGGAATCTGCTAGATCATTCCCTTCTTTATCCATACCTGGATACTTTGAATGACCCTTTACCTTTTTCCAGTAAATTCTAAGACTGTGGGTAATAACCATCTCGTCGATTTTGCAAAGCATCTTACCATGCCTTGAATTAACAGAAAAAAGATTCTTAATTGGTAGTTGTGTAAGAAAACTGGGTCACAGAAGCCAACTACCTAAAACCTAACTTTTATTTTTATATATTTTAAGATCAACAAGGTCCCACTCCAGGGGACTATTTTGACATAGACAGACAACAAAACAACCAGAGACGGCCAATGTGGAGCAGACAGGGATGCTCTAATGTTAACAGCGGGAACTGGGCAACCATATGGGGTCCCTGGTATGACCCTAGGGTGTCCCTGGTCTCTTTCTCTGCCCAGAGATGCCCCCAGATGGTAGAGGCACTCTGTCCCCGTGCCTAAAGCTGTCTGTCCTTACAAAGGCCCTCGTCACACAGATTAGCCCATATGGATGCCCGGGTCATTCAATGCGTGAATAGTTACCTAGATAATATTGGTCTCCCTTCTAGTCTCGATGCGTTTCACCTATTGTAAATAGATGAGCCTCATCTTTAGTGCCCCCTGGAGCAGCCCCATTCACAGGTCGTCGCCTAGGACTCATGCAGCGTAAAGATAAGTATCAATCTAAATAACCGGTTTTATCTGAACTGTCTGGACGTGTTGATAACCTATTAGTGTTGTGAGATCCTTGACTGTTGGTTTGCGACCTTGGGGTTGCTCCAGTTATTTATTGTTTTCTCCTTGAGTAATTTTTTGGTTTATATGTGTTAAACTATTGGCGTGTGGCCACCAAATATTGTGGGTGGGCCACCCGAGTACCCTCATTGTCTCCTGATGAGCCTATTTACAATAGGTGAAACGCGTCGAGACTAGAAGGGAGACCAATATTATCTAGGTAACTATTCACGCATTGAATGACCCGGGCATCCATATGGGCCAATCTGTGTGACGAGGGCCTTTGTAAGGACAGACAGCTTTAGGCACGGGGACAGAGTGCCTCTACCATCTGGGGGCATCTCTGGGCAGAGAAAGAGACCAGGGACACCCTAGGGTCATACCAGGGACCCCATATGGTTGCCCAGTTCCCGCTGTTAACATTAGAGCATCCCTGTCTGCTCCACATTGGCCGTCTCTGGTTGTTTTGTTGTCTGTCTATGTCGAAATAGTCCCCTGGAGTGGGACCTTGTTGATCTTAAAATATATAAAAATAAAAGTTAGGTTTTAGGTAGTTGGCTTCTGTGACCCATCTTACCATGCTTGACTGGATGGTTGTTGCTTCTCATCATGCTAGATCTTTTCTATCCGGGGAAATACTCCACAAAACTGTTACAAATATAATCAGAATTTGTGATTATGACAAACTCTTTAATATCATATTCGATAGCCATTTGTACAGCTTTGTACACAGTGGTAAGTTCTGCGACCTGGCTATTTTTGGAACAGATTTTGTATCCGATGGACACATCCGGGAATATATTATTCCACATGATTCCAATACCTGCAACCAGCGTGCGTTCGGATCCTACATCGGTATGGAAGGAACAGCCGTCTACATACACACATGGTAATGATTTGCAGTACTCCTTTTCATAGGATTTATATGGAGATAAAGATTGTTCCTCCAGGAAATCATTCTCCTGTGACTCACCTTTATGTTCCGTATTGGTACAATCATGGAGGTCAGCCAATCCTTGAGCAACTGGGTTCTTATTATTTTGTTTATACCTGATCTCCAATGGCCATCCCATTAGGACATCGTCCAGGCAGTTATCCTGCTATTTGACAGATTTCCATCCTTGATTCGATCACTTTGCAAATATTGCATTGGTTGGTGTGCAGTTTCCACAATGATCTTTTCCCCTTTAATAAAGCTCCTGAAATATTGCAAAGCCCACACTGTTGACAATAATGCTTTTTCACAATTATTGAATTTTACCTCAACCGGTGATAAGGATTTGCTGGCATAGGCGATGATCTTGTTCAATGTTTCCTTTTTCTGGAAAAGGACTGCACTCATGCTTTTGTCAGTGAAACCTGTTTCCACGAAGAAAGGTTTTCCCCCTTATGGATAGGCAAGGCATGGAGCCTGAATAAGTTTGGCCTTGAGTTAATTCACAGCTTGCTCATGACACTCACTCCATTCCCATTTTACTCCTTTCTTTAGTAACTGCAAAAGAGGCTTTGTAATTTTGGCATCATTTTCTATAAACTTACGTGAATAGTTTGTCATGCCCAAGAATAATCTAAACTCCTTGAGATTTGTAGGTGATTTGTAGGCATTTACCGACATTTTGCAGGAGAACTTAAGGCCATCTGTCCACCAGCTGACGCTCAACAGAAGATGGGTGTTGCAACAGGACAATGACCCAAAGCATAGAAGTAAATCAACAACAGAATGGCTTAAACACAAGGAAAATACGCCTTCTGGAGTGGCCCAGTCAGAGTCCTGACCTGAACCCGATTGAGATTCTGAGGCATGACCTCAAGAAAGCGATTCACACCAGACATCCCAAGAATATTGCTGAACTGAAACAGTTCTGTAAAGAGGAATGGTCAAGAATTACTCCTGACCGTTGTGCACGTCTGATCTGCAACTACAGGAAGCGTTTGGTTGAAGTTATTGCTGCCAAAGGAGGTTCAACCAGTTATTAAATCCAAGGGTTCACATACTTTTTCCACCTGCACTGTGAATGTGTACATGGTGTGTTCAATAAAAACATGGTAACATTTAATTATTTGTGTCTTATTATTTTAAGCAGACTGTGATTGTCTATTGTTGTGACTTAGATGAAGATCAGATCACATTTTATGACCAATTTATGCAGAAATCCATATAATTCCAAAGGGTTTACATACTTTTTCTTGCAACTGTATACTTTATGGGGCAAGATAAGCCTGTTGTGGAACTGTTTTTATTTATTTATATTTACACCGTTCATCTGAGGGGTTAGGTCATGTGACAGTTTTATAGAGCAGATCGTTACAGACGTGGCAATACCTAAGGCTACTTTCACACTTGCGTTTGATCGGATCCGTTCTGAACGGATCCGATCATATTAATGCAGACGGAGGCTCCGTTCAGTACGGATCCGTCTGCATTAATAACTTAGAAAAATTTCTAAGTGCGAAAGTAGCCTGAGCGGATGCGTTCAGACTTTCAATGTAAAGTCAATGGGGGACGGATCCGCTTGAAGATTGAGCCATATTGTGTCATCTTCAAGCGGATCCGTTCCCATTGACTTACATTGTAAGTCTGGACGGATCCGCACGCCTCCGCACGGCCAGGCGGACAGCTGAACGCTGCAAGCAGCGTTCAGCTGTCCGCCTGGCCGTGCGGAGGCGAGCGGAGCGGAGGCTGAACGCCGCCAGACTGATGCAGTCTGAGCGGATCCGCATCCATTCAGACTGCATCAGGGCTGGACGGAAGCATTCTGCTCCGCTCGTGAGCTCCTTCAAACGGAGCTCACGAGCGGACAGCAGAACGCTAGTGTGAAAGTAGCCTAATATGTATACTTTTTCTTATTTCAGTTTTACACAATAATAGCATTTTTTAAACAAAAAAAATGATGTTTCAGAGTCTCCATAGTCTGAGAGCTATAGCTTTTTTATTTTTTGGGTTATTTACTTTTTTTGCGGGATGAGGTGACAGTTTAATTGGTACTATACAAAAATGGCTTTTTTGGCACGGTTTTTATTTTTTATGGTGTTCTTCTGAGGGGGTTAGGTCATGTGATATTTTTATCGAGCATGTTGTCACGGACGCGGCGATACCTAATATGTACACTTTTTTTTTATTTCACTTTAATACAGTAATAGCATATTTGAAATAAAAAAATGTTTGTTTTTTTTAGTTTTTAAGCGATTTTCTTATGTAGGGTCTTATTTTTTGCGGGATGAGGTGACTGTTTTATTGGTACCATTTTGTTTGACATACGCCTTTTTGATCGTTCGGTGTTGCACTTTTTTGACAGTTTTTATTTTATTTTTTATGGTGTTTATCGGATGGGGTGGATCATGTAATATATTTCTAGAGACTGTCGTTACGGACGCGGTTATACCTAATATGTCTATTTTTTATTTGTTTTTTTCTTAGGAAAAGGCAATTTATTTTATTTACATTTTTATTTATTTATTTTTACTTTTATTATTTTCACTTTTTTTTTTATTAAGTCTCACTTGGATCTTGAAGATCTAGTGGGGCTGATGGCTGTACTATACTTTGCAATGCTCTTGCATTGCAAACTATAATACTGTCATATTTCCTGTAGATGGAAACACCGGACGCCTTTGCAAAGCGTCCGGTTGCCGCTATCGCAGAGCGGCAGCCCTGATGGTTGAGAGAGGGAGCCCCTCCCTCTATTAACCCCTTAGATGCCGCTCAGGAACAGGGCAGCCGCCATCAAATACAGCAGGGGGACCACATTGGGGTCAGGGGTCACAGATAGAGGCAGGATGCATGGATGGGGGGGAGCGTATCAGGGGCAGGCGGGGATAGATGGCGGAGGCAGGGCTCACAGGGGAGGTTGGAGGCGCACAGGGGGGGGCACAGATGGGGCTCACAGATCGGGGGGCACGGGGACACATTACCTGATTTCAGGCTCTGATCTGCAGAACGCAGATCAGATCCTGGAACAGGCATTTTTACACTGCCTCGATCCGATTGGTTAGTCTGCACAGACTAACCACTCGGATCGATTGCCGGCAAGGGACCACTCTGATTGGGCTGGGGCAGAAGCTTTAATCCAAGCGTTTTGCAGCGCTTGTATTAAAGAGCTGCTATAATGTCTATACACGTGCTAGCTGCACGGGGTATGTGCAGCTAGCACATTTATAGCCGTATGGCAGTCGGGAAGGGGTTAAACATAGCCCTGAGTTCTACTGTTTTTCTTTTATTTGATATCACCAAACATTTAAGTGATCGCCGATCACGATCATTCAGGATTTTTGACCCTTCTCAAACAGACTACAGTAACATCTTTTCCACGACCACGAGATGTGTCTTTCGACATGTTTAAGAAATGAGAAGCAACTCATTGCACCAGTTGGGGTTAAATAACTTGTTGCCAGCTGAAAGATAATCACCCATGCAGTAATTATCAAATAGGAGGCTCATAACTATTTGCTTAGTTAAATCCAGGTGGCAACTTTTTTTTGGGGACAGGCAGTGTAATATATCTATACATACTGCATCTACAGTATTATACCTTGTACCTCACATATCAGTACATTGCTGGATATAATATATCTGTACTCACTGCATCTATTATACCTTGTACCTCACATATCAGTACACTGCTGGGTATACTACATACTTGTGTCCGCTGCATCTTTTATGCTGTATAACAGATGCAGTGTATGTTTGTATATATATATATATATATATATATATATATATATATATACACACAGGTCCTTCTAAAAAAAAATAGCATATTGTGATAAATTTCATTATTTTTTGTAATGTACTGATAAACATTAGACTTTCATATATTTTAGATTCATTACACACCAACTGAAGTAGTTCAAGCCTTTTATTGTTTTAATATTGATGATTTTGGCATACAGCTCATGAAAACTCAAAATTCCCATCTAAAAAAATTAGCATATCATGAAAAGGTTCTCTAAACGAGGTATTAACCTAATCATCTGAATCAACTAATTAACTCTAAACACCTGCAAAAGATTCCTGAGGCTTTTAAAAACTCCCAGCCTGGTTCATTACTCAAAACCGCAATCATGGGTAAGACTGCCGACCTGACTGCTGTCCAGAAGGCCATCATTGACACCCTCAAGCAAGAGGGTAAGACACAGAAAGAAATTTCTGAACGAATAGGCTGTTCCCAGAGTGCTGTATCAAGGCACCTCAGTGGGAAGTCTGTGGGAAGGAAAAAGTGTGGCAGAAAACACTGCACAACGAGAAGAGGTGACCGGACCCTGAGGAAGATTGTGGAGAAGGACCAATTCCAGACCTTGGGGGACCTGCGGAAGCAGTGGACTGAGTCTGGAGTAGAAACATCCAGAGCCACCGTGTACAGGCGTGTGCAGGAAATGGGCTACAGTTGCCGCATTCCCCAGAAACAGCGGCAGAAGCGCCTGACCTGGGCTACAGAGAAGCAGCACTGGACTGTTGCATGTCATTCGGAAATCAAGGTGCCAGAGTCTGGAGGAAGACTAGGGAGAGGGAAATGCCAAAATGCCTGAAGTCCAGTGTCAAGTACCCACAGTCAGTGATGGTCTGGGGTGCCATGTCAGCTGCTGGTGTTGGTCCACTGTGTTTTATCAAGGGCAGGGTTAATGCAGCTAGCTATCAGGAGATTTTGGAGCACTTCATGCTTCCATCTGCTGAAAAGCTTTATGGAGATGAAGATTTCATTTTTCAGCACGACCTGGCACCTGCTCACAGTGCCAAAACCACTGGTAAATGGTTTACTGACCATGGTATTACTGTGCTCAATTGGCCTGAGAACTCTCCTGACCTGAACCCCATAGAGAATCTGTGGGATATTGGGAAGAGAAAGTTGAGAGACGCAAGACCCAACACTCTGGATGATCTTAAGGCCGCTATCGAAGCATCCTGGGCCTCCATAACACCTCAGCAGTGCCACAGGCTGATTGCCTCCATGCCACGACGCATTGAAGCAGTCATTTCTGCAAAAGGATTCCCGACCAAGTATTGAGTGCATAACTGAACATAATTATTTGAAGGTTGACTTTTTTTGTATTAAAAACACTTTTCTTTTATTGGTCGGATGAAATATGCTAATTTTTTTAGATAGGAATTTGGGGTTTTCATGAGCTGTATGCCAAAATCATAAATATTAAAACAATAAAAGGCTTGAACTACTTCAGTTGTGTGTAATGAATCTAAAATATATGAAAGTCTAATGTTTATCAGTACATTACAGAAAATAATGAACTTTATCACAATATGCTAATTTTTTTTAGAAGGACCTGTATATATATATTACGGTTATTGTGTGAGGTACATGAGGTAATAGTGGTTGTATCTGTGTGCAGTACTATATATATGAGTGAGATATGAGTAAAAAAATTGGGAGCAAATTAAGAGAAAGGAGGAGGACCTCCTCTTACCAGTCCATTCTAGTCTCACTGTAGAGCTCATCCTGCAGTTCTTCTCAATGATGTTGGGGGTTGAAGGACCTGTGATGCTCTGTGCAGTTCCTTTACTAGATGTACAGGACCTGTGATGTCATCACAGGTCCTGGCAGATGCTCCTATCTAACCTGAGAATTACATCATGCTCTGTGTAGTTCCTTTACTAGATGTACAGGACCTGTGATGCTGAAGATGTCATTAAAAGTCCTGGCAGATGTTTCTATCTAACCTGGGAACTACACCATTCTTTGTGCCGTTCTTTTAACCGATGTGTAACACCCCACTCCTGCACCCTGCTACTGTCTTTTATGGTCTAACCTGTATGTCATCTTATGTATTTTGTTCCAGGTCCTCACTAGAGATGTTGCGAACATAAAATTTTCCGTTCACAAACGGCGAACGCGAAGTTCCGCAAATGTTGGCGAACGGGCGAACCGCCATTGACTTCAATAGGCAGGCGAATTTTAAAACCTACAGGGACTCCTTCTGGCCACAATAGTGATGGAAAGGTTGTTTCAAGGGGACTAACACCAGGACTGTGGCATGCCGGAGGGGGATCCATGGCAAAACTCCTATGGAAAATTACGTAGTTGACGCAGAGTCGGGTTTTAATCCATAAAGGGCATAAATCACCTAACATTCCTAAATTGTTTAGAATAACATGCTTTAAAACATCAGGTATGATGTTGTATCGATCAGGTAGTGTAACGGTTACGCCCGCTTCACAGTGACAGACCAAACTCCCTGTTTAACGCACCGCAAACAACCGCAAACAGTTCATTTGCACAACCGCAAACTCCCCATTTGCACAAGGTTGGATACCAAGCTAGCCATGTCCCGTTCCTTGTCCTCACTGATGTCATTGAAGGTCTCTTCCTCCACCCAGCCACGTACAACACCAAGGGTCCCCGAAAGGTGACAACAAGCCCCCTGGGACACCTGCTGTGTTTGGTCTTGCACCTCCTCAAAGCCACCTTCCTCTTCTGACTCCTCTTCTTCAGACTCCTCTCTCTGCGTTGCCTCTCTCTGCGTTATTATAAGGTGTGTTAAGTAGTACTATTCCTATCAGGGGACGTGTATAGAATAGATTTTAGGAACCGGGAGATGGAAAAAGATGCTTGGTTGGTCCTTCTACTTCCAATTTGGGGCACTGCGCGTGCAATATACTGGGCCACCAGATAGGAGTGGTGTGTTAAGTAGTACTATTCCTATCAGTTTAATCCCGGTTACGTCCCCTATCAGGGGACGTGTATATGGAATCGATTTTAGGAAAAGGGAGATGGAAAAAGATGCTTGGTCGGTCCTCCTACTTCCAATTTGGGGCACTGCGCGTGCAATCGAATGTGCCACCAGATAGGAGTGGTGTGTTAAGTTGTGTTTCATGCCGGATCCGTCTTGCTCCGCATCCCATGACACACTCAAAAATGCTGCTTGAGCGGTTCTGTGTCCGGCGTGGGTACGCAACCAGACGGAACAGAATGCGTTTTGGTGCATTTCATTCTAGCTTTGTCTCCATTGACAATGAATAGGAACAAAACTGAAGCGTTTTCCACTGGTATTGAGCAAACATAAACAAAGTGGTGGAATAGGGGTGTGGACTGAAATATCTAACCCCTCCACACCTCTATCATGTATAAGGCCTGTCACTGCCTCACGATATATATAATTTTATTTTATTTTATTTTTTTAGTGAAAACTGTCGAGACCCAGCAGAATTCTTGTCTGGATCAATGCCCAATCAATACTGGATCAATACAGAAATTGACTGACCAGGGGAAGAGCCATGATGTTCCCCCGAGGAAGCGGCCATACACCTTGCAAGATCAAGATGTAACAGATCTTCCAGCGTAAGCATATCTTTTTTGAACATACCTATATTGGTATGCCAGTACTATTTAAAACTTTTAAGTCTAGTATGTAGAGTGGAAATATGGTAATAACGATATGACTGCATGGTCATCACTAGGGATGAGCGAACTCGAACTGTATAGTTCGGGTTCGTACCGAATTTTGGGGTGTCCGTGACACGGACCCGAACCCGGACATTTTCGTAAAAGTCCGGGTTCGGGTTCGGTGTTCGTCGCTTTCTTCGCGCTTTTGTGACGCTTTCTTGGCGCTTTTTGAAAGGCTGCAAAGCAGCCAATCAACAAGCGTCATACTACTTGCCCCAAGAGGCCATCACAGCCATGCCTACTATTGGCATGGCTGTGATTGGCCAGAGCACCATGTGACCCAGCCTCTATTTAAGCTGGAGTCACATAGCGCCGCCCGTCACTCTGCTCTGATTAGCGTAGGGAGAGGTTGCGGCTGCGACAGTAGGGCGAGATTAGGCAGATTAACTCCTCCAAAGGACTTGATTAACTGATCGATCTGCAGCTGTGGATCATTGAGCTGCTGATCCTCAATTGCTCACTGTTTTTAGGCTGCCCAGACCGTTTGTCAGTCACATTTTTCTGGGGTGATCGGCGGCCATTTTGTGTCTTGTGGTGCGCCAGCACAAGCTGCGACCAAGTGCATTTAACCCTCAATGGTGTGGTTGTTTTTTGGCTAAAGCCTACATCAGGGTGAAGCTGTCACACCAAGTGCATTTAACCCTCAGTAGTGTGGTTGGTCAAGCTATCACACCAAGTGCATTTAACCAGCAATAGTCTGTTCATTTTTTGGCCATATACTAAATCAGGGGCAAGCTGCGCCCGTCACCAAGTGCATTTAACCCTCAGTAGTGTGGTTGGTCAAGCTGTGACACCAAGTGCATTTAACCAGCAATAGTCTGTTCATTTTTTGGCCATATACTACATCAGGGGCAAGCTGCGCCCATCACCAAGTGCATTTAACCAGCAATAGTGTGGTTATTTTTTGGCCATATCCCAGTCTAATTCTGTCACTAAATCCATACCGGTCACCCAGCGCCTAAATACTAGGCCTCAAATTTATATCCCGCTAAATCTCTCGTTACCGCTGTCCTGTTGTGGCTGGGAAAGTTATTTAGTGTCCGTCAAAGCACATTTTTTGTTCTGGGTTGAAATACAATTCCCAATTTAGCAATTTAAAAATTTAGTGGTTTCTGCTGTATCAGAGCTATTTGAAATCTATCCCTAAAAGGGTATATAATATTCAAGGTGCACATAGGGTCATTCAGAATAACTTCACACACCCGCTACTGTGCATTTCCAAGTCTAATTCTGTCACTAAACCCATACCTGTCACCCAGCGCCTAAATACTAGGCCTCAAATTTATATCCAGCTAAATCTGTCCTTAGTGCTGTAGCTGGGCGAGTTATTTAGTGTCCGTTCAAGCACATTTCTTGTTCTGGGTTGAAATACAATTCCCAATTTAGCAATTTCATAATTTAGTGGTTTCTGCTATATCAGAGCTATTTGAAATCTATCCCTAAAAGGGTATATAATATTCAAGGTGCACATTGGGTCATTCAGAATAACTTCACACACACCCGCTACTGTGTATTTCCAAGTCTAATTCTGTCACTAAACCCATACCTGTCACCCAGCGCCTAAATACTAGGCCTCAAATTTATATCCTGCTAAATCTCTCGTTAGTGCTGTAGCTGGGCGAGTTATTTAGTGTCCGTTCAAGCACATTTCTTGTTCTGGGTTGAAATACAATTCCCAATTTAGCAATTTCATAATTTAGTGGTTTCTGCTGTATCAGAGCTATTTGAAATCTATCCCTAAAAGGGTATATAATATTCAAGGTGCACATAGGGTCATTCAGAATAACTTCACACACCCGCTACTGTGCATTTCCAAGTCTAATTCTGTCACTAAACCCATACCTGTCACCCAGCGCCTAAATACTAGGCCTCAAATTTATATCCTGCTAAATCTCTCGTTAGTGCTGTAGCTGGGCGAGTTATTTAGTGTCCGTTCAAGCACATTTCTTGTTCTGGGTTGAAATACAATTCCCAATTTAGCAATTTCATAATTTAGTGGTTTCTGCTATATCAGAGCTATTTGAAATCTATCCCTAAAAGGGTATATAATATTCAAGGTGCACATTGGGTCATTCAGAATAACTTCACACACACCCGCTACTGTGTATTTCCAAGTCTAATTCTGTCACTAAACCCATACCTGTCACCCAGCGCCTAAATACTAGGCCTCAAATTTATATCCTGCTAAATCTCTCGTTAGTGCTGTAGCTGGGCGAGTTATTTAGTGTCCGTTCAAGCACATTTCTTGTTCTGGGTTGAAATACAATTCCCAATTTAGCAATTTCATAATTTAGTGGTTTCTGCTATATCAGAGCTATTTGAAATCTATCCCTAAAAGGGTATATAATATTCAAGGTGCACATTGGGTCATTCAGAATAACTTCACACACACCCGCTACTGTGTATTTCCAAGTCTAATTCTGTCACTAAACCCATACCTGTCACCCAGCGCCTAAATACTAGGCCTCAAATTTATATCCTGCTAAATCTCTCGTTAGTGCTGTAGCTGGGCGAGTTATTTAGTGTCCGTTCAAGCACATTTCTTGTTCTGGGTTGAAATACAATTCCCAATTTAGCAATTTCATAATTTAGTGGTTTCTGCTATATCAGAGCTATTTGAAATCTATCCCTAAAAGGGTATATAATATTCAAGGTGCACATTGGGTCATTCAGAATAACTTCACACACACCCGCTACTGTGTATTTCCAAGTCTAATTCTGTCACTAAACCCATACCTGTCACCCAGCGCCTAAATACTAGGCCTCAAATTTATATCCTGCTAAATCTCTCGTTAGTGCTGTAGCTGGGCGAGTTATTTAGTGTCCGTTCAAGCACATTTCTTGTTCTGGGTTGAAATACAATTCCCAATTTAGCAATTTCATAATTTAGTGGTTTCTGCTATATCAGAGCTATTTGAAATCTATCCCTAAAAGGGTATATAATATTCAAGGTGCACATTGGGTCATTCAGAATAACTTCACACACACACGCTTCTGTGCATTTCCAAGTCTAATTCTGTCACTAAATCCATACCGGTCACCCAGCGCCTAAATACTAGGCCTCAAATTTATATCCCGCTGAATTTGAATACAATACATTGGGCCAAATAATATATTTGTTGTTGTGGTGAACCATAACAATGAGAAAAACATCTAGTAAGGGACGCGGACGTGGACATGGTCGTGGTGGTGTTAGTGGACCCTCTGGTGCTGGGAGAGGACGTGGCCGTTCTGCCACATCCACACGTCCTAGTGTACCAACTACCTCAGGTCCCAGTAGCCGCCAGAATTTACAGCGATATATGGTGGGGCCCAATGCCGTTCTAAGGATGGTAAGGCCTGAGCAGGTACAGGCATTAGTCAATTGGGTGGCCGACAGTGGATCCAGCACGTTCACATTATCTCCCACCCAGTCTTCTGCAGAAAGCGCACAGATGGCGCCTGAAAACCAACCCCATCAGTCTGTCACATCACCCCCATGCATACCAGGGAAACTGTCTCAGCCTCAAGTTATGCAGCAGTCTCTTATGCTGTTTGAAGACTACGCTGGCAGGGTTTCCCAAGGGCATCCACCTAGCCCTTCCCCAGCGGTGAAAGACATAGAATGCACTGACGCACAACCACTTATGTTTCCTGATGATGAGGACATGGGAATACCACCTCAGCATGTCTCTGATGATGACGAAACACAGGTGCCAACTGCTGCGTCTTTCTGCAGTGTGCAGACTGAACAGGAGGTCAGGGATCAAGACTGGGTGGAAGACGATGCAGGGGACGATGAGGTCCTAGACCCCACATGGAATGAAGGTCGTGCCACTGACTTTCACAGTTCGGAGGAAGCGGCAGTGGTGAGACCGAGCCAACAGCGTAGCAAAAGAGGGAGCAGTGGGCAAAAGCAGAACACCCGCCGCCAAGAGACTCCGCCTGCTACTGACCGCCGCCATCTGGGACCGAGCACCCCAAAGGCAGCTTCAAGGAGTTCCCTGGCATGGCACTTCTTCAAACAATGTGCTGACGACAAGACCCGAGTGGTTTGCACGCTGTGCCATCAGAGCCTGAAGCGAGGCATTAACGTTCTGAACCTGAGCACAACCTGCATGACCAGGCACCTGCATGCAAAGCATGAACTGCAGTGGAGTAAACACCTTAAAACCAAGGAAGTCACTCAGGCTCCCCCTGCTACCTCTTCTGCTGCTGCCGCCTCGGCCTATTCTGCTGCTGCCGCCTCGGCCTCTTCCTCCGCCTCTGGAGGAACGTTGGCACCTGCCGCCCAGCAAACAGGGGATGTACCACCAACACCACCACCACCACCTCCGTCACCAAGCGTCTCAACCATGTCACACGCCAGCGTTCAGCTCTCCATCTCACAAACATTTGATAGAAAGCGTAAATTCCCACCTAGCCACCCTCGATCCCTGGCCCTGAATGCCAGCATTTCTAAACTACTGGCCTATGAAATGCTGTCATTTAGGCTGGTGGACACAGACAGCTTCAAACAGCTCATGTCGCTTGCTGTCCCACAGTATGTTGTTCCCAGCCGGCACTACTTCTCCAAGAGAGCCGTGCCTTCCCTGCACAACCAAGTATCCGATAAAATCAAGTGTGCACTGCGCAACGCCATCTGTAGCAAGGTCCACCTAACCACAGATACGTGGACCAGTAAGCACGGCCAGGGACGCTATATCTCCCTAACTGCACACTGGGTAAATGTAGTGGCTGCTGGGCCCCAGGCGGAGAGCTGTTTGGCGCACGTCCTTCCGCCGCCAAGGATCGCAGGGCAACATTCTTTGCCTCCTGTTGCCACCTCCTCCTTCTCGGCTTCCTCCTCCTCTTCTTCCACCTGCTCATCCAGTCAGCCACACACCTTCACCACCAACTTCAGCACAGCCCGGGGTAAACGTCAGCAGGCCATTCTGAAACTCATATGTTTGGGGGACAGGCCCCACACCGCACAGGAGTTGTGGCGGGGTATTGAACAACAGACCGACGAGTGGTTGCTGCCGGTGAGCCTCAAGCCCGGCCTGGTGGTGTGTGATAATGGGCGAAATCTCGTTGCAGCTCTGGGACTAGCCAATTTGACGCACATCCCTTGCTTGGCGCATGTGCTGAATTTGGTGGTGCAGAAGTTCATTCACAACTACCCCGACATGTCAGAGCTGCTGCATAAAGTGCGGGCCCGTCTGTTCGCGCTTCCGGCGTTCACATCCTGCTGCTGCTCGCCTGTCTGCGCTACAGCGTAACTTCGGCCTTCCCGCTCACCGCCTCATATGCGACGTGCCCACCAGGTGGAACTCCACCTTGCACATGCTGGACAGACTGTGCGAGCAGCAGCAGGCCATAGTGGAGTTTCAGCTGCAGCACGCACGGGTCAGTCGCACTACAGAACAGCACCACTTCACCACCAATGACTGGGCCTCCATGCGAGACCTGTGTGCCCTGTTGCGCTGTTTCGAGTACTCCACCAACATGGCCAGTGGCGATGACACCGTTATCAGCGTTACAATACCACTTCTATGTCTCCTTGAGAAAACACTTAGGGCGATGATGGAAGAGGAGGTGGCCCAGGAGGAGGAGGAAGAGGGGTCATTTTTAGCACTTTCAGGCCAGTCTCTTCGAAGTGACTCAGAGGGAGGTTTTTGGCAACAGCAGAGGCCAGGTACAAATGTGGCCAGCCAGGGCCCACTACTGGAGGACGAGGAGGACGAGGATGAGGAGGAGGTGGAGGAGGATGAGGATGAAGCATGGTCACAGCGGGGTGGCACCCAACGCAGCTCGGGTCCATCACTGGTGCGTGGCTGGGGGGAAAGGCAGGACGATGACGATACGCCTCCCACAGAGGACAGCTTGTCCTTACCCCTGGGCAGCCTGGCACACATGAGCGACTACATGCTGCAGTGCCTGCGCAACGACAGCAGAGTTGCCCACATTTTAACCTGTGCGGACTACTGGGTTGCCACCCTGCTGGATCCACGCTACAAAGACAATGTGCCCACCTTACTTCCTGCACTGGAGCGTGATAGGAAGATGCGCGAGTACAAGCGCACGTTGGTAGACGCGCTACTGAGAGCATTCCCAAATGTCACAGGGGAACAAGTGGAAGCCCAAGGCCAAGGCAGAGGAGGAGCAAGAGGTCGCCAAGGCAGCTGTGTCACGGCCAGCTCCTCTGAGGGCAGGGTTAGCATGGCAGAGATGTGGAAAACTTTTGTCAACACGCCACAGCTAACTGCACCACCACCTGATACGCAACGTGTTAGCAGGAGGCAACATTTCACTAACATGGTGGAACAGTACGTGTGCACACCCCTCCACGTACTGACTGATGGTTCGGCCCCATTCAACTTCTGGGTCTCTAAATTGTCCACGTGGCCAGAGCTAGCCTTTTATGCCTTGGAGGTGCTGGCCTGCCCGGCAGCCAGCGTTTTGTCTGAACGTGTATTCAGCACGGCAGGGGGCGTCATTACAGACAAACGCAGCCGCCTGTCTACAGCCAATGTGGACAAGCTGACGTTCATAAAAATGAACCAGGCATGGATCCCACAGGACCTGTCCGTCCCTTGTCCAGATTAGACATTAACTACCTCCCCATAACCATATATTATTGGACTCCAGGGCACTTCCTCATTCAATCCTATTTTTATTTTCATTTTACCATTATATTGCGAGGCTACCCAAAGTTGAATGAACCTCTCCTCTGCCTGTGTGCTAGGCCTAAATATATGCCAATGGACTGTTGCAGTGGTGGCTGACGTGAAGCCTCATTCTCTGCTATGACATGCAGACTAATTCTCTGCTGACATGAAGCCAGATTGTCTGTTACGGGACCTCTCTCCTCTGCCTGGGTGCTGGGCCTAAATTTATGACAATGGACTGTTGCAGTGGTGGCTGACGTGAAGCCTGATTCTCTGCTATGACATGCAGACTGATTCTCTGCTGACATGAAGCCAGATCCTCTGTTACGGGACCTCTCTCCTCTGCCTGTGTGTGTGCTGGGCCTAAATATATGCCAATGGACTGTTGCAGTGGTGGCTGACGTGAAGCCTCATTCTCTGCTATGACATGCAGACTGATTCTCTGCTGACATGAAGCCAGATTCTCTGTTACGGGACCTCTCTCCTCTGCCTGTGTGTGTGCTGGGCCTAAATATATGCCAATGGACTGTTGCAGTGGTGGCTGACGTGAAGCCTCATTCTCTGCTATGACATGCAGACTGATTCTCTGCTGACATGAAGCCAGATTCTCTGTTACGGGACCTCTCTCCTCTGCCTGTGTGTGTGCTGGGCCTAAATATATGCCAATGGACTGTTGCAGTGGTGGCTGACGTGAAGCCTCATTCTCTGCTATGACATGCAGACTAATTCTCTGCTGACATGAAGACAGATTCTCTGTTACGGGACCTCCCTCCTCTGCCTGGGTGCTGGGCCTAAATATATGCCAATGGACTGTTGCAGTGGTGGCTGACGTGAAGCCTCATTCTCTGCTATGACATGCAGACTAATTCTCTGCTGACATGAAGCCAGATTCTCTGTTACGGGACCTCTCTCCTCTGCCTGTGTGCTAGGCCTAAATATATGCCAATGGACTGTTGCAGTGGTGGCTGACGTGAAGCCTCATTCTCTGCTATGACATGCAGACTAATTCTCTGCTGACATGAAGACAGATTCTCTGTTACGGGACCTCCCTCCTCTGCCTGGGTGCTGGGCCTAAATATATGCCAATGGACTGTTGCAGTGGTGGGTGACGTGAAGCCTCATTCTCTGCTATGACATGCAGACTGATTCTCTGCTGACATGAAGCCAGATTGTCTGTTACGGGACCTCCCTCCTCTGCCTGGGTGCTGGGCCTAAATATATGCCAATGGACTGTTGCAGTGGTGGCTGACGTGAAGCCTCATTCTCTGCTATGACATGCAGACTAATTCTCTGCTGACATGAAGACAGATTCTCTGTTACGGGACCTCCCTCCTCTGCCTGGGTGCTGGGCCTAAATATATGCCAATGGACTGTTGCAGTGGTGGCTGACGTGAAGCCTCATTCTCTGCTATGACATGCAGACTAATTCTCTGCTGACATGAAGACAGATTCTCTGTTACGGGACCTCCCTCCTCTGCCTGGGTGCTGGGCCTAAATATATGCCAATGGACTGTTGCAGTGGTGGCTGACGTGAAGCCTCATTCTCTGCTATGACATGCAGACTAATTCTCTGCTGACATGAAGCCAGATTCTCTGTTACGGGACCTCTCTCCTCTGCCTGTGTGCTAGGCCTAAATATATGCCAATGGACTGTTGCAGTGGTGGCTGACGTGAAGCCTCATTCTCTGCTATGACATGCAGACTAATTCTCTGCTGACATGAAGACAGATTCTCTGTTACGGGACCTCCCTCCTCTGCCTGGGTGCTGGGCCTAAATATATGCCAATGGACTGTTGCAGTGGTGGCTGACGTGAAGCCTCATTCTCTGCTATGACATGCAGACTAATTCTCTGCTGACATGAAGACAGATTCTCTGTTACGGGACCTCCCTCCTCTGCCTGGGTGCTGGGCCTAAATATATGCCAATGGACTGTTGCAGTGGTGGGTGACGTGAAGCCTCATTCTCTGCTATGACATGCAGACTGATTCTCTGCTGACATGAAGCCAGATTGTCTGTTACGGGACCTCTCTCCTCTGCCTGTGTGCTAGGCCTAAATATATGCCAATGGACTGTTGCAGTGGTGGCTGACGTGAAGCCTCATTCTCTGCTATGACATGCAGACTGATTCTCTGCTGACATGAAGCCAGATCGTCTGTTACGGGACCTCTCTGCTCTGCCTGTGTGCTAGGCCTAAATATATGCCAATGGACTGTTGCAGTGGTGGGTGACGTGAAGCCTCATTCTCTGCTATGACATGCAGACTGATTCTCTGCTGTCATGAAGCCAGATTGTCTGTTACGGGACCTCTCTGCTCTGCCTGTGTGCTAGGCCTAAATATATGCCAATGGACTGTTGCAGTGGTGGGTGACGTGAAGCCTCATTCTCTGCTATGACATGCAGACTGATTCTCTGCTGACATGAAGCCAGATTGTCTGTTACGGGACCTCTCTCCTCTGCCTGTGTGCTAGGCCTAAATATATGCCAATGGACTGTTGCAGTGGTGGCTGACGTGAAGCCTCATTCTCTGCTATGACATGCAGACTAATTCTCTGCTGACATGAAGCCAGATTGTCTGTTACGGGACCTCTCTCCTCTGCCTGGGTGCTGGGCCTAAATTTATGACAATGGACTGTTGCAGTGGTGGCTGACGTGAAGCCTGATTCTCTGCTATGACATGCAGACTGATTCTCTGCTGACATGAAGCCAGATCCTCTGTTACGGGACCTCTCTCCTCTGCCTGTGTGTGTGCTGGGCCTAAATATATGCCAATGGACTGTTGCAGTGGTGGCTGACGTGAAGCCTCATTCTCTGCTATGACATGCAGACTGATTCTCTGCTGACATGAAGCCAGATTCTCTGTTACGGGACCTCTCTCCTCTGCCTGTGTGTGTGCTGGGCCTAAATATATGCCAATGGACTGTTGCAGTGGTGGCTGACGTGAAGCCTCATTCTCTGCTATGACATGCAGACTAATTCTCTGCTGACATGAAGACAGATTCTCTGTTACGGGACCTCCCTCCTCTGCCTGGGTGCTGGGCCTAAATATATGCCAATGGACTGTTGCAGTGGTGGCTGACGTGAAGCCTCATTCTCTGCTATGACATGCAGACTAATTCTCTGCTGACATGAAGACAGATTCTCTGTTACGGGACCTCTCTCCTCTGCCTGGGTGCCGGGGCCTAAATATCTGAGAATGGACTGTTCCAGTGGTGGGTGACGGGAAGCCAGATTCTCTGCTATGGAACCTCTCTCCAATTGATTTTGGTTAATTTTTATTTATTTAATTTTTATTTTAATTCATTTCCCTATCCACATTTGTTTGCAGGGGATTTACCTACATGTTGCTGCCTTTTGCAGCCCTCTAGCTCTTTCCTGGGCTGTTTTACAGCCTTTTTAGTGCCGAAAAGTTCGGGTCCCCATTGACTTCAATGGGGTTCGGGTTCGGGACGAAGTTCGGATCGGGTTCGGATCCCGAACCCGAACATTTCCGGGATGTTCGGCCGAACTTCTCGAACCCGAACATCCAGGTGTTCGCTCAACTCTAGTCATCACCATATTTCATTATGACACTTTAAAGAAAAAGACAGTGGTGTTGTGAAAATCCTATATTATTTAACAAGTTTTGGTTTAAAACTTAGTAATTTGTTTTAGTTCTATAGATAGTCTGGATGATTTGCAGGAGGAAGGAGAAGGTAATGGTGGTAACTCGGATGATATATTTGGCTGGCATGGAATTGACACCCCATCAGCAGGCAACACATACTCACCTCAGGCAACACCTGATCAGACCTCCGAACCAGCAACTTCCAGTATGGTCCCAATCAATGCACAAGCAGGAACCTGTAATTGCAACGATGTTGACACTGCTCCTGGACCAAACAACAATTCTCAAGTCCTGCAAAATTTGAACAGGAGTGCACATGTAGATCCAGAAGAAAGCTTCCTACAAAGCCTAGTCCCATATCTTCACAAGATCCCAATCACATGTCGGCTGAAGGTGAAAGGGGCCATTATTGCTATGTTGCAGGCTGCAATGTCTCAAAATGACTCACAAAGCATTTTTCATGCAATTAACCTGTGGCAACTGAAGAATGAGGGCCCAGCAGATGTTGGGGCTCCGTAACTAACACCTGTAAGTCCAGGGGCACCACAGTACCAACACATGACTTATGTGTTGTCCCAATACAGCCAGAATAGTATAAATACTTTAGGCAAGCATATTACAGCCATTCTACCACAGGCCATCATATCTGAGGCAAATGACACACATCTACAGCCAGGTTCACATCACCGTTTAGCTTTCCGTTCTTCTGATCCGTCAGAAGAATAGAAAAATAAAAAAAAGTATCCTTAAGGCCTCGTTCACATATCCGTTTCTGTGATCTGTCTGCCAGATCCAGCACAAATGCTGGATGCTGGCAGGGCAAAAAAAAAAAAACGGTGCACGCAGTGTTTTTTGTCCGGCTGAAACCTGGCATTTATGACGGATATCGGCCGCATCAGTGCCGGACTCCATTGCAGTCAATTGGGATCCAGCGGTGAAGTAGAACAATGGAACAGCCTGCCGGATCTGAGAACTGAGATATGAACGAGTCTTATTTTGAGCATCAGTTGTGCTCAGTTACGATTAGGTTGCACTTAAAATAACTGATCTGTCTTTTTTTGAGCATCAGTTATTATCAGTTTGTGTCAGTTCTGTGAGAGCTTAGTTTTTTTGACAGTTGAAAAAGTACTGCATGCTGGACTTTTTCTCCCATCAAAAATAGCTGATCTCTGACAGAACTGATGCAAACTGATCATAACTGATGCTTAAAGAAACGAGATCCGTGTTTTTTTCCCCGTTCTGACACATCAGAAGAATGGAAAGCTAAACGGTGATGTGAAAACAACCTACCTTGGACATCGGGGACCTGAGCCAGTGGTTTACATCAAGATGATTGTCAGGATATTTGCCAGATTGCGGCCAGATCTCTGCTGGTCACCATTATAGTTAATGGGGCCGGAAGGAGATTTTTAAGCTTCCGGCAATGCCAGAATGCAGAGAGATCTGGCAGGCTGTTCCCTGCTGTACAGCCTGCCGGATTACTAGCGCTATTCTGAAGCTAGCCTTAATGTTTTTTTGTTTGCTTTTTATATTCATTCCCGATTCTCAGGAAATGTAAAGAGAATCTGACAGTACATACCAGTTAATGAAGCCAACCGACTTTGTACATGTGCTCTTTCATCCTGAATACAGTTTTCTTTCTCCCATCCTGATCCATGGTCCCGATTTTGAGAACAGGGGACATTTATTAAAGGCTTTGTACACCTTTGGGGGCAATTGTTATTTTTTGCTCATTTTTTCTGTTGGTCTTGATTAAAAATATGGAGTCCGTTTCTCTGTACAGAGCTGAGATGCTCTACTAGCAGGATCTGAATTTTCTCTCTGCTCTCAGACAGGGAGCTGAGGGGCGCCTCATCTCTGCAATGAGACCTTATAAACACTCATCAAAGCTCAATCCTTAGGGATGAGCAAACTTTTAAAGTTAGGGATCGGCTATATGGTGGACCATAACACAATTCAAGAACAGAACGGAAACTGGATGGATCCATTATGCTGACCATAGACTTTTATTATGACAGAATGCATAACAGAATATCTCTAAAGGCATTCCGTCCTTGAATTGCGTTATGGTCTGTGGTAACGGAATCCATAACGCTTTCACCATATTCCTGAACTCGAACTTCAAAAACTGAAGTTCGCTCATCCATATTTATGACCACTTAGTAATTTAGCGATAAGGGTTATTAGATGACCGGCACAAAGTGAAAGTAGGATGCCCACAGCTAGAAAAACAGTTAACCCTTTGTGACAGAACGGGTCAATCATTTTAATAAAGACCAATTGAAAAAAATTATTTTTAGCCCCAAATGAGTAAAAATTGTCCCCAATGGTGTACATAGTCTTTAAGCTAATTATGCCACTATTATAAAAAAAAAAAAAAAAAGTTGCACATTATGATGCATGCCACGAGTGCACCCTAATTTCTTACTTTTTGAGCTTCTCTGCACTTTTCTGAAGTACGGCAAAAAGGGGTGGTGCTTCACACCACCCTTCGCATTTACTATAACTTTCGCCAAAAAGTGGCAGAAGCTATAGCTGAAGTCTGTGCCAGCCTGTAGCTGGTGTAGACTTCAGTTTCTGGATCACGGCAGGGCAGAGATGCACCCGATTTGTTAAGAGGTGTATGCATAGTCAAAAATTAGGATCATTTCACACCAGTGCAGGGAGATAAAGACTGGCATATGGATACTCCAGTTTTGATAAATGTCCCTCATGGTGTTTTTATGTGCTATTGAGCTCTTTGGTGCAAAAAGGGCTTTGCCGTTGCACCCAGAGGCTCTGGTCATTCTCACTGCTGCCTGCGTTCCCAGAATTTTGACTGACAGGTCCAGGCAGTGTAGATGTAATTGCATCTGGCTCAGAAGTCACGTGACATCGCGTTCAGCGTTGTGACAATACATTTCTGGAGATCTCCGGGCAGATCTCCAGCTCTGTACTGTGAAAAAACATAATCTTATACATTGAAATTGTTAGCGCTTGTGATAAGGACAATAATCATATATAGCTTTTCTAATAATCAGTTGGCAATATTATACTCTGTGCAAGTGTGTGAATGTAACTTTAGCCTACTGAACACCTTCCTTAGGGCTCGTTCACACTACTGTTGGTGTCCCGTTCCCATATTGCGGATCCGCAATACACGGGCTCCGTTCCATTGTCATTCTGCATTACGGATGCGGACCTATTCATTTCAGTGGGTCTGCAAATCCAGAGATGCGGAACGGAAGCACGGAACTGAACACTACGGAAGCACTACGGAGTGCTTTATGGAGTTCCGTTCCGTGCCTCCACTCCGCAAAGAAATAGAACATGCTCTATCTTTTTGCGGAACGGAAGGATCGCTGACACATTCAAGTGAATGGGTCTGTGATCCCCATGCGCCTGCCCCACGGAAGGTGCCCCTGCATTGCAGACCGCAATTTGCGATTCACGTCAAGGGCACGGGCCACCAACGGTTGTGTGAACGAGCCCTTATTCTGCACTTTTCTATTTTTTGTTTTTTACACACTGCCTTCCATAACTTTTTTATTTTTCCATTCACATATCAAAATGAGGGCTTATTTTTTGCAGGGCTAAAAGCACCATATAAAATTGCATACAATTTAGTGGGAAGCTGGAGAATTAAAAAGTACAGTAAAAAAAGTGATCAATATTTATGGATGATAAAACGTAGCTTTTATTGTTAATCTATTAGATAAAAGAAGAGACTTCTAACTGGGATGGAATAGAAAAATATGTTTTATGGGTTTCATTTTTACAACGTTTCCATGCAGTAAAAATGATATGTTAGGTTCAGTGCGATTGCAGCGATACCACATTTTATAGTTTTTCTTTTGTTTAAATACTTAAAAAAATAAAAATAAAAAAATAAAAATCAGAAAATATTTCTTTTGCTTTCTATCATCATATTCTGAACCCCATAAATATTTTTATATTTATACTGTATCTACAGAGCTATGTAAGGGCTTGTTTTTATTGATACCATTTCTGTATGTGTATGACTTTTTGATGACTTTTTTAATGTAGTTTATTTAGGGTGGTGAAGGGACCAAAAAACAGCAAATCAGCCATTTAGATTTTTTTCTGTTATGCTGTTCATAGTACGGGATAAATATGGGGGCGGATAGGAACTTCAGAAGGACGGAGACTAAATGGCTCCCATGATATTGTTGCGGGAGAGTAAAGTGTCCCATAGTTTCCAGGATGTCAGTGACCATCTTAACAAGTCAGTCCCATTGGTAACTCACAGGGTCTCAGTGTCGAGGTTTGGTTTTTCTCTCCCATATTTTTTAAGTTGGCACAGCAAACTTTGTGTTGCTATGGTCTTTGGAAGGTCATTACTCCACACATTGGGTGGAGTTCCCTTATTTTAATGCACACAAATTAGGCTACTTTCACACTATTGTTTTTAATTCCGCTATTGAGATCTGTTATAGCGGAAGAAAACGCTTCAGTTTTGTCCCCATTCATTGTCGATGGGGACACAACTGAACTGAATGAAACGGAATGCATTCCGTTCCGTTTGGTTGCGTCCCCATTGCGGACAGAATAGTGCTGCAAGCAGCGTTTTTTCTGTCTGCAATGTGGTGCGGAGCAAGACGGATCTGTCCCGACACACAATGTAAGTCAATGGGGACGGATCTTTCATGTGGTCACCTTGTTGTTTGCCGGCAGCAGATCCTGCCATCTAAACCGCACTCTGCTTTCGGCAAACTTCCGATACTGTGGAGAAGATCGCTGCATGTGTGTAGATGCAGTGGTCTCCTACAATGGCGAGCAGGTGCTGCTAAATTGTCCAGTGTAAATGGGCCTTTAGTTCCAGCAGAGTTGAAGAGTTGCTTAAATACAAATCTGTCAAAACATTAAGATACGTTGGATTATTGCTAAAATTCAAGTAGAGAGCAGCCAACTGTCGGGAAGGAACGCTTCCATCTCGACAATCGGCTGCTCCATTGCCCTATTTAAACCCACCTTTATTCTGTTTTACTATCTTTGTAAAATCTCTTACAATCAATAAACTCTCTACTTTAAAACATTGCTGTCTGTGAGACAATAGACTTATTTAAAATACTTGTAGTGCCATATGGCATCAGTATCAGCCTGGATCATAGCTCCAGCAACAGGTATCAGCCTTTGTCCACTGAGCTGGTCACTGCATTGCTGCTTCCGTTCAAGTGAATGGGGGCAGCACTGTTGGTAACCATACCCAGCCACTTGACATAGGATGGAAATATTCTAGTACTTGTATTCACTGCCAGAACAGCTGATCTGTAGGGGTGTTGGTAGTCTGATCCCTTACTCAAACTGCGGCCCTCCAGCTGTTGTAAAACTACAACTCCCACAATGCCCTGCTGTAGGCTGATACCTGTAGGCTGTTCGGGCATGCTGGGAGTTGTAGTTTTGCAACAGCTGGAGGGCCGCAGTTTGAGGATGCCTGCCTTACGGTCTTTATTTTGATAGGTCATCAGTAAATTTCCCTTGCGCCAGGGCCGTTTTGCAGTCTGGTCCAATTAATGGTAGGCAGGAGCAGCAATACCTATTGTGGCACATTATACCACCTCAACAAAGCCAAATACCACAGTCCATCACAAAATGCTGCCAGCAGCACAAAACTTCCACTGGCTGGCTGTGAGGAGGGCCCAGGCAGCCCTCTGGGCATCAGCCCACCAGGAAATTTCCCTGTAAGGTCTATGGCCTGCCTTGCGAGCCTGCCTACCCCAATGTGCTTATCACATGTTAAAGGGCTTGTGCCAAGAAAGCAGGGCTGTCGTAAGACCACAGCACCTTGGAGGCTTGCTCCATCACCCAGGCTTTGCATTCAAAGTACAACTATGGCAAAGCAGAGTGCCATTTGCTCAATGCCCCGTCATTTACTAGTCTCAAAGACCACAGGCTAGTTTAAGCCTACAATCTACGAGATGCATGCTGATGATTTCTCTGGTCAGACCCAGGATATTGCCTGCACCATGCCTTTGATGCAGAGAACGAATTCCCTTGTTGTGGAAATCAGGTTAGGTGAGCAGAAGTACCGCAGTAGGAGACATACAAGGGGGGCATTGTCCTGAGTAGGGTCATAAAAGGTAGCATTATTACTGAAAGCTGCAGCGGCACAAAAGGAGGCACTGTTACTGAGTGGGTGCATAAAAGTGCATTATTACATAAAAGGGAGCAATATTTCTGAGAGGGAAACAAAAGGAACCACAATTAGGGGTATAAAAGGTGGCATTCTTATTGAGAAGTCCACAAAAGGGGTACTGTTCCTAAGAGGGGCACAAAGGGAGACACTGTTACTGATTGGGGACATAATGTAATTCTATTTAAATTGGTGATGAGATATACTATTGCACGCTATGGATAAAAGAAGATTTTTATATTTTCGTGGACCTAATTGCTGGGCTGGTTTTATGCTACATTGCTCACATGTGACTGACACGGAGTTTGTGCAAGGAGGCCAGAAATGGTGAGTAGATATCATATTAGCCCAGTTCCCTGTACCTGCGATTCTCTCCCCACACGAAAGTACAGGCGCCAGGCTTCTTCACGCCATGCTGACAGGCACCACCAACGGGGTTCTTAGCTGTGGTCTGCATTCCTGCCACCAGCATTTGTGTGTGTGGGCGTGTCTCTCCTCCTTTTGTGCATGCCCTCTATCCTCTATGGTAGGTCATCAGTATCAAATTCCTGGAAAAACCCTTTAATCCAAGAATTCTCATTTCAAATTGGATATGCAGTGTAAGAGCTGATGAACCACTGGGCTCCTTAGGGTAGCTTCACACTAGGCCTTGTTACATCTTGTTCTGGCAGGGAACGGCATGCTAGATCTCTCTGGATCAAGCATTGCTGGAAGCGACAGCGTTGCGATCCGGCCCCATGAACTCTAATGGGGACCAGTGGAGATCCAGCTGCAACTCTCCTGTCCCCGGTCCTACCAGTGCTCTGTTAGTGGCTGTTTCTAGTCACTACAGGACCAGGAAGTTCCTTGGCCCCATGTCCACTGCACTCAATCACAGGACTCAGTTGTCACAGCGGCTTGAACAGTACATCACTGCTGCGACCGAGGACCAAGCTGCTTCCGGGTTATACAGGGACTGAAGCGGCCAAGAAAAGGGCAGTGTACGTGGAATATGGATGACACACGAAAGTAAAAAAACAGATATATGGACCAAATACAGATCCTTCACTGACCATCTTGTCACCGATGTCATCAACAGATGAGTGAAAGATACTCCAGGATAGCACAAGAGTAGGCTTATAGGGGTTATCCAAGAGTATAAAGTGTCCCCCCATGCGCCGGGCCCCTTACCCTGCTCACCGCGGCGCTCCACACCACCGCTGCTGCTTCTCCCGTACACGTATAAAAACATCCGGTGTCGGGGGGGGGGGGTGCAGACGGGGACGAGCTGCTACTGTGCCCTGCTGCAAATCGACATCTATATATTAATAACTACCATCTCCCTATAATACTATCCCCAAAATTTTTTCGATTGCCTTATACTTTATTGTTGCTAAATCTACTGGCACACAGAGAGTCAATACTCCATCTGTGTGTTTTATACATTGACCCACCATGAGCGAATTATGGGGGGACCGCCAGGACCGTATTAAATTCGTCCAGTCATTCTTTTATAAACCAAACCCCTTTTCAGAGGTCAGCAATATAGATGAAGATAATATTGAGGAAGCCCTGATAAATATCAAAAAGCTAGAAAGACTCCTAATTAGAGAAATGAGAGACCTGTGGGAAATGGCCTCACTAGAAAAATACTTGGAACATGACATAATACCTAAAGGACTCCGGATCCATAAAGCGTTAACAAGTGACCTAGATGGCCCAGAAATTATTAATGAATGGAATACATTATTCCATGAATTCTCAAGAAAAACTGTACTGTTCATTATAGAAAAAAGAAGATCGGGTTTAACTAAAATAAATCAAGAAATAAAGGAATTGTTTCAAAACCTTAAACCATATAAAAACCACATAGAAATAATTAAAATGTCTAGATCAATTAAAACACGAATAAGAACGAAAGAGAATGAAATTATGAATATGAAAATTAAAAAATTTGATAGGGACCTAGTAACATCAACAGTAACTAAAGATGGGACTGGAATTAACACAGAATATAGCATAAACAATTCAATAGAGAAGACTATATGTGAGGACCATAATTCCGATTTCAGTGATTTTTCTATTTATGATGATGATATCAATGATTGTTCCACCAATATAGGATCAATAAGATCCAATAGACAATCCGTAACTAAGCCTAACATGCATAATATATCTACTAGTGAGAATATATCTGTACAACAGCCCCTAATACCGAATGTAATGATAAGGGCCACTACAACGAATGGTTCCATTCAGACCAGCAACCGATATGATATATTGGAATCACTGGATGAGGATCCTAGTAATGATGATTCCAACATTATAGGAGAACAGGTAGATAATGGTGTCCTATCTCATCAGGAAGAAGAAATCAATGGCACAAATCATCAAATGCCACACAGTTATAGCTCAATATTAAAAAAGAACATTAATAGACGAGCTAAAGATAAATCCCTAAAAATAGATAACATAATAAAAACGAAAAGAAAGACAGTAAAAAGGGATTTTTTCCAGGCAAGACCTTCACAAAGAAAAAAACAAAAAGAGGCACGAGAGGGAAAGGATTAACCAGGAAACTTGAAAGTAAACGTAAGAGAGGGCAGGGTATATATAATCTCAGTCGTCACACCCTGAAGGATAATGAGCTGGTATTGTTGGATAAAGGTCTCAAATTTGCCCCCACCTCCAAATTCTGCCCCTTTTATGCATTTGTAGGTATTAAAAAAATTTTGAGAAATTTAGCCCTAAAGAAATATTTTTTAAAAATGAATACCACTGCACGCCCCAATACCGACAAAATTACACCAAAGGTTGACGTAACATCATCTATAGGATCCCATAATAATCTCCATATCAATATGGGACAACAAACCTTTGTCAATACAGGTACTTTAATTAGGACTCCTTTACACACCACGCTGAGACCGAAATCTCACTTTAACCCTCTCGGTGAATATTCTGACGCTTTTAATGCGTTTCAAGCTTTGGTATTGAAAGATTTACGCAAAATCAACCCCAATAAGAAACGAACAGGCCCTCAAAACTTGTCCCCATGGGAGAAAAAGGCCATCAGATCATTACAAACCAACAATCAAATTGTGATTAGGCCCGCAGACAAAGGGGGGGGGGGGGTATTGTTATTCTAGATGAGGATTCCTATCTTAGTGAATCAAAACGACTCCTTAGTGATACAAAGACTTATAAAAAATTGAGCTTTGATCCTACTAATATATACAAACAAAAACTTGAATCTCTCATCAAAAAAGGCAAACTAAAGGGTATCCTAACAGGTGAGGAAGCACAATATATCAATAACCAATGTCCCAAAATCCCTATATTTTATTATTTGCCTAAAATCCATAAAAATCTAACTAACCCCCCTGGTCGACCGATCATCTCAGGGATAGACAGTCTGACGGCCAACCTTTCCAAATATGTGGACACTCTATTACAAAATCATGTCCAGAAACTTCCGGCGTATCTTAAAGATACCAAACATATTTTACAACTTTTGGAAGATATCAAATGGGAAGATGACTATATCCTGGGGACCCTGGATGTCACCTCCTTATATACTGTGATCGAAAACACAAAAGGAAGGACAGCGACTGAATATTTTTTAGAGAAAGATGGTAATATGCCAAAAGAACAAATAGAATTTACTGGTGATTGTATCAGTTTTATCCTTACACATAATTATTTTAAATTCAACCAGGATTTTTATTTGCAGACGTGGGGTACCGCGATGGGGACCAGATTCGCGCCGAGTTTTGCTAATCTATATATGGGCCACTGGGAGGACACCGCTATCTTCCCAGAGGGCAGACTCGGCGCGAATCTGGTCCTATGGAGACGTTTTATTGATGATATTGTTTTTATTTGGAAGGGTGAGGAATCGGATCTGAACCATTTTTTTATTAATTTAAATAAAAATGAATTTTATCTAGACTTTGTACCAATATATAGTAGAGAGCAGGTTAACTTTTTGGATCTAACCATATTTATTAAGGAAGGGCAAATTCACACAAAGACATATTGTAAACCCACGGACTGCAACAGTTACATTCCCCTTAAAAGCTGCCACCTACCCACATGGCTTACAAACATCCCTCGCAGCCAATACATCAGGTTACGCAGAAACTGCACAAGTATTGGTCATTTTGAGGAGGAGACTAAAGATCTCAATATTAAATTTATTGAAAAAGGGTACAAAATGGAGGACTTGGAACCCACCATTAAACAAATAAGAGAGGTAGACCGCAACTCACTATTGAAGATTAAAGTGCAGAACCCAAAACAACTTGCTACGAACCCATGTATTGATGCCCCTATTAAGATCCCCATAATTACTGGTTATAATGAAGGGGCAATGATTCTTAAAAGAATTGTTAAGAAACATTGGGAAATGTTGCGACAAGACAAATTAATAGGTGATAAGATCCCAAAAAATCCCACATTCATCTTTAGAAGATCATTAAACTTGTGCAATATGGTAGCACCCACTGTGAAACTACCCCAAACCAAAAAATTAAACCATCTGACACATAAAGGTTTCTTCCCATGTAAAATGTGTAATAACTGTAAAAAAATTAAACATGGCATAACTAAATTCCCCATAACAGAAATAGGGGATAACCATCATAAATACAAAATCAATCAATATATCTCATGTAATACCCGAGGTGTTATCTATTTCATAAAATGTCCATGTTTAAAAATATATGTGGGTCGAACCAAACGTGAACTAAAAACTAGGATGGGGGAACATCTCAATAACATAAAGAAAAAATATGATGATCACCCTCTGTCCCGCCACTATACCCAATACCACGCAGGAAATTTTGTCGGTTCCTATTTTGGGGGCATTGAAAAAATAAAACCAAATCCGAGAGGCGGAGATATTATTAAACAATTGTCCAGATGTGAAAGCAAATGGATGTTCAGATTGAACTCTCTGGCACCCAATGGCCTGAACCGAGAGATGGAACTATTTGCATTTTAAAATACCTACATTTTAAAAACCTAATTAAAATCAAATTGATGTTTACCATAAGTAGGTAATTGCCACGTTCTATCTATTTGGGATTATATATAATATCTTATCAGGGTGATTTAATTTTGAGTGGCTGCTATAGGGACCGGGCACCTACTTAAACCCAGAGCACAGGTAGAACAACTATCCCTGACGAAGAAACCCGTAGGTTTCGAAACGCGTAGGATCTTTTTGGTCTCTGGATTACCCCGTAGGACAGTCGTGACGTCACGCCGCACGTCCCGGATCCCCGCACCATCACAGCTCCCTCGCGTGCACGCCAGCCACCGGCCGGGGCGGCGTACATGCTTAGAGGTTGAGCAGGAAGAATCCTTTCAGAGAAGCGCCGCACAAGTCATCTCATCCTGTCTGCAACATCAGAGAGTGAGCGGGCAACCATCTGAATATAACCGAACACTGACATAAGGTAATCACTAACCCAAAATATTTCACTCCAGCGCTGGTACCGAACATTAGTTTGTTCACTCCCTCCACTGTGTTACGACAGGGTCAACGGCCAAAGCCGCCCCACTCAATGGTACCAGAACCTCTAAAAAGTCTAGTAACCTGACTGAATTCAGCGATTAGCACAGGAGAGAGAAAGCAAAGTATTCCATTTTACCTGCTAGTTTACCTTGAGCCTGCTGGAGCCAAGAGAAAGATGAAATATTGTTTGGATGACACCAGTTTTTTGCAAATAAGTAAAACTATTAAACTTCACCAAGTCTGGATTCTACTTATTCCACCAACTATAACTCCTTTGTTGCTAAGAAGCCTAACCCAGGGAGCGACATAATCCAGGTAGGAGCACCGTGACACAAATCAGGCCACATCACCACTTGGCATTCCTAAACACTGATACTCGATCGCTCTGGGGGGCCGCCCATTGCAGTATGCAATTGAAACCAGATTTTTAACCCTTTCGATGCCAGGATTTTTCTGATTTTTATTTTTTTGCTACAAGAAAATTTAAACTAGTGCATTCATAATCACAGGTGCATATCCATCAAGCAAACATGGTTGATAAAAATAAATAAATGGCTGCACAACATTTCACATGCAAATAGAATTGAGAAATGGGGATCATTCTAGATTAAAGTGATATTATACCTACTATAAATGAAAAAATTAATGTGCTAGTCTAAATTTTCTTGTTATATATATATATTTTTTTAGACTGAGCAACGCCCATCTTCCTGGGGCTTCTGAGCAGAGTAGAAGTGTAGCTGGTTCCTGCACTGCCCTGAAATTTGTGGGCCTAGGTAAGTCCAAGAGAGGTGGTATATTAGTGTTAGGTACCCATCTACGGAAGCCACCTTTACACCTGGTAGATGGGCCCGACACACGTTTGATCAGAAATGTTCGCAAAGAGCTTATATTTTTTTCATTTATAGTAATCAAGAATGATCCCCATTTCTCAATTCTATTGTTTGCATGTGAAATTTGCGGGGTTTTTTTTTTTTTTTTTGGGACATTACACTTCTGGTAGTCAGGACATTTTTTGCAGTTATGACATGTACAAATAAAACCTAAAGTTACATAATAAGAATAAAAAAAATCATACAACTCCTCAGCCCCATATATTTTCTTAAAGTAGACACCTGGCACATTGTCAGAATGCCACTTAATAAACACACATACCTTTATGCAACTTTGAGTCAGTGTTTTTTCATGGAAAAAAAAATTGTATAATAGTTTGTTAGCAGGTAAACGTGTAACCCAACTAGAAAGTTATATGTACCACACTTCTTGAAAATAAACTTTCAACATGTGTACAGTTCATACATACCTCTTATGCCTTATTCCCAGAGTCAGTGTTTGGTCAGTGATTGATGAGCCAAAACTAGGTACTAGTCTAAACACATTTAAGGGAGTTGAGAGGCACCCAACTGTCACGTCAGACCATTCAAAACCATTTACATCAGTGTGGTCTCCGGGTTAGACGACCTGCAAGGGTACTGACCACAGGAGTCATTGTCTTGCATGGGCCAGGGAGAATCTACGCTGGACGAGGGAGCAGTGGGCCTCAGTGCTGTTCACTGATGAAAGTTGATTCACGCTGAGGAGAAATAATGGCCGCCAATGATGTTGGAGATGTCAAGGGAAGAGCTATGCATCAGCCACTGTTTGCCTTTGCTGGTGGTGGTGTTACAGTGTGTGCAGGTGTGTCTAGTCCATAAAGAACTGCCCTACACTTTGTGAATGGTACAGTGACAAGCCGATACTACTTGAATATCATTAATACAGTCGTACCTCTGCATCAGGCATATGTCTCTGCATAGCATCATATCTTTCATCCAAAGTCGATTCGCTCATCCCTAGTGCAGACATCTCCTACATTGTCCACAGTCGGTGCACATGCTAACATTAGCTTTATGGGATTCTTTGCAGAGTTCTTTAATTGTAACATTAATTCGCTCACACATACAAACAAGCTACAAATGAGCCATTCTAGGAAGCAGGATCCTTAAAGCTGCTGCGATTCCGCTGCTGAGGTAGGATCTCACCTGTGCAGAGTCACAAATGTAGCGGAGCTAAAACAACTCCGATAACACATGGCACAGAATTATCTCATACCATTTTGTGACAAACTATTGAAATGCATTGAAAGAGTTAGGCTGGGTTCACACCTGAGCGTTTTACAGCGCGTTCTTACGCGCTGTAAAACGCTCAACAGGCAAGAACCAATGATTCCTTATGGGAATGGTTCTCACCTGAGCGTTTTACAGCGCGTACGATTGCGCTGTAAAACGCCCGACGCCCCAAGAAGTACATGAGCTTCTTTGGGGCGTCGTCGCGCGTTCCCGTACATAGACTTCAGCGGGAACGCGCGACAATAGGTGTTCGCTTGTCTCTATATGCGCGATTGCAAACGCCCATACAATCGCGCATACAGAGCACTCCATCGCGAACGCTCAGGTGTGAACCCAGCCTTAGTGAACCTTTTGTGGCATTTTTTTTTTACTTAACATGCTACCCATCAAGTTTAGCTAAGCTGCATCTGTATACTTCTACTCCAAAATGGCGACAATGCCTGCAGGCCTGAAGGTAATAACTGTGCTTGTAACAGCCGAACCAGCACGCACAGGGACACACCCTAAAACATACATTGATAGTTTGCAGGGAACACCCGCTGCATATGAGAAACTTACCAGGAACCCTCCAGGATAAATCTCAGTTCAGTCATCCCATGGAACACCCGATGGGGAAATAAACTCTGGAAACCACTTCGTTTAGTCATGCAGATCATTCCTCCAGCTCTATAACATGCATATAGGTAACTCTGGACACACTTCCAGTACCTCCTATGATACATGAAACCACTTCCAGTCCAGCCATGCAGATCATTCTGGAAATCACCTCCAGCTCTAGAACATGCATATAGGTAACTCTGGACACACTTCCAGCACCTCCTATGATACATGAAACCACTTCCAGCTATATAATATCAGGCTTTGCAACCATACTGGCCTTCACAGCAGCAGGAGCCTCTATATGGGTCCATTCACACGTCTGCAAATGGGTCCACATCTGTTCCGCAATATTGGGAACAGGTGCAGACCCATTCAATCTCCATTGGGCAGGAATGGATGCAGAGCACACTATGTGCTCTCCGCATTTCCGGAGCGTGGCCCCGAACTTCCGGGCCACGGCTCTGCAAAAAAAAAAAAAATAGAACATGTCCAATTCTTGTCCACAATTGCGGACAAGAATAGGCAGTTCTATGGGGGGCGCCGGCCAGGTGTATTGCGGATCTGCAATACACCATGGACGTGTGAATGGACCCTAAGTGTGAGCTTCATTGTCCTAGACAGAAGAAAAAACCCACGTCTGCCTAGTGGGTGTGCACTACTTTACAGGGGGGTTAATTAGTCCGATTTACTAATGATTTATCTTCTGTCCTAGACGGGAGGAGCAAGACATTAACCCTTAATGTGTGCTGCCTGAAGGACGATAAGGCTTCATTTACATCAGCGTTCAGCCTTTACGTTCTCCTGGTCTGTTTAGGAGCAGGAAAACAAAGGACGGATTTGGCACATAACTGAGCTGAACCTAAGGACCCTATAGACTATAATGGGGTCTGTTAGGTTTCTGCTCAGAAGTTGTTGGAGCGGAGACAAAAGTTGTGCATGCAGGACTTTTCTCTCCGCTTCAAAAACTTCTGAGCGGAAACCTAATGGACCCCATTATAGTCTATGGGGTCCTTAGGTTCAGTTCGGCTCAGTTATGCGCCAAATCCATCCTTTCCATTTTCCGGCTCCAAACGGAAAGGCTGAATGGTGATGTGAACGAAGCCTAAGGAAAGTCAAAGTTTGGCATAACCAAGTTTAAAGTCCTGACCATAATCCAATAGAAACATTGCAGAAGGACCTGAAGCAAGCCGTTTATGAGAGGAAACTCACCAACAAAGTTGAAGCCATCTTGTATGGAGGAATGGGCTAAAAATTCATCCACAATTACTTTTAGGCCTCTTTCACACAAGAGTGATGGATTAGGTCCGGATGCATTCAGGGTGCCTTCAGTGAAACTCACACCATTTTGCAAGCAAGTTCAGTCAGTTTTGTCTGCAATTGCATTCAGTTTTTCCTGCGTGAGTGCAATGCATTTTAATGCGTTTTTCACGCACGTGATAAAAAAAAATGGAAGGTTTACAGACAATGAGTTTTTCACTGAAGCCCCATTCACTTCTATGGAGCCAGGGCTGCATGATAAACACAGAATATAGAACATGCTGCGTTTTTCACGCAACGCAGAACTGATGCGTTAAAAAATGATGATTACACTTACCGGTAAATCGGATTTTCCAGACCCCACGATAGCACCATAGAGGGATCCACCCCCAGGGACAGGAAACCTACAGAAATAAAAGGGTGGAGCCTCTCTTCCCATTCAGTGGATTACAGAGCAAGAGAGGGACTCCTACACCATTAATTATTCAGAGCTGACCATCATAAAAAGCATATAAATCGTGTAAGCCATGAAAAAATTTTTTTTTTTTTTTTTTTTTGCTACTCCATGTGAATACAGAAAACCATCACCAAGGGAGGGAATTAAGAAGGGTGCTGTCGTGGGGTCTGGAAAATCCGATTACCGATAAGTGTAATCATCATTTTTCCCCTCCCCCACGACAGCACCATAGAGAGAATTACAGAGAAAAAGAACCCTTCCTAGGGAGGGACCACCACTTGCAAAACCTTTCTCCCGAAAGAAAGATCAGAAGAGGAGAGTAAATCCAAACAGTAGTGACGGAAAAAGGTAGAAGGTGAAGACCACGTGGCTGCCTTACAAATTTGTTCAATGGAAACCCCCGACCTTTCTGCCCACGAAGTGGAAACCGAATGAGTAGAGTGAGCCTTCACCGAAAGGGGAGGAGACAGGCCCTCCAAGTAAGACTGAATAATGCCCAGTCTAAGCCACCTGGACAGGGTACTTTTGGTAGCCTTCTTCCCTTTAAAGCAGAAGACTTTCTCCAACCTTCCGTAATTTTAAGATACTGTAACAAGCATCTCCGTACATCTAGTGTATGAAAAGCAACTTCTCCAACATTTTTTGGGATGTTCACAAAAGGAAGGAAGAATGATCTCTTGTGATCTATGGAATTTAGAAGACACCTTGGGTAAGAAGGCCGGATCAGGTAGAATAATAACTATCATCAAGAATTGTAGTAAAAGGGGGATTGATGGAAAAGGCCTGCAACTCGCTAATCCTTCTAGCAGTAGTGAGGGCCACTAACAAAACTAGCTTGAGGGTAAGAAATGTAATGCCTACTGAATCAATGGGTTCAAAGGGTGCTTTGGTTAGAGAATTAAGTACTATGTTAAGATCCCACGGGGGCACCCTTGGGGATGAGACTGGTGTCATCCTATCCACCGCTTAAAAAATCTAACAATCCATGGATTCAGGGCAAAGTTCTGCTCGAATAGGGCAGATAGGGCAAAGACCAGTACTTTAAGAGTACTTTTAGCAAGACCTAAAGAAAGGCCTTTCTGCAAAAACTCCAGAACCTGGGAAATAGGAACACATCCTGGGAAATGCTTAGGGTTGAGATTACTGAATTCAATAAATTTCTTCCAGGTCCTACCGTAGATGGAAACCGTTACAGGTTTTCTGCCTTTTAGGAAGGTCGTGAGTAAAATAAGTTCCTGAGTAAAACCTTTTTTAATTAATAGGCTCCACTCAAATTCCATGCAGTCAGATGGAGACCAGCGACTGCCGGATGAAGGACTGGACCCTGGGACAGCAGATCCGGTAGGTCTGGCAGAATCCAGGGGTCCGAAATAGACATGGTTCGGAGCAGAGTGAACCATGCCCTCTTGGGCCAAAAGGGGGCGATGAGGATGACCCTTGCCCTGTCTTTCCTGATCTTTTTTAGGACTGCTGGGATTAACTGGAAGGGGGGGAAAGCATATGCTAGGGGGAAGTTCCACTTCAGGAGAAACGCATCCAGAGAACTCAGAGAACCTAGGACCGACATGGCCTTTCGAAGAGTCAGGGAGGTGGAAGAGAGGGATTTTATTTGATTCCAAACTTTTGTGATTTTCTCTTCTGGGAGATATGTTCTTTGAGTCTCGGAGTTCAAAACTAAGCCCAGGAATCTCTGTACTTTTAATCGGTATCAATCTGGATTTTTTGTAATTTATTATCCATCCCAGATTCTGGAAGGTCTGAATAACAGTCTGAACATTCTTTTCGCAGTCCCGTTGAGAATCTGCAATAATCAAAAAATCATCTAGATATGGGACTATCAAAATATTTTTGATCCTCATGAACGACACCATCTCTGCCACTACTTTCGTAAATATCCTCGGTGCCATGGACGGGCCAAAGGGCAGCGCCTGGAACTGATATTGTCGGATCTGAATTTCTGAAACCTCTGGTGCATCGGTATGTGAAAATAAGAGTCTTTTAAATCCAACACAGCCATGAAACAATGAGGAAAAAGAAGCCGAATCGTATTCCTCATTGTCTTCATCTTGAATTTTCTGAAAACCAGAAATTTGTTCAAATCCCTGAGATTGATGTATGTGCCGTCTGGTTTTGGAACTAAAAACAGGTAGGAGAAAAAACCTTTGGACTGTTCTTGAGGAACAGGAATCAAGACATTCTTCTTGATAAGGTCCAACACTTCTTTTATTATAGGAAAAAAACCTCTTACACAAATACTTTTTGTAATAACAAATCTTTGCGGAGGCAAAGAGATGAACTCTGGCTTTAGACCTGAATGAATGATGTCCATAACCCAAGGTCCTGCAATCTTTTCCCAGGATGTCTGGAAGAACTTTAGCCTTCCTCCCCACCTCTAACCTGGCGTCATTGTTGGGGTTGTTTTTTGCTAGTAGAGGAAGAGTTTCCGAATAAGAGACCTTTCCCCCCCGAATTCCTGGATCTAAATCTCTGATCCTTTTCTCTGCCTGATCTTCTGCTGGTATTACCTCTAAAGGGACGAAAGGACTGCCTATTTCTGGGACCAAAGACCGCAGCGGGATTAGGGACCGGAAATCTTTTCTTCCTATCCGCCGCCTTTTCTAAAAGGTCGTCTAGCTCAGGCCCAAACAAAAATTCTCCCTGGCAGGGGATATTACATAATCTTTGTTTAGAGGCTAAATCACCCCCACGCCAACTTTTTAACCAAAGGGCCCTACATGCCGAATTGGTGAGGGAAGCTGGTTGGCAAAGAGGATAAGATCTGATCCCTAGGGGTTCTATCTTTTAATTGCCCCACCAACTGTTGTAACCAGAAGAATAAGGTCCTAGCCGTGACTGTAGCAGCTATAGCCGGGCAAAAGGCTAAGGTAGAGACCTCCCAGGCACCCCTAAGGAAGGTTTTAGCCTTTTTGTCTAAGGGCTCCTTAAGCATACCCGTATCTTCAAAAGGAAGAGAGGACTTCTTTGACACTTTAGAGATGGCAACGTCAATTTTAGGGGCTTTCCCTCCAAGAGGAGGAGGCTACCTCTTCGAACAGATATTTACATTTGAAGGCCCTAGAGGCAAATACCCTCCTTGCCTGGCTTCTTCCATTCTCTCTGAATTAAAGACATGATGCTAGCGTGTACAGGAAAACATCAACCCTTCTTCTCCTGTAACCCCTCAAACAAAGAGTCTGCTACAGACTTATCCTCCTTAACATCCTCAATGTTCATGGTGGACCTAATGACTTTTAATAACTGATCCGTGTCTTCAGCGGGGAAGAACCAGACGAGGACGACCCTGATGATATGTCACTGTCTTCTGACGAAAAAACTTGGGATGGGCCAGCTTTTGCACCTTTATCCTTAACGGATGTTCTTGCCTTTCTGTCTGACTTCAGGGTATTTTTAACTTCCGTCTTGATGAGCGATCTGATGTTTTCTAACAAGGACGGTGACTCATCCGAAATGGTCTTGTCAATGCATATCTGACACAATTTCTTCCCATAAGAAGAAGATAAAGCCATAGCGCACACTTTTTTCTTTTTGCCAGCACTTTCTTCGGTTTAGTCTGGAAAAAAAGAGAGCACAAAGCGCAAATTCTTAATAAAACCAAAGGCCAGATAAATGAGCCACTTTCCACATGAAGATCAATGAACTACCAGGATGGGATTCACATCACCCTCAGCAGATTCTGGTCTTCTTCCTTCCTCCATTGTAACGACCCTTCTGGATGGAGGGAATAGGGAGTCTATACACTTAAGGAAGCGTAAAGGAAAAAGGTATGATCTTTTTTAGCCACCAGCTTGGGGCACAATCCTGCTAGAGAGGCCTCATACATGTTGCCCAGCTCAGAACTTCCTGTATAGGCTCAAAGGACCGGTCTGGCCTGCACCTCTTTAAATGAGAGAGAAAAAGGGGTGTCCGCCTCCCATCCGGTACCCAGAACCGGAAGACTGCCGATATGCGCTCCACCTGAGACCATTGCCGAAACCGGAAGTGCGCCCCGCTCAGCGCACACCGGAAGTGCGTCACCCGCTCAGCGCACACCGGAGGTGACACACTGTCACAACCAGACAGCTGAGAAGTTCTGACAGAGGCCTTTCAGAACCTCCTCCTTGAGTTCTCTTTGTTGTGCTGTTCAGTTCCTCATCTCGTTAGCCTCTCTCAGCTGTCATGGTGTTGGACTGATTGCATCCCTTTAAATTCCGCCCCATAATGCATTACTGGGCGGCTTATACTACTTCCTGGAGTGTGTGAGCATGCTGATCTTGTTTTCCAGTCTGCTACAAAGTTAAGTGCTGAACATTTATCTGTTATTTTCTGTTTGCTGGATCCCAGGTGACCCTGACTCCCTCTGTGTCTGTTGTAGGGAGTCGGTGGTCGTGTCCCCTCACTATTGTAGGGTGTTCAGGGGTTATATAGTCGAGGTACGTGGATATGCAACCTTCCACCTCTGGGATCTTTGCATAGGCTGAGCAGCCAGGGAAAGTCTCAGGTCTTGTGCAGGGGTCTCCCTTTTGGTTCCTTAGCTTTGGATCCACTCAGTCATATATGCATGTTGCTTTGTCTTGTTTCCTGTACACCATCCGTGACACACACTCCATGTGCCCAGAAGCGCTGCCTGGCTGTTCTGATACAAAGTCAAGTGGCAGAGCCCCGAACCCAAGGATGACCACTTTACTGCGCCACCGGTAGGCACCTCCCATGGGGCAGAGCTCTCCCTGATAGGTAACCCACATGCCTGCCACAAGATACAGAGGGCCCCTGGAGCACCTCCGCATCCTAGGGTCCTGACAGCCTGCCCAGCAGTGCGATGGACCCCGGCAGCAACCGTTAGCCCTCTAGGAATTCCTAGGAAGCGAGACCAACGGTAGGACCTGAAAGGAAAACTGTAGGTCTCCCACTCCAGGGACAGGAAACCACTGAATGGGAAGAGAGGCTCCACCCTTTTATTTCTGTAGGTTTCCTGTCCCTGGGGGTGGATCCCTCTATGGTGCTATCGTGGGGGAGGGGGAAAAAACGCTCATGTACACAGACCCATTGAAATGAATAGGTCAGGATTCAGTGCTGGTGCTATGTGTCCACGTCACACCCGCACAGAAAACTTGCTCGTATGAAAGGGGCCTTAGTCGCAATTATTGCTGCACAAGGAAGGGTTACAACAGGTCATAATTTCCCTCAAATAAATAAGCAGGTCTAATATTTGACTATTTGTTTGATTGGTTATTTTTATCTACTTGAATGACTTGTGTGAAAATCTGATGTAATTTTAGGTGACATGTAGAAAATCCTGAAGGGTTCACAAACTTTCAAGCACCATAGTAATTTTACACGTCTGGAGGGGGGGCAGGGGGATAATTTGTTGGCAACTAGTGAGGTCCTTTGGACTCCTACCGCCAATTTTGACCAACGTTAAGGCTAGGTGCAGGATAAAGTTCAGTCTCCGCTGTGGAAAATAAGGTATCTGCATTCGTGGTATAGAGATAAACCATGCAGGAAAAGAAAAATCTTCCCCCAGTAAAAATTAGAGCAATGTACCTTTAGAGATAGAGCAGTAACATTAAAGGCAGACCACTGAGGCAGCTAGGTGAGTGAGGACACAAGGTAAATAGGCCAGAAAATGTGAGAAAAGAATGCAGGCCCAGGAAATTTTGTAGAGAATATTAAATAATTGGTTTCCAGATGCAATGGATGAGGTACTGCTAAAGGGCTTTAGGTGGCAGTATTGTCAAGTAAATGGAGAAGATGGTGTATCTTCAACTGTGAGAATATAGAGAAAAATAGAGTGTATAAAGTTTAGAGCCTGGATCCTTTAACCACTTCATTACCTGAGTTTTTACCCCCCTCAGTTACTAGGCCAATTTTTCAATTTTAGCAATGGGCCTATCCAACTGCAAAACCTAATTTCTGAGCCAACCTACAAGTATTTGACATCTAACAGCACACATGAGACCTTAATGCACCATTAGATATTTTTCATTTTTCTTTTAATTTTGAAAATATATGTTTATAATTTTTTTCTTAAAGGGGTTAGTTATTTTTTGTTCTTTCTATGTTCCTAACTAAGCAAATGTAACAGCTTTCCAATTAATTCACTTTATCTCCGGTGGCTGGTTTCTCAGATTTCACTGAGGGTCACATGACCTGTGATGTCAGCTTTTCTCCCTGCTCTGATAAAGGTTGTTTAGTCACTGTGCTGGCCATTCTTAACCCCTTCAGCTGCACATATTGGCTAGCTGCAGCAGTGACAATTCTGGGAACAGCATCTGACAGACTAGAGAGCATTGCACAAGAAGGTAGGGGGGAGATCCTGTGTGTATTAGTAGTGTCATTATACAGCTGGGACTTGTAGTTCTACACTTACAAGTTGCTGTTGATTCTCCCAGCAGGCAGACAAGTCACTCAGGGCAGCTCTTGTATCCACTCCCTTAGTGTCATTGTACAACTGGGACTTTTAGTCCTACACATACAACATGCTGCAGAGGCTCCCAGCAGGCAGACATGTCACTTAGGGCAGCTCTTGTATCCACTCACTTAGCAGTGCGGGGGGAGGGGCAGAGGTTGTTTACATGCAATAAAAACAAAGGGCCAGAAAAGAACCAGGGAAATGCGGAAATATATTTTTGTTTTGCATAAAACTTGCTTAGCTTACTTATATATTGCTGCCCATCAGATTTCCAGTGCTATATTTTTTTTAATAACTCCGACAACCCCATTAACTGTTAAAGATTAAGACAAAATTCCTGAAAGCATTACAGTATGTTTGTACTGTGAAAATAAATGCTACTTGTGTAATTTACTAGCCGAGTCCAATGCAAGACTACAAACCACTTCTGAGCAGTCTTACATGTAGACTTTTTTCTACGCCTAAAACAGGCGTAGAAAATAGTGAATGAGATGGGCCTGCCAGCCTGGCCCCTTCCACAATTTTAGACCTGGCGCGAGCGGGGTGAAGTCTCATCTGTGCCGAAAAATACACCTAATTGAAGCATATATCAGCATAATAAAGGACCCCCTTATTCCTTACTCTTCCCTTTCCTACACACCCTTTTATAACTGCCTGGGAACATGACCTAGACAAAACATTTACTACTGCTGAACTGAAGAACAATTTCCTTGGCCCTAAACAATCCTTCAGTGCATTCACTTACAGGAAAGTGGTTAAAAACTGCTCTCTAGATAGCAGGGGCGTTGCTAGGGTCTGAAGACATCCGGGGCATGAGCCCACATGAAGCCACGCCCCCATTCCATGAAGTCACGCCCTCATCGCCACTGGGGGGGGGCCTTCACAGTAGTTAACCCCTTTCTGCAGTCCCCCCTTCAGTGAATAGGGGACTGCTGAATGGGGTTAATAACTACAGTGAAGGGCCTAGCCGTCTGGGCAACCCCACAGATCATCCATAACAGTGCCATCCACAGATCCCCCGCTGGGTAAGGTACATACTTTTTTATTCCGGCTCAGCAGGGCACTGGGGCCAGGGTGAGGGAGAGGGCACAGTTCTTTTTGCACAGTATTCTAACTAGTCGACCAGGCTTTGGCTGACACACTCTTGAAGTTTGCCGCGCTGCCGCCCTCACCTTGCTACCAGGTCCAGCAGGCGCGCAGGCAGGCACGCAGCGCGAGTCTTCAACTCTGCCACCAGCCTGCACGCTCTGCCTCGGCTGGGTCCGTGTGTGTGTGTGTATAGATTTCAACCTGTGCAACACAAGGGTGGGAGCTTTGGCAAATCTGCAACAAAAACTGCAAGTAAGGCCTCATGCACACGACCGTTGTGTGCATCCGTGGCCGTTGTGCCGTTTTCCATTTTTTTTCGCGGACCCATTGACTTTCGGAAAATGCACCGTTTGGCAGCCGCATCCGTGATCAGTGTTTCCTGGCAGTGAAAAAACATATGACCTGTCCTATTTTTTTCACGGCCAACGGTTCACGGACCCATTCAAGTCAATGGGTCCGTGAAAAATCACAGATGCACACAAGATTGTCATCCGCGTCCGTGATCAGTGTCCGTTTTTCCCATCATTTCAATGGCAAACTTGACTTAGATTTTCTTCATTTTTCATGTCAGTGGATCCTCCATAAAACAAGGAAGACCCACGGACGAAAAAACGGTCACGGATCACAGACCTAGTTTTTGCGGACCTTAAAAAAAAAAGAAGAAAAAAAAAAGGTCGTGTGCATGAGGCCTAAGGCTACTTTCACACTTGCGTTCGGAGCGGATCCGTCTGGTGTCTGCACAGACGGATCCGCTACTATAATGCAGACGATGGGATCCGTTCAGAATGGATCCGTCTGCATTATATTTCAGAAAAAAAAAATCTAAGTCAAAAGTTAGTCAGACGGATCCGTCCTGACTTTGCATTGAAAGTCAATGGGGGACGGATCAGTTTGAAATTGCACCATATTGTGCCAACTTCAAACGGATACGTCACCATTGACTTACATTGTAAGTCTGGACGGATCCGTTTGCCTCCACAAGGCCAAACTGTGCCAGACTGATGCATTCTGAGCGGATCCGCATCCACTCAGAATGCATTGGGGCTGTACGGATCCGTTCGGGGCCGCTTGTGAGAGCCTTCAAACGGAACTCACAAGCGGAGCCCCAAACGCAAGTGTGAAAGTAGCCTAACACGTGTATGAAAAATGCACAGAAATCCACATGGAAATGTATGCAATTTTCTCTCCCCTTACCTCAGTTTTAAACACTCAGATGCAGTGACAGATATTGAAAGTGACACCTAAGGGGTTAAACAGGGTAATCATCCTGTACATTCCTTATGCACCTACAACGTACAGTTACAATGCAGTGCGCACAGGGGTTAAATATTAACTGACAATACACAGATAATACAGAAACTGATCGTTTATTGCACTGAGCATTGGAAAGGCTAAAAAACAGTCCTGGGCACATTGGAAAGTCTTGAGGGAAAGTTCTGTAACAGAACACAAACATGAAAAGCAAACAAAAACAGTAATAAAAGAAGAATAGAAGAGATAGAATCAAATCTAGATACTAAAATCGTGCAGAGAAATTGCCATTAACATATATGATGGCAATTTCCTATAGATTTGTCTGGTCAAAATAATTATGCATTTTTATTATTTTATGTTAGCATTTTTCTTGCCACTTGCATCTGGTTTTCAAAGTATGGGCAATGGTATAAATACTGCCATGTGCTATACAATGCAATGAGTACGGCACATCGTAGATCACATTTGCCACTCCAGAGGAACTCTGTAGTCCAGACAGTCAATTAAAGTGCAAATAAAGACAAAATACTTAGACTAAAGATAAAAAAAAACTGACTTGTAAGCATATTTTCAGTGAACAGAACCATGTGGCTTGTCCCATATCCAGCAGGTACTTGGTATTAAATTAAAACTGCCATCATACATTTTTACACAAATATCGAGGAACCTATAAAAAGACCTATAATGCAAGTTTTAGTCTGTTCCTTCATTTAAATAGTTAACATACTTCTGCTACGTATTTACTTTTGATATGGTCAATTTAATGCCCAATATAGGATTTAAAATACGGTATACAACTATGCCCCCATAGAGAAGCAGGGACGTCAGTTCTTGAATCCCCCACATTGTCCGGCCTTCACAATAAAGTCCTTAAGCAGCATGCCATCCATTTGCCAAAATGCCATGGTCTGTGTCACTCCAGTTAGGTGGTTCACACAAAATTTGAAGCAAAAATCTTCCAAATCCTGAAGGAGAAAATAAATTAAAATAATTAAATGTTAAAATCAATTCACACTTCCTTGCTTTACATAAAATTTCTCCATAGCAATAATCAAACATGGACAACATTAACGGGAGACAGAATCTGGTACGCTCTGACTTTTGCTTGCAACGATGAATGTGCTGCTTTACAACCAAAAGTAGTAGTTAGGGTCCATTCACACAAACTGATGTATTTTGTGGTCTGCAAAAACGCAGATCTGCAAAAAATACAGATGACATCAGTGTTGCAGCCATTTGTTTTGAGGACCCTTTGTACCAATGCCTATGTTTGTCCGCAAATTGAGAAGGTATGTGATAAAAGGTGGTTAGGCCAATTAAGTGAAACCAACATAGGGGAGTTTATAGCCATTACTAGAAGTCATAGGGAGAGATCTCAAGACTGGCGCATTCATCCACCAGTCTTGATTTCCCTGCACTGGCGTGAGAGTGGCCCGATTTGTTAACGTGTAACTGTCGTTTCATTTTTTTATTTTTTATACCCCAATAGTATAGTACACCCCCTGCTGTATAGATGCTTTTGTGCTTTATAAATTTTATATTTATCCGTTTCACCTCATAACACCCAGAAATGCGTGTCACTTTCACATTGAGCAGGCCTCTTGTCAAAGCGTTGTCATGTGCAGCTGTCTCTTCTCTGATATAAAGAGATGGGGAGAGCACTGGGAGGAGCAGCTCAGACCTGAGTGCCTGGGCTCAGGCAGAAAGTGGAGGGCTGCTTTAGATGCTGCTATCTCCTGAATGGTAGCAGCTAGAAACATGCTGGTCTTGTTTGAAAGCTGACATTCCCAGGCTTTCATACAAGACCAGAATGACAGCTAAAGTCCAAGCAACAGAGGAGAAATCAGTTAGGAATAATCTCGGGTAAAACCTGCTTTTACTTTCAGCTGCATTCACAACATCCTGATTTCTATAGGTGATATCTTCACCTGTACTGAACATATTGCTGTCATTCTGGTATTGTCTGAAAGCTTGGCATGTCAGCACATCTCTCAAGCTGAGATCAAACCAGAGATGAGCAGCTAAAGCAGTCCCCCTCCCCTCCCTGTCAGTGTGGAGGAGAATGTGGGAGCAGCTGCAGTGCTGACAGGAGGAAAGATGGTGAAAAAAAAAAAAATATATAGAAATTTAGAAATGTGACATCAGTGTAGTGACCCACATAATAAAAAAATTGTTATTTTTACCACACCGTAAAAAAATTCCACAAAATGTAAAAATTGCTGTTTAATGTTTCCCTCTAAAAATAAAATAAGCTATTTAAAACCCTATATATACACACACACACACACACACTCGAAAATTGTTCCTAAAAACCTTTTAATGTGACTATTAAGAGACTAAAACAAATTACTGATTTTATGTAACACACGGCTTGTCTATGGTTAGCTATATGTGAGGATACACACTGCTCTGGGGTAGTGGGGCAAGTTATCTGCATTCTGATTTGTCCTGCTAGTTCATGTAAGGAGAGCAAGGGGTAAAATTAACTGAAAAATAAAGCTTCATGAATAGCTTCCCTTCAGCATCACATTTTAGGGATTTCATTCTTGGTAGTGAAATGGCAGTTACACTTTAAAAGGAAACCTGTCATCACTTTAAGCCTATTTATCTACTCACTTTTCTATAAATACTTTAATACATTACTAGGCCTCATGCGCACGCATTTTTTGCGGCTCGGGTGCAGACCCATTCCTTTCAATGGGGCCGCAAAAGATGCGGACAGCACTCCGTGTGCTGTCCGCATCCGTTGCACCATTCCGTGGCACCGAAAAAAAAAATAGCATGTTCTATTCTTGTCCGTTTTGCGGACAAGAATAGGCATTTCTACAATAGGCTACCCGTTCAGTAAATTGCGGAAGGCACATGGGCGGCTTCCGTTTTTTTGCAGATGCGCAGTTTGCGGACCGCAAAAAACAGAACGGTCGTGTGCATGAGGCCATAATGATATTAAAATCTATTCTGAATGATCAGTTCAGAGAAAAACCTAAAATAAATGTTCCCGCCATATATGTAAATGCACCTTAGAGGAGTCCTGTCTCCTCCATGCTTCAGAGAGGAGTCCAGCCATGCCCACAAACGAATAAGACAACCTCTGCAATTGCTCATCTCCACCCCTTCTCTTCCATGTCCCACAGCTGCGCAGTATACATTGTATGATCAGTGTGAGAGGAGGAGTGAGGTGACTGGTTCTGCACATGATTTAGAGCGCGAGTTTCGGAGGAGGGTAGGATCTTTAGATTCTGTCACTCATGTAACGGGAGGTAGGGTTAGGAATGGGAAGTAATGAGGTAAGCATTTAATTTACCTAACTTGCAAAAAGCTAATCGGTGACAGGTTCCCTTTAAGAGGCAGAAGCCTCTTGACAAAATCAGGTGAATCGCTGCCAGAAAGTAAAATCTACGCCAGCTACAGGCTGGCAGACTTCAGCGATAACTTTCGCCACTTTCTAGCGAAAGTTAGGCTAGGGCTACACGACGACATCTGTCACACGACATTTTTATAATGGTAGTCTATGGTGTCGCACTGCAACATGCTGCGATTTGTGACACGACAGATGCAAAAAACCCATCCAAGATAGATTTTTCTGCGGCTGTAGCGTTGCAATCGCAGCATGACGCAGTGCACCACCATAAACCAGGGCTGGCCAACCTTACAGACAGAGCCCAAAAAAAAAAAAAAAAAATGACTACCAGGAGCCACAAGCTATACATTTACACACGAGTCACCGTATTTTTCACCCTACAAGATGCACCTAGGTTTTAAACAAAAATAAGAGAAAAAAGGAGATTTTTGTGAAACTCACCTGTAAAATCTTTCTCTCGACTTTTCCATTGGGGGACACAGACCATGGTATAGCTTAGAGGTATTAGTAGGAGGGACACTATGCAAATACAAAAGAGCTCCTCCTCGGGCTATACCCCCTGACTCCACCAGGAGAAGCTCAGGCGTTGCAAAGCAGTAGGAGAAGGAGACAAGAAAAAAATAACGGAAGCCATCGGATCAAGCCTAAAAGGCCCAACCACAAATAAACTGAAAAACCCCTCCTGCAACAGGCAGAATGGGTGGGAGCTGTGTCCCCCAATGGAAAAGTTGAGAAAAAGATTTTACAGGCGAGTTTCACAAAAATCTTCTCTCGTACTTTTTTCCATTGGGGGACAGAGACCATGGGACGTCCTAAAGCAGTCCATGGGGTGGGAAAGTCATCAGCACCGCCAGGAGGAACGTCCAACGGTCAAACAGGAACCACAGCCTGTAAAACCCTGCGGCAAAAGACAGCATCAGCCGAAGCCAGGGATGCAGCTGATAAAACTTCGTAAAGGACCGTAAGGACGACCAGGTGGCCGCCTTACGCAGGTGACTCGCAGAGGCACGATTGCGCCTTGCCCAGGAAGCCTCCACCACCCTAGTGGCGTGAGCGGCAATTCGAGCCGGGGAACCCTACCACGAGCGCGATAACAGCCGAGCGGATCCATCGTGCCACAGTGACCTTGGAGGCCGCCAGACCCCTACGAGGTCCCTCGGGAACCACAAGGAGGAATCAGAACTGCGAACGTAAGCGGTAGCCGTTAGTTGCCGACCAAACCCCCAGGATCGAGTGGGACCGGAGAACGCCACCCCAGCCAGAAGCAGGCATCAGTGTTCCAGGAAAAGAACGGGAGTAACTATCTTCCTGCCGTCAGGTTTATAGGGAGCCCACACCACAAAAAAAGTTTCCTGAACCTGTAGAAAATATAAAACAGAACGCGTCACCTGCAGATGTAAGCGTACAGACCACGGGAGGTCTCGTCCCAGAGGGAAAGATCTCCTGTCGCAGCGACAGTGTGAGAAAAAACTGGGCATATGGTACGGCCTTGGAAGAGGCCACCACAAAACCCAGGACCCGCAGGTACTCCTGAAAGGAGAGACATGGGGAGCGCAGAAGGTGCGACACCGCCATTTGGATCCAGAAGACCTAGTAGTCTGAAAGAAAAAAAGTCTCGGTCAAGGCATCCAAAAATATCTCCAGAAGGAGAGCTTCAGGGACGGGAGGAGAAGGATCGTGGAAGTCGATCAACCATCCGAGCTGTTTCATTTGAACAGTGATCCGGACGCTGTTCCAGGTAAGGCCGCCAAGAAATGTCCTTGGTGCGAAGAAAAGCCATAAAAGGCGCTAGGATCATGGTAAAGACCCTAGGGGCAGACGCTAACCGGAAAGGGAGGGCGACAAAAACAGTCGGCCACCCATAGCAAGCGCAGGAATAGTTGTGAGATTCTGCGATCGGGCCATGCGGACAGGCGTCCCGGAAGTCTACGGACGTGAGGAATTACCCTGGAGAAAAGAAACAATAACGGAGCGGAGGGATACCAATCTAAACCTCCTTATCCGGAGGAAAAAATTTTGAGCAGCTCCGGATCCAGGGTCGGACGCACCGACTCCTCCTTCCTTGGAACGATTAACAGGTCTGAAAAGAAACCCGTGCCCTGTTGCTCTGGAGAAACCGGGGTAATAACCCCCCTGGTCCAGAAGGGAAGAAACTGCCATCCAGAGATCCGAGGCACGGAACGGATCCCCCGGAACGCTGGATGTAAACTCTACCTTGTAACCCGACGTTTCAATTCTTAGAGCCCTCAAAACCTGTGGAAGTAGCAGGGAGGCCGACTGCACCCTTGGACACCATAACGGCTGGGGCTTGAAGGGGGGGGGGGGGTTCCTGCGGGAGTCCTGTAGCCCCCCAGCGACGGGGCAGCGAAAGGACTTGTACTGGAACCGGAGGACCCGGTTCGAAAGGGATGTTCAGACGTAGGTGTGGAATGTTAGAGTTCTTGCCCCCAGATAGCGGTAGAGAAAAACTCGTCCAGCTGAGCCCTAAAAAACCTGGAACCCTCAAAGGGGAGGCTAGTAAGGGGCGAGTGGTTGGTGGGTGCTGCTGCAAGTTATAGAAGCAGCGCCAGCAGGGAAAAGTCATGCCTCATGAATAAAAGATAAAAAACTCAGAGAGCCGAAAGTCCCAGCAGGGAGATTAGCCAGAATAGTGCCTCCATGCCCTAGAACCCCCGGACAGAGATAACACCCTCAGTTCACCCAGGCGGCCCATAGACATAAGACAGGGAGGGGGGGTGGAGAAGCAGAGAGCGATTGCAGTATACTTATCTGCTCCTGCAGTCTTCTCCCTCTGTTCAGGACCAGCAGGGCTCACCTCTTCAGACGTCTGACTCCAGGCGTGCAGTGCTCTGGATGGAGGGCAGCAGCAGGTGACCCAGGAGCTGGTGGGATGCCGGAGCCAACAGGTCGAGCCCGGATCCACTTATCTTCTTGGGGGGAAATGGAGGCAGCCAGGCAACGTCCCAAAGACTGCGGCGGGCACTCCACGTGGGACCAGGAAGGCGCCATGCCGACCTGAGTCCCCATCTAGAATAAAAATAACAAAAAGGAGTAGAATCAGAGTGTCAACCTCCTTCACCAGACACTAAGCAAAGACTGAGCTTCTCCTGGTGGAGTCAGGGGGTATAGCCCGAGGAGGAGGAGCTCTTTGTATTTGCATAGTGTCCCTCCTACTAATACCTCTAAGCTATACCATGGTCTGTGTCCCCCAATGGAAAAAAGTACGAGAAAAAATATTTTTCATCTGATCTGAGGTCTGAAAAATATTTCTTTCATTAGTAGAGACAAAAAAAGTATATTTTTCATCAGACCTCAGATCAGCTGCCAAGCGGGGGGCCTGCTGTCAGTGACAGCAGTTCACCTCAGAGAGAAGGCAGGGACTGTTCTTGGGTGTCCCTGCCTTCTAGATCGCTGTGTATATAACTGAGGAAGCGATCTGCCACTTCTTGTCTGGGCGGGCATGTGACTGCCGGGGGAGTGCAGGAGCTGCATAATAATTTCCCCCCCAAATCAGTTATTTAAAAAGGAAATCTTTTACCTAATCTGAGCATTTTAGACTGCTCAGATCAGGTTAGAGACTGACAGACAGACACTCATTACAATTGTAACTTTCTTTTCTGTGTCCCTCATCCAGATCATGAGAAAAAACGTATGCAAACGTATTTTTTTTAAACGTATGCAAATGAGCTTCTGAAGGTGCCCAGGGGTGGCGTTACTGGGCGAGGTGTCCAGAAAAACACATCTTTCAGCCCTTTGGCCCGCCATTCTATCCTATTACCTCCTCCGCCTCCTGACGGCGAAAGTCACGAGCAGCACCAGAGGACGGCAGGCCGGTTGTCTTTAGTTGGCCGGCGCATGCGCAATATGAAAAGCTGTTCCTCTGCCCATAATGGGCAGAGCAGTGCACAGGTGCAGGCCATTTGCCAGCCTGACTTCTCTTGCCGCTTGTGACTTCCTCCGACTGGAGGCAGAGGAGGAGGTAATAGGACAGAAGGGGGGCTAGAGGGCTGAAAGAGGTGTGTTTTTGTGAGCACATCGCCCAGTAACGCTGCATCATAGCACCTTCAGAAGCTCATTTGCATATGTTTAAGAAGTTTTTTTTCCATGATATGGACGAGGGACACAAAAGAAAGGTACCATTGTAATTAGTGTCAAAGAGTCTATAACCTGACCTGAGCGGTCTAAAAAACGCTCAGAATAAGGCCTCATGCACACGACAGTATTGCTTTTTCAGTGTTTTGCGGTCCGTTTTTTACGGATCCGTTGTTCCGTTTTTTGTTTCCGTTTCCTTTCCGTTTTTCCGTATGCCATATACAGTATACAGTGATTACATAGAAAAAATTGGGCTGAGCATAACATTTTCAATAGATGGTTCAGCAAAAACGGAACAGATACGGAGGACATACGGATGCATTTCCGTATGTGTTCCTTTTTTTGCGGACCCATTGACTTGAATGGAGCCAAGCACCGTGATTTGCGGACAAGAATAGGACATGTTCTATCTTTTCACGGCACGGAAATACTGAAATACTGAAACGGAATGCACACTGAGACACTTCAGTATTTTTTGCTGAACCATTGAAATGAATGGTTCAGTATATGTTCCGTATACTGAGCTAAAAAAACGTCCAGTATACTGAACGCAAAATACTGTCGTGTGCATGAGCCCTAAGTGAAAGACTCCCTTTAACCACCTCAGCTCCCTTAGCTTAAACCCCCTTAATGACCAGACCACTTTTTACAATTCTGCACTACACTACTTTCACCGTTTATTGCTCGGTCATAAATATCTCTAAAAGACAACTTTTCCCATTTTTTTTTATACAAAGTTGTCATTTGACAGATATTTCTCTCACCCAGCATGGGTATATGTAAAAATACACCCCAAAACACATTGCCCTACTTCTCCTGAGTACGGCGATATCACATGTGTGACTTTTTTGCAGCCTAGGTGCACAAAGGGGCCCAAATGCCAATGAGTATCTTGAGGATTCAACAGGAAATTTTTTACGCATTTGGATTCCAAACTACTTCTCACGCTTAAGGGCCCCTAAAATGCAAGGCAGTATAAATACCCCACATGTGACCCCATTTTAGAAAGAAGACACCCCAAGGTATTCCGTGAGGGGCATGGCGAGTTTATAGAAGTTTTTTTTTGGCAGTTAGCAGAAATTGATTTTTTTGTTTTCTTCCCCCTCACAAAGTCTCCCTTTCCGCTAACTTGGGACAAAAAGTTCAATCTTTCATGGACTCAATATGCCCCTCAGCGAATACCTTGGGGTGTCTTCTTTCCAAAATGGGGTCACATGTGGGGTATTTATACTGCCTTGCATTTTAGGGGCCCTTAAGCGTGAGAAGTAGTTTGGAATCCAAATGCGTAAAAAATGTCCTGTGAAATCCTCAAGATACTTATTGGCATTTGGGCCCCTTTGTGCACCTAGGCTCAAATGCCAGGATGTTTGTACTGCCCTGGCATTTGAGGGTCTCCACAATCATTACATGTATGGCCAGCATTAGGAGTTTCTGCTATTCTCCTTATATTGAGCATACAGGTAATGAGATTTTTTTTTTTCGTTCAGCCTCTGGGCTGAAAGAAAAAATTTACGGCACAGATTTCTTCATTCGCATAGATCAATGTGGACGAAAAAATCTCTGCCCAAAAATGTGCAAAAAAAAAAAAAAAAAAGGGGGAAAGGCGTCTGCCAGGACATAGGAGCTCCGCCCAACATCCAAACCCACTCAGCCCGTATGCCCTGGCAAACCCGATTTCTTCATTCACATCAATCGATGTGGATGAATAAATCATTGCCGGAATTATTTTTATTTTTTTTATATGCAAAGTGTTAGCCAAAGCATATGAACACCGCCCCTCAGCTCATAAGCCTCGGCAAACGTATCTTTTTTACTGCAGAGGAGAAATCTCGTCTTGCAGCGCCGCATACACCGACTTTTGTGTAATCTGACAGCAGCGCAATGCTTCTGCCAGAATGCACATCAGTGCTGCAGCTGGTCGATCGGTTGGTCCACCTGGAAGGTAAAAAAAAAAAAAAAAAAAAGGCCGCAACGCAATAAATTTATTAACTAACTTTATATAACATTTGAAACAGAACATTAGCTTTTATAAACTTTATTGAACTTTTGGAACATTAACCTTTTTGCTTACCTGTGATATTTTTATTTTTTTACCTTTATAGGACAAACCTCTCCCAGAGATGAAAGGAGAGGTTTGCAGCAGCTCTGTGTGAAAGGGCCCTAAGACCCCTGTGTGCCTGTCCTGTGAGATGCAATCCCTATGTTACGTGTACCTGTGTGTGGTACTTCCGGAAACACTCCCCTAAGCATAGGGCAGGGTGGTCAGGGCAGTCAGGACAGAAATAGCGGGTGTCACGCCTTATTCCACTCCTGCTACAGACACGACATTTTGTTCGGGGTGACGCTTGGGTTGAGGTACCAGCAACGACATTGGGGAAATGTCGCTCGTGTAGACGGCTCACTACACTGGTGGTTGGGGCCACGGAACCTCCTGGATACAGGAGGTTCTCGATCTCTTCCTGAAATTGGAGAAGGATAGTGTTCTCCCAGCCTTACTGTAGAGAACAAAACTATTGTACATTGCCAATTGAATTAGGTATACAGACACCTTATACCAGCGTCTGGTCCTGCGGGAGTGTAAATAAGGAGCCAACATCTGGTCATTGAAGTCCACCCCGCCTATAGTCGTGGACCAAGAGGGGCTTTTCAATGACTCCAGTTGCTCGTTCAATTTGTATTGTCATGTCTGCGTGAATGGAGAGCATGTAAACGTCACACTTGTCTCTCCATTTCACCGCAAGCAGTTCTTCGTTACACAAAGCAGCCCTCTCCCCCCTTGCAAGACGGGTGGTAAAGAGCCGTTGGGGGAAGCCCCGGTGACTAGGTCGCGCGGTGCCACAGCAGCCAATCTGTTCTAGAAACAAATGCCTGAAGAGGGGCACACTTGTGTAGAAATTGTGCACATAAAGGTGGTACCCCTTGCCAAATAAGGGTGACACCAAGTCCCAGACTGTCTTCCCACTGCTCCCCAGGTAGTCAGGGCAACCGACCAGCTCCAGGGTCTGATCTTTACCCTCGGACACAAAATTTGTGCGTATAGCCTGTGGCTCTTTCACAGAGCTTATACAATTTGACCCTATACCGGGCGCGCTTGCTTGGGATGTATTGTTTGAAGCCAAGGCGCCCGGTAAAATGTACAGGGGACTCGTCTATGCAGATGTTTTGCTCAGGCGTATAAAAATCAGCAAATTTGGTGTTAAAGTGGTCTATGAGAGGCCAAATTTTGTGGAGTCGGTCAAAAGCTGGGTGGCCTCTGGGATGAGAGGTGCTGTTGTCACTAAATTGCAGGAAACGCAGGATGGTCTCAAATCGTGTCCTGGACATAGCAGCAGAGAACATGGGCATGTTATGAATTGGGTTTGTGGACCAATATGACCGCAATTCATGCTTTTTTGTCAGGCCCATATTGAGGAGAAGGCCCAGAAAAGTTTTGAATTCGGAAACTTGGACGGGTTTCCACCGGAAAGACTGTGCATAAAAGCTTCCCGGGTTGGCGGCTATAAATTGAGTGGCATACTGGTTTGTTTCTGCCACGACTAAGTCAAAGAGCGCCGCAGTAAAGAACAGCTCAAAAAATCCCAGTGCCGAACCGATCTGAGCTGTCTCAACCCGAACTCCAGACTGGGCGGTGAAAGGGGGAACTACTGGTGCGGCTGAAGATGGGGCGGCCAATCAGGGTTTGCCAGCACCTCAGGGACTCTACGGGCCTGTCTGTGCGGTGGCTGCAACGGGGGAACTACTGCACGTGCCACTGTACCAACTTCAACTGCCCTTCTGGTGCTCGCCACTTCACCATGTTGTACAGCAATGCTGGTACTAGGTCCAGGATGGGCTGCGCTGCTGGTGTATGCCTCACCACGTAACCTGACAGCGCCAGCCCCACTCTGCTGCCCTTGAAGCGGATCCTGCGCAACCTGTGGTCTAGCGTCACGGGGCCGGGTACGCCTGGTGGTATCAGGGACCTCAACCTCATCGTCCGAAATTTGGGTCAGACTGCCACTGCTTTCTACAGGTTCGTATTCTGACCCGCTGGATTCGTCAGATGAGGGTTCCCATTCCTCATCCGACTGGGTCAGAAGCCTGTAGGCCTCTTCAGAAGAATACCCCTTGTTTGACATTTGGGCTACTAAATTTAGGGGTATTCCCTGAGACTACCCAAGAAAAAAAGCAAGCCTGTCTTACAAATGGGAGGCTAGCGAAGTACCGGAAGCTGCTGCAATTGATAAATATCAAAACTGATTTTTTTTTATCGCCGCAGTGCTTGTGTAGTGATTGCGCAGTGATAAAAAAAAAAATTGTCACTGCGGCGGGGCAGGAGTGGGTGAATGCACGTGTGGGCAACCGATCAGGCAAACACTGCGTTTTGGGTGGAGGGCGAGCTAAGGTGACACTAATACTATTTTAGATCTGACTGATCAGTTCTGATCACTTACAGATACTATAAAAGTATTCGCCATATAGGATAAACATGTTTATATTTTAACAGTATGCCTATGGATGTTAAATTTTTCTTCTGTTTTTTTACTTTTTTTTCTACTTTCTTTAAGGGCCTACCATAATGCAATGTTAGATTGCCACTTCTATACATCAATGAAAATAAATCAAATCGACAAATAGAAGTTTCAGTATACTGCTATGTAGTGTTGCCTCCTACAGACCTACATTGGATTATACCTGTAAAAGTCATTGAGCCTCAGAAGGCTCCGGACTTTCAAACAAAATACTCCCCTGACCACTGTGTGGGGGTGCCATTCAAGGCCCGAAACTGAGCACTTTGAGGTTTTGCGCTCTGAGATGCTGTGATCACATTTGACTATGACATCTGAGGGGTTAAATAACTGCGATTGACAGTCTCACCGATCAGACATTTTCCCTGGGTGTGAATGAGGCTTAAGGCACAACTGATTACTATCAGACCGTTAGCTGCAGCTCTGGCTGCAAGCTGCAGAATATAACAGGGTACCAAAAGGGACCTCACAGATTCTCATTAAAGTTTACCTCCAATTATATGGAGAAACAATTGTAGTGCCGTGGTCAAATATCACTGAATTAGAACCAGATTTATCATCTGTCAGCGTGATTAGTTCTATTAAACCAGACGTTCTGCCTGTAAGGCCCCTTGCAGATGAGTGTCTCGCTGCGGACTCAGTGAGGACTAGCCTGAACTCCCAGCACTGCCGGGGTCGCATAGCATTATATTGATTTATGCTATGCAACCCTTAGAGGTCTGGAATGTATTAGACGACAGTGACATAATGCCGTCAGTGTTATCCAATACATTCCAGAACTGTAAGGGTTACATAGCATCATAAATCAAAATAATGCTATGCGACCTGTCAGTGCTGGAAGTTTAGGACAGGCGCTGCACTGCGAGTCCGCACCGAGACACTCGCTCGTCTGCAAGGGGCCTAAAAGGCATTAAATCCATGACCAAGGATGCATTCACCCGAACGTGCCGTATTTTGCGGTCTGAAAATTGCAGATCCATAAAACAGATGCCGCCCGTGTGCGTTCTGCAATTTGCCCATTATAGAAATGCCTATTTTGCGAACGGAACAATGGATGCTGACAGCACATTGTGTGCTGTCCGCATCTTTTGCAGCCCAATTGAAATGAATGGGTCCGCACTCATTCCACAAAGTTGCTAACCATATGCAGACCAATTCATACAGTCGTGTGAATAAGCCCTTAGTAGTAAAAATTAGTGGCCCTGTTGTGGAAATATCCACTTTAATTATTTATGCTAATTAGATGTTCAGAGCACTGAGGGACAGGCCTAACCCATCAGGAATGCCTCCTCCTTAGGCTAGTTTCACACTAGCGTTCAGCTGTCCGCTCGTGAGCTCCGTTTGAAGGGGCTCACGAGCGGACCCGAACGCTTCCGTCCAGCCCTGATGCAGTCAATGGATGCGGATCCGCTCAGACTGCATCAGTCTGGTGGCGTTCAGCCTCCGCTCAGTGAGCGGACACCTGTCCGCCTGGCCGTGCGGATCCGTCCAGACTTACAATGTAAGTCAATGGGGACGGATCCGTTTGAAGATGCCACAATATGGCTCAATCTTCAAGCGGATCCGTCCCCCATTGACTTTCAATGTAAAAGTCTGGACGGATGCGCTCAGGCTAATTTCACATTAGCTTTTTTTTGCCAATATAATGCAGACGCCTCCGTCTGCATTATTATGATCGGATCTGTTCAGAACGGATCCGATCGAACGCTAGTGTGAAAGTAGCCTTAGCCAGACATCCTCACTGTCCTTGTCTGACCCTATAATCCTAAACAAGCAACGGTGAAAGCTGAATTGGCGGAACTCCTCATCATAGTACATGACAATCTTCCCAACAAAGCTAAAATCAGCCCTGCCCCTCACATGGATCCAGAGATCTCCTAGAGTTATTCCAACTTGGCATCTCAAGGAACACGTTCTTTCTGATGAAGCTCTACCCAGACACTTCCCCTAGCAAGTTCAATTTTAATTTACTATTCTTTGTGGGGACAGATGGGTTTGGGTTCAGAGAATGTGGGTGGTTTAGAGGCCCCAAACCAGATGACCTGTTCAAGTTTAAGGCCTTATCCACAGACTGAATAGTAGTAGTCCTTAGACATTCCCTCTGCCTACAACCAAATGCTTGTTTCAGTAAAAGAAAAAAGCCGATTGAAAGACTCACCTTTGCCTCATACCGGACTGCGGCAGAGTGTAATAGAAAGGCGTTCTCCACCGTTATCCCTCTCTTGATGATATGCTGACACAGTTTCTTTAGTCTGTTTTCACAGTAGGATGTTGCAAGGTCTAGAAGTCCTGGACATAAAAAGCAGAACATTATCGTTATATAGCACTAAAATCCACACATCATCCCAAAGCATGTAACAAATCGCCTGATGGAGACCTCCGCTATAAGATCCAGTGATCTCCTCCATAGTATGGGGAGGAGTGATCAGTAATGCCATCGCTCGCCCCCTTACAGAATTATTTACGGGCAGCAGAGCTTCTTCAGACGGCACAATCTGCCGTTGGCACACAGTTTTTTTTTAGCATGCATAAAAATTGCAACTGCCCAACGAATGAGCAATTGTTCAGTAGTCAGTGGCACTTTTAGGGCTGTATTACAAAGGCAGATCATCACTAACAAGCATTCGTAGTAATTCTCGTGAGCGATGATCTGCAGGTGTAATAGAGCCCTTAATCCTCCATTTCGGCTAATAAATTCAGTTCCCAATAGACCAACTGTAATGCCTAGGGCACCTCTGATGACGCCAAGAGTCATGTCAGGGGTCTACTCCACAAAATAGTGCATATACAATACCTATAGCATCTTCTGGCGGCAGGTCCACAGTATCCGTATACAAGTACTGTAAGAAGGCATAGTATACTGGATATGAAAACTGGCTAATTTCTATGACTTCCTTGGAGTTTTCATCCCAGTGAGACTGGAACATTGTGCGGAAGTGTTCACACCTGTAAAAAGAAAAAAGTGCCGTCATATCCACACACCTTTCATAGTACATCCAGAAGGCCTTGCTGAGCTCTGCATTGAGTGGTTTTAACAAGGGATGCAATCACAATAATGAATCCTTTGAAGCAACATCTACATCTGCTGACAATTAAGATAGAGCTAAAATACACGGTGTGTATTACACAGCAGTGACACTGAAGACATGGATTACAATCCAGCAGAAGCCTACAGTACAGTTTTGTAAGCTTTTTACATGAAAATGCTGAATCCCTGAGCTGAGCGTCTCCTTAGACAGAAGTGTAATAAGTAGTGAGTGCCAGAGGACATACAGAAAGCATGTGGTGTGGTGCATTTCTATCCAAAAATTAAAGGCTATGTACACCATTGGGGACAATTTTTATTATTGCATTATACTTCTTTTGAGCTAAAAATCATTTTTTCAATTGTTCTTTATTAACATATGGAATCCTTTTTTGTGTACAGAGCTGACATGTTCGACTAGCTGCCTGTGGATTTCTCTCATCTTTTCAGTCATCTGAGGAACAGACAGACTCCTTATCTCTGCTCTGACACTAAACACTCATTAAAGCTCAATCCTTACCTTACTGATAAGAATGTGGCTTCAATAAGTGTGTATGGCCTGTTAGTAGTTTAGAGATCAGGGTAATTAGATGACTGGCACAAAGTGAAAGTACCAGTCAGTTAGAAAAACAGTTAACCCTTTGTGACTGAACAGTTCAATATTTTTAATAAAGGCCAATAAAAATGATTATCCTAAATAAGTTAAATGCGATAAAAATAAAAATAAAATTGGACTCCAAAAGGTGTACATAGCCTTTAAAGCTTTAAAAGGGTTGTCTCACTTCATCATAAATTGTATTCATCAGTAGAAATGTAGAAAAAGTTAATACAAGCCACTTACTCATGTATTGCAATTGTCCATATTGCTTCCTTTGCTGGTTTGATTCATATTTCCATCACATTATACACTGCTGGTTACCAGAGGTTATAACGACCGCTGCAGCACAGATACGCAGTGGCCCTAGATGGGAGCTGCTGCGCAAGCGTGCCTATGTGCTCCCCCAGGGTCCCAGCCCCCTGAGGAGGTCAGTGCTTTTACCTATAGCGTGTAAGCACAACCACCGCTGCTGGATTGCAGAGTGGTCGTAACCCCTGGAAACAAGCAGTGTATACTGTGATGGCAAGATGAATCCAGCCAGCAAAGGAGGCAATATAAACAATCACAATACATTAGTAATTGCCTATTAACTTTGTACACATGATAAATGCCATCTGCTCAATGAAACAGCCCCTTTAACATTACTGTATGCAAGGTTATAGCAACTTGGGCAATACTGAGCAGACACTTCTAGTTATTGAGATGTACTAGAGACAAGTTCAGTATTAAAATCTGCGACCTTTGGAGGACATGATTGTATGCCGAGCACAGAACTTCCCATAGCAGTCCAGTTTTTCAAGAACGAGCAAGGCTACATTCACATAACAGTAAGCAATCTGTGCCAATATTGCGAACTGTAAACGGAGGGTACGCAATATACTGGCACCAGCTCATTGACTTGAATTAAAATTAAAATCTGGAAAGTGTGGCGTCGATTTGTATTCAATCCCCGAGTCAGTGCTTTGTAGGACCACCTTTTTCGCTACAATTACAGCTGCAAGTCTTTTGGGATATGTCTCAACCAGCTTTGCACATGTAGAGGCTGACATTTTTGACTTTGCAAAATATCTCAAGCTTAGGCTACTTTCACATAAACTGATCTGGTGCATTTAATACATCCAGATGGTTCCATTTCAGCTGGATCAGGTTGTATCAAGTCAAAACGCAACCAGCAGGATCCAGTATGAAAATCAATATAAGTCTATGCGTGCCGGACTCGTTTTTTCCCCCCTCGGTAACTAAGAAAAATAAATAAAAAAATAAAATAAAAAAACAGATCCAGCATCATTGCTTTACATAGATTTTTATGCAGTTTGATGAGTTTTGCAAACCAGACAAATGCTGCTTGCAGCAGTTTTGTTTCAGGCCCAAAAAGCAACTAAAAATGAACTGATTCATACTGATCAGTTTTGTCCCCATTGACAATGAATGGGGACAAAACTGATCCTCTGCCGGATCTCAAAACCTGAATTAAAAACAGATATGAAAGTAGCCTTAGGGCTCATTCAGACGGCCGTATGCTGTCCGCAAAAATACTGAATGCTATCCGTTTTTTTGCGGATCCGCCAAAAAACGGATCCGCCAAAAAACGGATAGCATTCAGTATTTTTGCTGACCCATAGACTTCAATAGGGCCATGTCCTGATTTTCACGGACAAGTATAGGACATGTTTCATTTATTTTGCGGAACCTTGGAATAGAAAAGGGCCCCATAGAAGTGAATAGGTCAGCATCTAATCCGCAAAAAAACGGATCCGCATTTTTGCGGATAGCATACGGCCGTCTGAATGAGCCCTTAGTCAGATTCTATGGAGAGCGTCTAAAGCAATTTCCAAGTCTTGCCACAGATTCTCAAATGGGATTTAGGTCTGGACTGTGACTGGGCCATTCTAACCCATGAATATGCTTTGATGTAAACCATTCCATTGTAGCTCTAGCTGTATGTTTAGGGTCATTGACCTGCTGGAAGGTGAACCTTCGATCCACTTAAGACTTTTGCAACCTCTAACAGTTTTCCTCCAGGATTTCCCTGTACATGGGTCCATCTATCTTCCCATCAATTGACCAGTTTTCCTGCCCCTGCTGAAGAAAAGCATCCCCACAGCATGATGCTGCTACCACCATGTTTCATGGTAGGGATGGTGTGTTCAGAGTGATGTGTAGCATTTGTTTTCAGTCACATAGCGTTTTACAATTAGGCCAAAAAGTTCTACTTTGGTGTCATCTGAACAGAGCAAAGTCTTCCACATGTTTGCTGTCCCCCCTACATGGCTTGTAGCAAACTGCACTTATGGCTTGCTTTCAAATATGGCTTTCTTCTTGCCACTCTTCCATAAAGGCCAGATTTCTGGAGTACACAACTATTGGACAGATTCTCTCACCTGAGCTGTAGATTCCTGCAGCTCCTCCAGAGTGACCATGGGCCTCTTGACTGCTTCTCTAATTAGTGATCCACGTGCCTGCACTGTCAGTTTAGGTGGACGGCCATGTCTTGGTAGGTTTGCAGTTGCGCCATACTCCTATTTTCAGACGATGGATTGAACAGTGCTCAGTGAGATGCTCAGAGCTTGGGATATTTTTTTTTCATAACATAACCCTGTTTTACACTCCACAACTTTATTATCCCTGACCTGTCTGGTGTGTTCCTTGGTTCTCATGATTGTTTGATCACTAATGTTCACTAACAAACCTCGAGGCCTTCACAGAACAGCTGTAGTTCTAAGAAATTACACACAGGTGGACTATTAATTGGGTGACTTCTGAAGGCAATTGGTCACACTGGATTTTATTTAGGGGTATGAGAGTACAGAGGGCTGAATACAAATGCACGCCACACTTTAGACTTTTATTTATTAAAATTTTTTAAAACCAGGTAGCATTTTCTTTTCACTTCACACATACTTACTACTTTGTGTTGGTCTATCACTAAATCCCAATAAAATACATTTAACTTTGTGGGTGCAATGTGGAAAAGTTTAAGCGGTATGAATACTTTTTCAACAAACTGTATGTTGACTGTTCATTATATTCTGTTAGATCTAATAAAGTTACCTGATTTTCAAGACTGCCTTGTGGACGTGAATATCTTTTCCTTCCACACGGAATTTCAAGTCTGCCGTTTGTTCACTATCAAACTCTCTCCTCAGTGACTCAGCAACTGTTAGAAAGTCTTCAGGTTCTAGAGTCAACAAGAAGCAGAAGACTGGTGACACCAGACACCTACTCCACCCTCCCGTGATCACAGAAGATGCAATGATTCTAGTGTTTAAATGAAGGCCATGGCACATCAGCCAGTTGGTGGAACAAAACTGAACCTCCCCATAACAGTCATCAAATATCAGTAAGACTAAGCTCTTACACAGATCTTGTCAAATTATCTAGAGGACTGTTTTTTTATGAGGAAAATCAGCAGCCATGACTTACCTACAGAAAGCAAGCGCCACATGACTGGTGGGTTCGAAAAACAAGCAAACACATCATCTGTACAAGTAAAGTTTGTGAGGTGAGGGGCAAGAATAATCTGGCCCCGACATGGGCCCCACATAAAAACTTGTCCGCTTTGTGACTTGGCAGCAGAGGTATGAGATGAGTGGCAGGCTGCAATTTCCACTATCCTGTAAAAACAATATATAGATGTCAGTGCTGGTTGGTTATATTAAGCACTAAAACCAATAAAAGGTGAATAAAGTGGAGGAGACATTTGAAGACTGCAGGCCACTGAGGAGGGAGCTCCAAAAAGCATCTGGTGCCTTGCAGAGCATTGTATCCTACAGCCTGCATACAGCCATCTGGATAGATGTGCCTATTCATCAACGTAACATCGGCCTCAAAAGGAACATTTGACTTGTATATCTGTGTCCATTTTGTTGTCCGAGTGACCTGCTAGCTAAGTGGAAGGGTCAGCATCCCAGAAACATTACTGGGCAGCTTAATAAAAAAAAAAAAAAAAAAAAACATCAAGGAGCCATTGGCTCCTAATCTGAAAAATTTAGGAGCCAAATTAAATTTTTTTGTTGCCACATTTTTGTTGTAACAAGGGTCAGAAACTGGGTTCTTTTTAGGCTCTTGGCTATTCGTTTTTCCATTCATAAACCTCCACATTGAGCTCCCAGCAGCAGACAGAAGCCTGTGGGGCACGCTGGCACTTCTGGTGACATCACCTGGGCACATGGTCTTTACTCAGCAGAGGCTCCGTTCCCGCCATGCTGTACCTGGCACTTCATGAGAAGTCGGCAGTGGCGCGTGCTCCCCTGTTCCATGAATGGCAGTTAAATTATTGTGCGTATTTATATACATTACATTGATTTATGATGCTATGTAATCCTTACAGTTCTGGAATGTATTGGATAACACTGACAGCATTATAATGCTATGTAATTCCAGTCAGTGCTGGGAGGTCAGGCCGGGTGCTGTGTTGCGGACTCCCTGCGGGAGGAATGCTAGTCTGCAAGGGGCCAAAGTCATCATGTAGCCCCAGGCTTATCTAACCTGTGGTTATGTAATAAATGGCTATTTGGGACAACCACTTTACACCCCCTCTTTTTTTTGCACTTAGCCCAGGCCGGGAGCTACGTTGCGGACTCTCTGCGGGAGGAACGCTAGTCTGCAAGGGGCCTTTGGCTGTGACAAACATCACATGGCCAGAGATCACAGTGTAGCAATGCAGCATTGCCACTAGTGAGAGGGGTCATTTTGGGACCTGCACGTTGTCATGACAGCCCCAATAATTCTCACAACTGTAGGGTTGCAATGTGACCCCATTCACTGTCACGATTCGAAACCCTGCACTACATTACGATTGGTCGTGCTGGAAACCGTGCATTGCTTTCTTTTTATTCAGCACACAAAGTGCACCAGGCCCTGTGACCGTAAACCAGCTATGGAATCGGTTTCATCTGCTGGTGTGAGGAGACAAAGCCCAGCGTTACCCGGCAGTCTGTGTGTGGCTGCGCGCTCTGCAGCTGTCCACCATCATTGCCCTCTCTTCTCCACCACTTACGTGGGGGGCTCAGGGCACCCTCAGCACATGGCGCAGAGTACGCAGAACGCTCACCTCCGTGCGTTGCATGACTGAAAAAACCTGTCTACTTTAGCTGCCCCTTGTCTATGGAGCAGTCGGCAGTGAGCGCACTCCCCGTTTTGATAACTGAAAAGCAAGCTGCTGTGTTTAGCGCTGGAGAAGGGGGGGTGAGGAGCAGCCAATGGCACGGCAGCACGCTTATACTGACCAATCAGCAGCCTCCTCACTAATAACCCAGCTCTGTTATTGGATTGCTGTGTGTCTGCTGGATGCAAGACCTTTCTTAAAGTGGCAGAGCAGCGGAGGGTCTGGGCGCAAATGGCGACAAGACTACAAAGTCTTGTCGCCATTTTCAATTCTAAGTCGCATTGGCGACCATTTTGGTCGCCATCTGGAGCCCTGCGCTACCCTGCAATCCACCAGCGGTGGCCGTACACTGTAGGAAAAGACAGCCTATGCACACTCCCACAGTGCCAGCCAATTAGAGTCCAGCACTTTCCTACACTGTGCAAGCACAGCCACCACTGCTGGATTGCAGGGTGGTTGTAACCCCTGGATTAGAGGAGTGTAAAATGTGATTGAAAAATTAATCCAGCCAGAAAATGAAGCAATAGGGATAATACATTAGGTAAGTGCCTTGTATCAACTTTGTATACAAATGCCATTTGCTGAAGAGAGACAACACCTTCAAAGGGGTTATCCGATCTCTGAAATGATGTACATTTGTTGATTTAGCCATACGTGTCAAGCAGTTTTTTTTACCAGGTGGTTTAAATCGAGTGCAACTATTATATTGGTTGATACAACTGCAGAAATATCAAATGTGTATTTTTTGGCAGGTAATCTATAAAGGCCCCTGGTTCTACAAACAAAATGCAAGGATGGCTACCGATTCTGGCATGCAAGGGCTTATGCACATGACCGTAATCGCCGCCCAAAAAACATGATCCATGTGTCAGCAGCATCTCCTGGGCCGACTGCGGCTGCCCTCACCCACCATACTAATTTATGATACAGTAACTTTGTATCTGATCACAGGGCTATGGTAGTGTACTCACACCACTGTACAGCCAGTTGTGGGAAGGGGTTACATTTGAAGACCAACTTCAAATATGGATCATTAGCAAAACCGGTTTCTTGTTTCAGCAGAGTGAAAAATCTAAACCTGGTGAGATGCCCCTCTCCTCTGGTAGGGACTCTGTATACAATCTGACAAGGCCCCCTGACCTGGTCAGAAGTCACTTTTCGTTTAACTGCTGCTCCACAGAACATTACCATGGTGTGGCTGTGACTGCGTTAATGGTCTGGGAAATAAGTGTCTGCTATGATTTTCTTATGCAGCAAGGACAGTGAAATGCACCCCATGTACTATACCTTTCACTTGTCTCCACTCTGACTGGAGAAAGCTGGTTGCTTTTGTTGCCAATACCCAGTTGGCCATTAGTGTTGGCTCCCCAGGAGTAGAGATAACCTTGATCAGTCAGCCCCATGGTATGACTGTAGCCACATGCAATCTGCAGACAATATAAAAACATTTATTAAGGGGGTTCTCCGGGAATTAAGAAAATGAAAATAATTATAAATACCTTTCATTATTTATAATGGCTCGTTCTGTCTGGGGAGCAATCATAAGGGGAAACAAAATGGCTGCTGTCCCATTAGTTCACACAAAACCTGTCCTGATCACACAGGAGGACAAGTTACTTTACAACACTAAGGTAAAGAGCTGCCTCATCCTCCTCGCTACTTATCAGGGATTATGATCCCGAATACAGATAAGAACTTTAGCTGAATCTCTGGGGAATTTAGTTCATGAAGAGACATGAAGCACAGAGAGGACAGACAGGACAGACTGTGGTAATGTGGGGCTGTGGTAATGGAGACTGCATACAAGTCCAGCTGCTCATTAGCCACATCTCACCCTCCTCATCTGCATTCCCACAGAGATTCACCTGTATTCAGGATCATACTTTCTGACAAGCAGAGCAGAGAGCAGGATGAGGCTAGGTCTACACGACGACATTTGTCGCGCGACATTTTGTTGCACCAATGTCGCGCGACAATTTTTATAATGGCAGTCTATGGTGTCGCACTGCAACATGCGACATGCTGCGACTGCGACGCGACAGTCGCAGAAAATCCATTCAAGATGGATTTTTCTGCGACTGTCGAGTCGCAGTCGCAACATGTCGCATGTTGCAGTGCGACACCATAGACTGCCATTATAAAAATTGTCGCGCGACATTAGTGCAACAAAATGTTGCGCGACAACTGTTGCGCCCTATCTGTCGCGCGACTTTGTCGCGCGACAAATGTCGTCGTGTAGACCTAGCCTGAGGCAGCTCTTTACCTCAATGTTGTGATTAGGACAGGTTGTGTGTGTGTACAGATAGGTCAGCGGCCATTTTATTTCTTCTTATGATTGCTCCTTAGACAAAACAAGCCATTCTAAGTAATGAAAGGGATTTTGTGAATATATCAAAATATTTAAGCATTTTCATATTTTTTTTATTCCTGGAGAACCCCTTTAAAGTTAGAATGGCCCTTGTAGAAAATGGGTCCTGGAAAACCCAGCATTCAGCATCGCAATAAATGTGCTATGGTACCTTTTACATGTTTGGATACATTTGGAACAGGCAAAGTGAGAAAGAAAAGTTCTCAGGGAGCCTGTAGATTGAGGGGACATCACTTTTACCATTACAATAAACCTATTCTGAGGCATGCCATTTTCCTCACACTTCCTTGCGTTTTGGTGAAGTTATATTATAGTAAACTGCTGTAATCACTACAATAGCACATCAATTCTGGCACACATGAATTCAACCTTAACCGCCCATACATTTTGTTGCCAAGCCATGGTGGTAACAGCATGTGATTGACCTAATTGCCATTGTTTCAAGCTAAATGCATAGATTAATTAACTTTGTTAATGTCAGGGCTCCAGACCAAAAAAAATAAAAAATAAAGGAGCCATTGGCTTTAGGAGCCAAATTTAAAATACATATAATTAAAAAAAAAAAAAAAACACGTCTTACCTAGGGTTGTCACGATACCCAAATTTGGACTATTTCGATACCATAAAAAAGTATTGCGATACTCTTACCACGTGAAAAAAATAAAACACCAAAAAAGCCAAGTGCATACCAGATTTTATGGAACGTCTGGACCATAATAGAACAGTCCTAACCTAATTTTTGTTGGGACACTGACAAAAAAATGGCAAATTGCACTTTTTTCCTGTTACGGAGTTCACCGCATAGGAGATATTTTAATATGCGCCACCAATGATTTTACTTTATAATACTGGGGTTAGGGGGGGTTCAGTGCACTGCACCACCAATAAATATCGTTTATGCTTAATACAAATGCAGGCTGCCATGCGGGTGCCGGACACATCTTATACCTGGCACCCAGCCTCTATGACAGCGCGCTGCGATCCGCCGCTATTAACCCCTTAGATGCCGCACCTGGGGGGTTAATAGTGGCGGATTGCAGCACGCAGTCATAGAGCCTTGGTGCGGGTATGGGATATGTCTGGCATATGCAGCCTGCGTTTGTATTAAAGAGGACCTTTCATTACAATAAAAAAATCTAAACTAAGTATGCTGACATGGAGAGCGGCGCCCAGGGATCTCCCTGCACTTACTGTTATACCTGGGCGACGCTCCGTTCTCCCGGTATAGGCTCCGGCATCTTCAGATTTTTGGCTCAACTGGGAGGAGCCTGCTCTTGTTCTCCTGGGTGTCTCCTGGGCGAAAAAAAAAACCTCAGGCTACAGCCTGGGAGAAGGAGACGCCCAGGAGAACAAGAGCAGGCTCCTCCCGGTTGAGCCAAAAATCTGAAGATGCCGGAGCCTATACCGGGAGAATGGAGCGGCGCCCAGGGATAACAATAAGTGCAGGGAGATCCCTGGGCGCCGCTCTCCATGTCAGCATACTTAGTAATGTAATGAATGGTCCTAAACGATATCCATTGGTGGCGCAGTGGCCATAGCCCCTCCCCCCCCTCCTCCCTGCTATCAGCCCATTGGTGGCAGCAGCAGTACAGGTGGGAGGGACGGCCTCCTTCTCCCCTGTCCTCTTTAGAAGAACATGGCACGTGCTGAGAGCAGCGCATGTCATGTCAGTAATGTGAAAGCGGCAGAGGCCTAGGCGCAAATGGCAACAAGACTACAAAGTTTAGCAATGCTAGGTCGCATTTGCGACTATTTTAGTCGCCATATGGAGCCCTGAATGTGTACGGGCACCCTTAGGCCACCTGCACACTAGTGCAGTCAACTGCACCTAAGATCCACAAAAATTTCCGTGTGGATTTGTGTGTTTATGCTGCATACCACCACCAAAATCCACAATATCCAATTGCTGATTTTGGTGCGGTTTAGCCAGATCTCAACCTTCCATTGAAATCTGCCGCTAAAACCACAAAAATAATTGACCCCCAGCAATCAGATACTGATGACCTATCCTCTGGTTAGGCAATCCATATTAAAATCTCAGAAAACCCTTTTAATGTAGCTATTCTTGTAATAAATGTAACTCAGTTTTGCTGCGTGAGACTTGCTTCTTCCCCCCCTTTGCTGGAAGAAAACGTAGGTATGTTACAAAAACCACCTGAGGTTTTTTTTAATGCTTTGCCTTGGGGTACTTTCACACTTGTGTTTTTCTTTTCCGGCATAGAGTTCCGTCCTAGGGGCTCTATACCGGAAAAGAACTGATCAGGATTATCCCCATGCATTCTGAATGGAGAGTAATCCGTTCAGGATGCATCAGGATGTCTTCAGTTCAGTCGTTTTGACTGATCAGGCAAAAGAGAAAACCGCAGCATGCTACGGTTTTATCTCCGGCGAGAAAAACTGAAGACTTGCCTGAACGCTGGATCCGGCATTTTTTCCCATAGGAATGTATTAGCACCAGATCCGGCATTTAGAATACCGGATCAGTCGTTCCGGCATGCACAGATCGGTAAAAATGTGAAAAAATGTACAAGACGGATCCATCGGTCCGCATGACAAGCGGAGAGACGGATCCGGATCAGTCTCACAAATGCTTTCAGTCAGCGGCAGCACCCTTAATCTTTCATAATGACCTAAAAGCATTACTTAATATGCATTTATCTTACCTGAACTATACACACTTGCTGAACAAATACTACTTTACAGGGAATGAGTTGGTTTCCAGTCCCTCCAACTCCAAGTTGACCAGTACCATTATATCCCCAGCCATAAACCTGGAGAGGGAGAAAAAAAAAAAGTAAGAAAAAAATATATATATTAATTTAATGTACTCAGTGATAAAGATGCCCCCGCTTCCGAGACTTAAAGGTTGTCCGGGCTCAGATCTGAACCCGGACATACCTCCATTTTCACCCAGGCAGCCCCTTGACTTGAGCATCAGAGCAGTTCATGCTTCGATGCGCTCCTTTGCCCTGCGCCAAATCTCATTTTTTGGAGATCTGGTGACTTACCAGGGCTCTCTATGGGGCTGCCAGGAAGCCCGGGTGATGTCACCGGCACTGATGGGCGGTATTTAGCGCTGCCCTAGCCAGTAAAACGGCTAGGGCAGCGCTAAAGCCCACCCATCAGAGCCAGTGACGTCACCGAACACACTGCCGGGTGGAAGTTACCGCCCGGCAGTGTGTTATTGAAAACAAAAGCCCGTGCCCTGTGCAGGGCAAGGGAGCGCATCGGAGTAGGAGATGCTCCGATGCTAGCCTCAGGTGGGCTGCCTGGGTGAAAATAAGGGTATGTCTGGGTTCAGCTCTGAACTCGGACAACCCCTTTAATATGGTTCATGCACACAGTCATATCATGCTTTGCAGGCATGGAGTGTCACATGTCTGGTGTCGCTGTACACAGGAAGAAAGGCGTCAATCAGCAGGAGGACCTGCTTCATGGTGCCTTTCTATAACAGAGCCCTGAAACAGACTGATTGCTCCAAGCCTGATTAGACTAGCATGGCATCCATTGATTATATTAGGCTTTTGTAAAGAGGACCACCTGCATAACATAAGCACACCTAAAGCCTGTACTACAGTAACGCTCGTTAGTGATCTGACAGTGTAAGGCCCCTTTCACATGGGCGAGTATTCTGCACAGGTGCAATGCGTGATGTGAACGCATTGCACTCGCACCGAATCCAGACCCATTCATTTTTATGGGGCTGTTCACATGAGCTGTGATTTTCACGCATCACTTGTGCGTTGCGTAAAAATCACAGCGTGCTCTATATTCTGCGTTTTTCACGTAACGCAGGCCCCAAAGAAGTGAATGGGGCCGTGTGTAAATCGCAAGCAAGTGCGGATGCGGTGCGATTTTCACGCATGGTTGCTAGGTGACGATCGGGCTGGGGACCTGATCTGTATTATTTTCCCTTATAACATGGTTATAAGGGAAAATAGCATTCTGAATACAGATCCACAGGATCTCAATAGTGGGGGAAACACTTCTGTTTTGTCCCAATTCATTGTCAATGGGGACAAAACTGAATTCACCAGAATGCATTCTATTCCGTTTGGTTGTGTCCCCATCACTGACCTGTAACGCTGCAAGCAGCGTTTTTCTGTCCGCGATGTGGTGCAAAGCAAGACGGATCACTCATGACTCACAATGTAAGTCAATACTGACAGATCAGTTTTCTCAGACACAATAGAAAATGGATCCGTCCCCCATTGACTTTCAATGGTGTTCATGACTGATCCGTTTTGGCCATTTTAAAAATACAACCGGATCCGTTCATATCGGATGCAGACAGTTCTATTATGATGGAAGCGTTTTTTGCTGATCCATGATGGATTCAGCAAAAACACTGGTGTGAAAGTAGCCTAACTAAGAAATTATAAGTTTCTGCCTTATTTAATGACTTACACACAATGGGGGAAAACAGTGGCATAAAAAAATAAAAAATGTCACAAATTAAGGCGCACAGCATCTGTGCACCATAATGTGCGACTTTAAAAAAAAAAAAAGTGCTGAGAAAAGGGGTGTGGCTTAACTTCGCACTACCAGCCGCATTTACTACAACTTTTGCCAGAAAGTGGCGGAAGTTATAGCTGAAGTCTAGACCAGCCTGTAGCTGGCGTAGACTTCCGTTTCTGGGGCACAACAGGGCAGCAGTGTCCCTGATTAAGAGGCTTCTGCCTCTTAGCAAATCAGGCACATCTCACGCCAGTGCAGGGAGATCAAGACTGGCGAATCCATCGGCCAACCTTGATATAGCTCCCCCAATATGCAAGTAAAATTTACAGATCACTATACCTCACCTGGCCATTGTCTGTTATTGCCATAGAGCAAGTGGGTCCAGCAGCAACTGCAATAACAACCTTTGTGTTTAACTGGGCACATACTCTGCGAGGAACTGGCTGATTCGCAGTGGTCCCAGAACCAATTTGCCCACAGTTATTGTATCCCCAGGCAAACACCTAAATAGGGGGGGAAAAAAGTTGGCTAATCACAGGACAGAAACTTATGTGGCAAGACTATTTGATAGGTTGACTAATATACAAGGCAGATCTGGAATGCACTGCCAACATTGTCCCTGCACAATCACACTACACCTATGGTGCCCCTATCAACAGTTTTTAGAGTTGGTGCCCTAGGCATCTTGCATCCACCTTCAAAGATGTGGGCAGAGAATCACCAAAAAGATCAATTACACTCATCCCACTCTTCACAGCCAAACACAAGCATGCAGCCTAGGAAAGCGCTTACACTATTTTAAAGGGGTCCTCTAGTTTACAAACCCATTTTAAAAACACCCCCTTAAGGAATTCTGGAAATTTACCTTTAAGCCAGAGCATAGCCCTCCTGCAACAGGGCACATCTTGCTCTGGAGGACACAGAGCATTAAAGGGGTTTTCCCACTAAAAACAGCTATCCGCTTCTATATTCTCTCTGCTGGGTCCCCAGCTGTCAGACCGTGGGGGGGGACCCAACCTGCCTAGAGTGCCGGAGCAGTCATCCAGGAGCTTGTGGCGCGGTGCTCAGAAACACAGCTGATCGCACAGGCAATTCATTAATGATATAGCCAGTATTTTGACATTAACCGTTACCTCTCCATCGGCTGTTAAAACCATAGAATGATGGGAGCCGCAAGCCACTTGCATCACCTTCTTTGTCAGCGCATCTACACAGATCTGAACAGGGACTGTTCCTTGTACAGTGTTGCCGTTCCCAAGCTGGTTGTAGCCATTGTGCCCCCAAGCATAAAGCTCGCCATCTGCAGATAATAAAACGGTCAGCATTACTTATACTGCTGCACAGACAAAGAATAGAAACAAGAGTAACAAACAGTACTTTAGTAGAGGAATACTTTTTTAGATTGGACAGAACCAGGTATCATCCAACAGGTAGCTGGCAGGGGCACTGAAATCTGGAACTAACTTTTTTTACACATGCTGCACAAAAAATAAAATAAAAAAAATATTGTGCAGGACTCCTTTGCAGTCATTTTCACAATCTAGCACTATGACTACTGTTACTATTGTAGGGAATGGAGGGAGGCATGTGCTGTGACCACCTGGGGGGGCGCTTATGTAGCTCTAAACATTGAAAATACTCAGGGCAGGGTAGATTATATTGTGAATGGAGAGATTTAAGTGGCATTTGCTGTTATGTTCAAAAAGGGAATGTCACCAGAAAACCTTGTTTAAATCATGTTTTTATTTTAAAAAATTAAAGAAATGTTTAATTATTTTATGTCAATATCGATATTTAAACAAAAACCATAAAATTCTGCACTTGTCGCACTGGCCACTTTGCCTAATAGACGCCACTTCTTGCTCTGTACTTTACTGCATTTATCGGTCATTCTAATCCTGCCTGCAATGATATCACCTCTGTATAGATAGGATCCTATTCACAGTAGGCGATTGTCACAGCTGATCTATGCTTTCCTTGTACAGTGACCTCTTCACAGGGCACAGAACAGGCCTAGAAAACTCTCCCATAGAAGTCAATGGTCCCATCCTGACCATTGAGTCTATGGCCCATGAGGCTGCTGTACAGCAATTTTCTTAATGCTTTCTAAATGCTTAGGCAAGAGGGCCACCTCCAAAATCAAACTCAGAAAAATAAAACAAATAAATGTGCCCATATAAACATGTGTTTGCTGCAGCCAGTGACTTCCTGCAGTGGTCGTGTGTGTAGACCTGAAGCGAGCCCTGAAGCAATGGAACGACTGGGGATTTACTAAGTACTGGGTTGTTCGTGATTTTATAATGACCATTTCTCCCCATGGTTAGATTTTGTCTGGTCTTAGGTTTTTCTAAGTCTGTAGGAAAAGTCTGCCTTCAACCAAGACACATGTGCTAAAATTATAATCTTTATTAGGTACTAAATAAACAAAAATGGGGATGCGTGTATTGGAACCCCCTCAAAAAGTGCATAGAGCTTGATTGCTAAATTAGTAAGTGCCCAGCTATAGCTGAGGTAAGTACAGCTCTGAGAGCACCGACATCAATGTGGAATGGACTCTCTGGGAATAACAGTCACATGGAAACTGTGCTTGACCCAAGACACCAAACCACCCAAACCCCAACTACCTGCCCCACTTAGCTAGAACTCCCACATATAGCATCTAGGCAAAGGCACGACACGTTTCATCAGCCTTTGCTAGACCCTATATGTGGGAGTTCTAGCTAAGTGGGGCAGGTAGTTGGGGTTCGGGTGGTTTGGTGTCTCGGGTCAAGCACAGTTCCCATGTGACTGTTATTCCCGGAGAGTCCATTCCACATTGATGTCTGTGCTCTCAGAGCTATACTTACCTCAGCTTCAGCTTGGCACTTCCTAATATCCCCCCATACCTCGGCATACTACCTACCCATTTTACAGTTGTGTCTGCACAGCTTATACTAGTTAAATGGTGGCACCTACCTAGCCACAATAGAGTCATTGGTCAATACTGGACTACCGTCCAATACATATGACACTTGATTGGATTTATACCGATAGTGGTCTCCAAATTTACAGGAAAGACGTGACTTATGTGAGATGAGGAAACCGCTCTCATTGTCTGAACATTGTGTTTAAATAAAGTTATATGATCTGGACTGACATTCTGCTGTTTGGCCACAAGATGTCGCTGTTTACTAAGCACAGCTACAAACTGCTCTTATATCTCCATATTCATAAGAGCGGTGGGGTTACACACAGAGCCTGGAGAGGAAGGAGCAGCCATCTTAGAGTGAGGCTGTGAGAGTGACCAGGGCTGCAGCTAAGTGAAGCTGATCGTGTTCAAGACCCTGATCCTGTCCAGAGGAAGGAAGATTGCTGCCAAGAACACTGATGAGAGCAGAGGAACAAAGCAACATACACTGAGATACCGCATGCTTGTTGGAGAGAAGTTTGCTCTGTTCAGAGTCACCAGTGGATGCAAAGCAGACCCGGGTCAGTAAGATCGTGCACGCACCTCATAGTGTTGGCGCCTAGAGACTGAGACCAGGCCCGTAGTTAGGGTCTTTTTTTGTGTCAGGTCAAAAGTATTACTATTGTTCATTGCAAAGGCTCCAAGCTTAGTGACATTTCACATTGGAGAGCTGATAAAATTCCTGCAAACTCAAGCCAGGCTTGCGTTTTTTTTCACAGAAGGAATACTCTGGCACGTGCTACAGGACCAGTTATGGGAGGGGGGAATACTGTAGATCTGTGCAAGATTGTAAGCCTGTTGTGCTGCAGCACAGGCTAGCCCGTACCACACACCCAGTTATTCTTGTTCTTTTAGGGTAATAAAAAGTAAGGTGTGGCAGTTTAGTTCTGCCGGCCAGTAGGTCAATTACTTAACTTTTCTCCATTGATCGGAGGGCGCCGTGCTGTGCAGCACAAGGGTCTCAGCCTGCGGGCTGGGTGTATGTAAATTGATTGTATGTTCCCAGCATTTGTGGTTGTGTTTGCCACATTTAAGTAAAATTCCGTTTTGGCAAAAGCTGGTGTTTGGGTTGCTTTCCCGTTTGTGACTTTACTGTATCCTGGGGAGCCCACGGCTTACACTTATATGGTCACAGTCCTCTGTCCTACTTTGGAAGCCATTTAGCCATCAAGCGCCATGTTGTCCATTATACTTACTGCATTTTTCAAGAGTCTCCAATACACACATCCCCATTTTAGTCTTGACTTATTTAGTACTTTTATAAAAAGATTAGAATTCTAATGCCTCTTTTCACCAAGAGAATATTAGTTATACAAGAGACGTATACCTTCTTGATTTTTTTTTTTATCTACTAACAATGAATTATTTCACCAAGACACCATTACAAAAATCTCCCATTTAATCATGGAAGGCCTAATAAAAATGAAATCCATGCAATGCACAGTATATAAGAAATCTGCACTGTGCTGGAGGGGAAGGGCAGGTGAGATATTATACGACTACTGCATACCTTCAGTACAGACCAGAACATGTGGACCGCTACCATAACTGATACTGGTTATTTTCTTGCCACAAAGGACATCAAGTCTTCTCGGGGTCATAGTACTTTGATTATCTCCTGTTCCCAGACAGTTGCTGCAATTCTGCCCAAATGCAAATACCTGGAACAAGATTAGTAAAGGGTTATGTGGTCTGAGGAACAGTTACAATTCTCAAATATTCTTGAGCAACTAGACTACAATGTGAAGAAGAGAAAAATGAACATGTGCATCTATTGGGTTGGTATATTTCAGCATACTTTCTATGCCTCCACAGTACTGAATAGGGGAGTACACTTTGGACAGGACATCCTGCAAGAAGACAACTCACAATTTACAGTAGATCCAAGCTCTTTGTATTCCAGGAAGTGTGCAGCCATTCTGGGGGTTTATGTTCCCTTGGGCTTTGTGTGTAGTGCTTCGCCAGGTTTTTGCATTCTTATTTAAAGGCATCATAAAGTGTTAGAGCAGTGTTCCTCAACTCCAGTCCTCAGGGCCCACCTAACGATAATGATTTGAGAATATCCCACAGAATGAATACCTGATGCACTGATGCTAATTGTATCACCTGCTCAATACTACGGAAATCCTGAAAACATGACCAGTAGGTGGGCCCTGAGGACCAGAGTTGAGGAACCCTGTGTTAGAGATTTGTCATATTGTCAGACATGACTCACCTGAATATTGTACCCAGGTCTTATGGATCACTGTGGTATGGATTTTCAATAAGGCATCAGGAGTCTACTATGGCTCCATATAGCGCCTCCATGTGCTGCAGATTTTACATTAAGGGACAACAGAGTAGCTTTACTATGGCAAATACACAATAATGCTGGGTCAAACGGACAGTGTGCCACATTTATCAAGGGGCTTTTCAGGAGCCCGGTATGAATGGTCCTCAGGATAGGTCATCAATATCAGATGGCTGACTCCCAGCACCATGCCAATTAGCTGTTTGAAGAGGCTGTAGTGCTCAGTTGAGCAATGAGGCCTCTTCATGACCTATGTGCAGCTCAGTCCCATTTAAGTGAATGGGCCGCAATACAAAGTACCACCACTATACAACGTACGGCGCTGTGCTTTGTATGCTGTGAAGAGGCAAGTGCTAAACAGCCGATCGTGGGGGTAGGAGGAATTGGACCGCCACCGAACTGACATGGATGAACCATCATAGATGCGCACTTAGGGTGTATTAGTTGTTGGTACCCGAACATCTGGGAGCATTTGCTCAATGCACCAAACTGTATGATACTCCTTCATGTACTCCAGGAAAGATCCTGTTAGATGTCAAAATCCACCAGTACTCAAGACTTTAAGGCATTAGCTGGATTGACAGTCAGGAGCTACATAATGGTTATTTAAGCTCTTACTGTAATTGATATCATTGTATTATATTTTATGCATGTGTTTTATGGAGCACTGTTAAAGCAGTAGACCAGGTGTAGAAGACCTTCACAATTACAGAAGTAATGGAGCAGTTATTTAAACTTTAAGACCTATAAAACCAGTTTAACTAAGTAATAGCAGAAATGGACATTTACAATTTGTCTACACCTCCAGTATATGAAAACAGATACACAAGCCTGGGGGCAGAAATTCCTAGGGGGCAAACAGTCAGATGAGTACTTGGGGGAGAGGTGAACGAACGGCAGCAGGAAGAACATAAAAGGGATCACAAACAGGAAAGACAATGAAGTGCAACAGAGGAACTCAGTAAGAAGGAAGGAAAAGGTGGAAACAGAACAGAATTTGCAATGTTCACTACAGAAAATAATTTGTAAGGAAAACCTTTTCACATGTCAGATCCAAAAGCAGGAAACCTACGTGAGCGAGAAAACCCTTACCTCATCGTTGTCAGTGGTGTAGATGACTTCATTTGCACATGTACCAAATACACACGCCTGTCGGATGGAGGCCACCTCTTGGGGCGAGAGCAAAGTGAATAAAGGCCACTTCCCGAAATCCACCATATTCTGAGAGAGTTTCACATCAATTGTAAGCAGTCTGAACGGCTACCAAACACAAGAGGAAGAAAAATAGAAATTAAGCCCAAAATTGTCAGTGGTGTCAGGTCTCCTCATGATGGAGGTCTTCATCTAACATCTATGTTTTTGTTAGGATATATAAAATTGTAGGCATACAAGGATGCAGCAGAGCTCCACCGACTGCTTATATGGACCGAATTATGGCTCCATACAAACCAGAGCTTGTACGGAAACACAAATGTGAGGGGAGTAAGCTACTGCCAGACTCATCTCCTCAAGAAATAAAGGATCGGTTGTTGGAATCCAGACGACATTAGGGGGTTCAGCTGACTTTCCTTACTTGTAGGGGGTTCTTTAGGTCTCTTTCATATAAGAGATACAGATTTTAGGATCTGTTCAGTAAACTGATTGTTTTCCACGCAAGTTAGTTTTTTCTCAGACTATTCAGTGTGTACATTTTTTTCCATGCAGACGCCATCCATTTTGATGCGTTTTCCACAAGCGTGAATTAAAACTGAAGAACAATCACAGTACATCTCTCCTAGGGACCGTCAGTGAAAAATACACTAATGTGAATGCTCGTGTGAAAGAGGCCATAGAGTGTCTACTCACTTCCAGGAAGAACAGAAGTACACAGTTCCAAGAAAACCATCTCCAGCATATTTAGATTAGGAGGATTTTTTAATTAAATTTTTATTTAATTTAATAAAACTGAGTCAGGTGAGAGAATATGTCCTCTTTAAAAGAGGTATTCCCCTCGTCAATGTTTTAAAAAAAAAAACAACTTTGGGAAGGGGGGGGGGGGAGCAGTCTTAGAAACAACTAAGCAAGATGTGCTGCACCATTTCTGTAACTCAGAAGCTTACCACTAACTAATCTGCCACTAACATCAAATTTTCTGCTGCCAGTCAACATGACTTTTAAAGAGGACCTTTCATGGGTCCAGACTTTATAAACTAAGTATCAAGGTATGTAGGGCAGAGATCTAATAGCGCTTAATTTTTTTTCTGGGCGCTGCCCTGTTCGCCCACTGTAGGCCCACTTAAATTATCGCTTCGATACAGGGAGGAGTAGACTGCCCTGTTTCTCAATGGGAGTCTCCTTCTCCCTGGCTGTAGCACTGTCCAATCACAGCAGAGAGTCACAGCCTGGGAGATGGTGAGTTTTTATCATCCCTGGCTGTGACGCTCTCCACTGCAATTGGACAACTCACAGGGAGAAGGAGACGCCCATTGAGAAACATCTAGCGACAGAACTTTTAGGCCTCTTGCACACTAACTTCAGTTTCCGTTCAAAGATAGAACATGTCCCATTATTGTCCGCATAACGGACAAGGATGGAACCAGTTTCGTAAACAAGGGGCCAGTTCCATAAAAACGGAATGCACACGGACGTAATCAGTACTATTAATGATCTTTGTTAAATACAGGTGTAGGTCTATTTGGTAGATAACAAAGATGTCTTGGTTTTTTGTGTCTGGAGTTTTTATTAAAGGTTTTCTGTCACCAGATTTAACCCTATTAAGCTAGCTGACATTAGCAATATGCTAATGTCAGCTAAACCCAACTAGCCTATTCCAGTAACGTTACCTATGCCCCTATAATGTTACATTACCCTACTTCATGAGATTTCCCTACCTCGTTACTTCCGGTCGCATCGGAAAGGACTTGAGGTGGTGTGCCGGAGTCGTGCCGATCTGCGCAGGCGCAAAATGACGGTTTAGGGAAATCTCACAGCGGAGTTCAGCTGGACACCGGGACACTGGGCATGCACCGGAGAGCCTCACCAGCCTTAGGGTAGGGAAAAATTACAGCCCAGTGCGCAAGCGCAGCTAACTACAGAACATCCATCCGATCTCCGCGCCTGCGCAGTGTGGGTGGTATATCTGTCTGCGCAGTATAAGAACAATCAAGAACCAGCTCATATGAGAATAGCTCCAAAGGGTTAGCAGCGCTTGCGCAATGGCCAGTTATACTACCCTTGGCGCTTGCGCACTGGGCCGTAATTTTACCCTACCCTAAGGCTGGTGAGGCTCTCCGACGCATGCGCAGTGTCCCAGTGTCCAGCTGAACTCCGCTGTGAGATTTCCCTAAACAGTCGTTTTGCACCTGCGCAGATCCACACAACTCCGGCACACCTCCTCACATCATTTCCGGTGCAACCGGAAGTGACGAGGTAGGGAAGTCTCATGAAGTAGGGTAATGTAACGTTACACCCCCATTACGCCAGAAATCTAACTTTTAGAAAATGCCAATTAGCTTCTCGGAGCAGGAAGGGGGGGGTGTTGTTCCTGCTCCTAGAGGCTCCGTTCTCCCACCTTTGTCACCTCCCTCCAAGTCCTGATGGACAGGGCCAGGCAGCGCTCGCATCTGTCTGCCAGCCTGTGCTCTGGTAAAATCTAGCGCCGTTTAGGCTCAGGAGCTGTGAGGAAGCTGGCAGCCTGCGAGCGTCTTTCTCTCACCGTGCCTGCGCTGAACGGCACAAGATTTCACCAGAGCACAGGGCTGGCTGCAGGATGCGAACGCTGCCTGGCCCGGTCAATCAGGACATGGAGGGAGGTGACAAAGGTGGGAGAATGGAGCCTCTAGGAACAGGAACACCCCCCTGCTCCTAAAGGCTAATTAGCATATTATAAAAGTTACACTTCTGGGGTAACGGGGGCATAGCTAAAAGTAGGAATAGGCTACTTGGGTTTAGCTGACATTAGCACATCACTAATGTCAGCTAGCTTAATAGGGTTAAATCTGGTGACAGATTCCCTTTAAATTGCAGTATGCCCGGCATTTTTTGCATACTGCTCTATAGACATAACAGGGGAGGGGGGCACATAGCTTCCTACATAAAATGCAAGCCCAAAAAAAAATAAAAAGCCCTAAGAAGGACGACCATAAAAAAATAAAACAAAACAAGTCTGCTCGAGTCAGATGGTCTTGGATGCGCTCTTTTTGGGCAAACAAAAAATAAATAAATCCAGGCAGTATCTTTAATCTTTATGATTGATCTTCTGTGCATTTACATTAAGAAATCATTGCGAGATCACCACTAGTGATGAGTGAACTTGCGTTTTTTAGGTTCGGGTTATCTAAGAATTCCGTTATGGATTCCGCTACGATAGACCATTAGTTACGGTTTGTGGTAGCGGAATAATCCATAACGGAAATATTAGATAACCTGAGCCTTTTTTACGCCAAACTTGAAAACACAAGTTCGCTCATCCCTAATCATGAAGAGTGCTAATGCTACATGTGAACAGAGCTCTAGCGCTGGCTGCGGCATCTACATGTGAAAGTGATAATGACTCATGATGTGAAAACGCAGCCACTAATCCGGTGCAAGAACAAAAGTGAAAGTGCAAGAAAGCAGCACCCACCCTGTGCCCAGGGCAGACATCTCTGCTTCACCAGCATGCAGAATATAAAGCAGTGCAGCGGCCTGCACATCAGCATATTAGGAAGTACCAGAATCAGAACCAGCCCAGAAACCCTGTCAGCACTACAAGTCTCAGCATTTCCTGCCAATGTTCTGCATGATGGCTGCTGCTCTGCCCCTTGTGACCCTCTATCCATAAAGGGATTATAGCACACCCGCTCCTACCGCATACTCAGGGGAGCCAGGCTCCGGTACCGTTTCCACCTCAGGAGACTGAACGCATCTTGCCGTCTGGCAACACCTACGCACCGGCTGCCGGGAGCTCAGCCTCTGACGGTACGCGAACACCAGCCGGGGCGGGGCAAAGGCCATGTCACGTGATGTCTTATCAGCCCAGAAGAGCAGGGAGGCGGGAGCTAAGCAGGCTAAATAACGTTAGAGAGTTGGGTCTCGAGCCCATGGAGGTCTCTGATTGGTAGCGGGGTTCCCGCCTCCTGGTATATAAGGCGCGGGCGGCAGCTCTTCAGTGCTTGTGAGGGAGACAGGTGGTAACGGAGAGCAACGTGTCTGCGGAACTAGTCCGAGTAGATGAGGATGGAGGCAAAATGTAACCGGAAGAGCTGGTTCTGTTTGCTGCTTCTCAACCCTTGAAGCAGAGAGGAACTTTGAACTCACATTTTTGAGGGCCTGGTGTTTATCACAGTGATATTTGTAAATAACCTTTATTTATATGGGGCAACCATATTCTGCATTAAGGGTTATTCTTTTTCAGTATTGAAATCTGGTAAAGGGTCTCGATACCGGGAAAAAAAAGCATCAGTTTTGTCCTAATGCATTCTGAAAGGAAAGCAATCTGCTCACTATGCAGCAGGATCAAAAATGTAAATACTGGATTTGTCTAACAGATCCGGAAAAAAACTATATCCGTTTACATAGGGCTTGCCGGATCCGTTGCCGTAACTGCCTGCCAGATCCTTGCAAAGCTAGTGTGAAAGTACCTTCAGAGGGATCGCGTACAAAATAAAGGACAGCACAAAATTACCAGTTAATATACAACTGATACACTAGGAGTGAGGGTCCTGCTCTCAAGGGCTTGCAATCTATGAGGAAGGGGGGAGGGAGGAAGTCCTTACATATACTGTAGATGTGGACAGGAGTTTTTTTCAGGGTCTTGTATAATACATACTGTACCAGTAAACTAGCATAGAGCCACCGTCACCTGACATCCAAAGAAGTAGCTCACCCTGGCATAGACAGTGGGCAGAATAGGGCATGTAGTGCCATCCTATACTATAAAGAGAAGCTACCAGGCAACCAATACAGGGGGTTTACCAAAGAAGGCCTCGTTGATGAGTTGGATCTAAAGGTGGCCATACACATAAGATTAAAATCGTCCGGAATGACTGGTTCCAGCCTACTGTCGTTTGAAAAACAAACATTCGCGATTGCTGGCTGCGTTCCGCCGTGGTGAAAAACTTTGGCTGTTCATTGCCACGACTGCGTGTTGATGGCATGATTAGGCTGAATTCAGCCGATCACTTGCCATTGTGCTCAAGCCCCAGGGAGTCTGTTTTTATTAAAAGCTGACTCTGTGGTCGGGCAGTTTAGTTGGTGGGATCGTTCGTACTAATCATCTCATTGACAACTGATTGGCCACAATGCAGCTGATCATTCTCTCAAATGTATGGCCAGCTTAATTCTAAGTCATAAGTTGAGTCTGGTTTCCATTGAATGTTGAAAATATTGTATCCTGAGGCTGTTGTATCCAGGGACCACTGTGCTTGAGCTAGTCCTTTGGGTCTCGGGATTACTGTCAGAAGAAAGAGCTCAGTTCAGAGTAAAGGGGGAAGGGTTAAATGGTCAGGAGTCAGTTTATGGGACATGAGAAGCCTGCTTGAAAAGATGTGTTTTTAAGGCACGTTTGAAGGTAAGGCAATTAGGAATTAACCTGATTGTCCGTCTTGAAAAAGACTTGAAGACGGGAATCAGATGTTGTAATTATAGAGTATTTTAATCTTAGATTGTTGGGAGAATGGAGAGCATGAGTATGGTGGTAGACAGAAATGAGCGAGGAGCTGTATGGAGGTCCAGCACTTTGGAGAGCTATGTGGGTGAGAAGTTTGAACTATATTCTGTGGTGGATGGGCAACCAGTGAAATGACTGGCATAGGCTAGAGGCATCAGTGTAGCAGTTGGACAGATAGAGGAGCCTGGCTGCTGCATTTAGGACAGACTGAAGGGGGGAGAGTAGTGAGAGTAAGACCAATTAGTAAAGAATTGCAATGGTTAAGATGAGGGTGAATGAAAGTAACAAGTTTTGGCTTTCCACTGTGAGAAAGAGGCGGATTCTGGAGATGTTTTGGAGGTGCAGACGACAAAAGTGTGAAAGTGTTTGAATATGGGGAACAAAGGAAAGATCTGAGTCAAACATGACCACAAGACAGCTAGCGTTCTGTCCAGGGGTTTTGATAGTACCACAGACCGAAATTAAAATTTCAAGTTTAGGTGAGTTAGTAGATGGAAAAAAGACAAGAAGTTCCGTTTCAGATAGAGGACACGATCTTAGAGTAATGTCATGGGATGAAGTGTACAGTTGGGTGTCTTTAGCATATAGATAGTACTGAACACCAAATCAACTGATAGTCTTTCCGATGGGGGCTGTGTAGAGAGAGGAGAGTAGAGGACCTAGAACTAAACCCTGAGGAACATCAAGAGGATGAGGAGAAGAAGCAGAGCCAGCAAATGATACCCTAATGGAGCAGCCAGAGAGATAGGAAGAGAACCAGGAGAGGGCAATGTCCTTAAGACCAATTGAGTGGAGCATGGTGAGGAGGATGCTGGTCTACTGTATCAAATGCTGTAAAGAGATCCAGAAGAATCGGTAGAGAGTAGTTGCCATTTCTATTTGCTGTCAAGAGATGGTTAGACACTTTGGTAAAGGCAGTTTCTATAGAGTGGAAAGGACAAAAGGAAGATTGTAAGGGGTCAAGAAGAGAGTTTGCAAAAAGGTAGCTTATTAAGTGAGAGTAGACGAGACGTTCCCGGAGTTTAGAGATAAAGGGGAGGTTAGAAACAGGTCGGGTCAAGAGATGTTTTTTTTTTTTTTTGTAGTGGGGTTATAACAAAATGTTTGAAACAGACTACTGACATCACAATTTTCTAAGGAGGCTGAAGTTAGTTTCTTATTCACATTTTTTTATTGAATCATGAGGAGAACTTTTCACCAGTAAAACATATGTTGCATTGAGCGGTCCTGAAGGGAAATCAGTTGAAAGCAGCATGAAAACAGAAATGACTGGCGCACAAATGAGCATCAAAGTTGCCACAAAACAATGTGATTTAAAGGGTTAAATTAATTTGGGGCACTGCACTAAAAACATAAAGTGGTTGGTGCCCCACATCACACTGTTTTGTGGCAATCTTGATGCCCATTTGTGTGCCACAGGGCAGTGTTCCCTCTAAGCTGCGCGGGTGGGCGGCCGCGCAGCAATTATTGTGGCCCCGCTCACAAGTTTATAATGCCCGCTCACTCAGTCTACAGCGCACCGCAAGGTTCGCTATCGCTGCTGGCAAGATGCCAGCACTTGTCGTCAGACTCATCTGCGTGACGGCGCCGGCGTCCTCCTCTTAGTCCTGTGCAGCTCAGCGCAGCGGGGCGCCGCCTACCAGCTACCACGTATTGCCGCGCTACTTCTGCCTCCGCCTTCTTTTTGCAGGAAGAGGAGGACTGAGCAGCAGCAGGCAGTAAGGTGCGGTAGTGGCGGCGGCGCCATCTTAGAGCCAGGCCAGAGGCACACGCTAGAGTGAGACTGAGTTTCTCCTATGGGCTACCTACAATAAGTAAAATCCTAGAAACCGTCATTGATTGCTGAACTGGTCTCTCCTGGTATTTCTAGAGTGTTAACTTGTGACAAGAAGTGGAGAACAGCGGGGGACAATAGTGGCATTAGTAGACTACTAGTGCCACTATTGTCCCCCACTGTTCTCCACTTCTTGTCACGAGTTAACACTCTAGAAATACCAGGAGAGACCAGTTGAGCAATCAATGACGGTAGAATGTCAGCAGTAGGGGAGAACACTAAACAATCTTAGTTATTTTTAATCCTATAGGCTAGCCGCTAGAGTGAGTGAAGTGAATGAGTCTCTCTGGCCGAGCCTGATAGTGATAAGTCCTTCATGTGGGCAGCAGGAGCTGTGTCTGTGTTACCTAAGAAAGCAATGAAAACCGCATGTACTGTATGGGAGGTTTTATCACAGCAGACTAGCCAATGCAAAACAAGGGAATGCTGGTTGGCGCCGCCATCTTAGAGAGGCTAGAGTGAGTCTCCCTGGAACAGCATTGCATTCCCTTCAGGTTTTGCATTGGCAATGTTGCTTGTCTCAGCCAAGGAAAATGGGGGAAAAAGTAACATATATAACTATATACAACAGGAGAGGCCTGGGTTATACCAGCATGTTCCATATCACTGTATACAAGAAGATGTATAACTTATACCAGCTGTACATATATAATTATATACCGGAGATGCCCAGGTTATACCAGCATGGTCCATATCACTATATACAAGAAGATGTATTACTTATACCAGCTGTACATATATAATTATATACCGGAGATGCCCAGGTTATACCAGCATGTTCCATATCACTGTATACAAGAAGATGTATTACTTATACCAGCTGTACATATATAATTATATACAGAAAATGCCCAGGTTATACCAGCATGTTTCATATCACTGTATACAAGAAGATGTATTGCTTATACCAGCTGTACATATATAATTATATACAGAAAATGCCCAGGTTATACCAGCATGTTCCATATCACTGTATACAAGAAGATGTATTGCTTATACCAGCTGTACATATATAATGATATACAGGAGATACTCGAGTTATACCAACATGGTCCATATCACTATATACAAGAAGATGTATAAGTTAGACGTCCTAGCCAGTGTCAGGTTAGCACTTAGCAAGGTCTTTCTTCACTGCGCAGGAGACATTTTGTGTGCGGTTCTGTCACACTGTCCGTCCACTCCAGTAACTGTTTTATCTGGTCTTATTTAGTAGGCTAGATTTATTGTTTTTGCCAATATGTCGGCGATGTTCTCTTGTTTGATTGTCCTATCGCCCAAGTTTGACTAAGCATTGCCCATCTCTAAGCCGACCCCGCTCAGCAACTGCCAAAGCTTAGAGGGAACACTGCCACAGAGGCGTAGCTAGAAATAACTGGGCCCCATAGCAAAAAAAAATTATGCCCCCCCCCCCCCAGATCTACCACCCCCACATACCTCTTGGACCTCGCCGCCACATCCGCAGCTCCTCATGCACTTGCGACGGCTACGCGTAGGACTGAGCACAGACAGTTAGTCACTGGCAACCCATTTGTGCCAGTGTAGGAAATGTATGAATCTAAATGTCTGTGTATTAAAGAAGATTGTTAAATTGTACAGGGGTCTGTAACACAAGAAGGTGAAAGTACATATCGTGGGGTGTGTATGTGTATTACACAGAAGGTAGGGACATGTATCTTGTGTAGTTTGGGTATTAGGGAGAGTAAGGGGTATATATCTAGTGCTGATACACGTGTAGGTGAACAGTGGCTCTGACATAATTCGTCTCTTTCATATTATAAGCTCCCCTTATATATAATTTACTTACAGTTCTGAAGACTCAGGGGTGCTGGCAGGCTTGGCCTCAGGGGTGCTGACAGGCTTGGCCAGGCAGAAGGAGTGTGGGAGACTGTGAGGCCTTTTTTTTTTTTCCAAGCTGCTCCGGAAAAAAAAAAATTCATTACACCTCAGGGCAGACCTCAGCTAACAGCCGCAATAAGATCCCCAATGTAAATAAGACCTCAGATCACACCTCAGCTCAGACCCCAATATGAATGACCCCCAACCAGACCTCAGATAAGAGCCCCATGCCTCATAGCAGCCCCCAGTGCCTCTCCACCAGCCCCCAGTGCCTCTCCATCAGCCCCCAGTGCCTCTCCATAAGCCCCCAGTGCCTCTCCATCGACCCCCTAGTGCCTCTCCATCAGCCCCCAGTGCCTCTCCATCAGCCCCCAGTGCCTCTCGACAGCCCCCAGTGCCTATCCATCAGCTCCCAGTGCCTCTCCATCAGCCCCCATTGCCTCTCCATCAGCCCCCAGTGCCTCTCCAGCAGCCCCCAGTGCCTCTCACCAGCTTCCAGTGCCTATCCATCAGCTCCCAGTGTCTATCCATCAGCCCCCAGTGCCTCTCCATCAGCCCTCAGTGCCTCTCCATCAGCCCCCAGTGCCTCTCACCAGCCCCCAGTACCCTCTCCATCAGCCCCCCATCATTGGTGGGCAGTGCACCCCCCCTCCATCATTGGTGGCAGCAGTAGTTCCGATCGGAGTCCCAGCAGTGTAATGCTGGGGCTCCGATCGGTTACCATGGCAGCCAGGACGCTACTGAAGTCCTGTCTGCCATGGGCAGTTACTCTGCAGCATACTTACATGCGCTGTGGCCGCCTGGCGCTCCTTCTTCTTGTAACTCGTCACAGGTCTGTGCGGCGTATTGCTTATGCTTATAGCAATTCGCCGCACAGACCTGTGACGAATTACAAGAAGGAGGAGCGCCCTGCGGCCACAGTGCATGTAAGTATGCTGCAGAGTAACTGGCCATGGCAGACAGGATTTCAGTAGCGCCATGGTAACCGATCGGAGCCCCAGCATTACACTGCTGGGACTCAAATCGGAACTGCTGCTGCCACCAATGGGGGGGGGGGGGGTACGGCTTTACTGTGGCTCTCCTGGCTTGAGGGGGCCCGGGGCTATTGCGACCGCTGCAACCCCTATAACTACTCCAGTGGTGTGCCAGTCATTTTTGTTTTTATGCCGCTTTCAACTGATTTTACATTAGGACATCTCACTGCAACTTTAATGGCGAAGAGTACTCTTCAACATTCATTAGAAACATGAAAAATACAAATGATGTGAATAAGTATTTTAAAAAAAATGTTTTTGCATCACCACATCCCAAAAGCCATAACTTTTTAAATTTTTTGTTCTGTGAAGCTATGTGAGGGCTTGATTTAGATTTTTGTTGGATGGGTTGTAGTTTTCATTGGTATCATTTTGTGTGCTACTTTTTTTTTTATTGTTTTTGTTTTTGGTTGACCAATAAGCAAAAAACAACAATTCTTAAGGTAGGTCATTGATATGTACTGGCTGCACAACCTCTTTAATTTAACCCCTTTTACCCTGGATTTTTTTTTGGCTCTACGCTTTCGTTTTTCGTTCCCCGCCTTCCCAGAGCCATAACTTTTTTTTTTTTTTCACATAGCTGTATGAGCGCTTATTTTTTGTGGGACAAGTTATACTTTCCAAAGCCACCATTTATTATTGTATAGAATGTAGTGGAAAGTGGGGAAAAAAAATCCAAAGGTGGTGGTGTTACGGGGAGCTGGCGACGCGCTCTCCCTTCGCAGCTCTGCTGGCATCCCGCACAGGTAGAGGAGCGAAGACGCAGCTGGCGTCCTCGTCTCCACAGTAACCAGGGGGCGGGGAAGACCCGGCCGCGCACGCCTCCTCAGCATGGCCGGCGTCCTCCATCCCCTAGACAACGAACAGATGGGGAGCTGAGCGCCGATAAGGATGAATCAGCGCTCAGCTGTGTTGAGATGTGTGATGCGAATCACGTGACGCTGGCCATGTCACGTGACTCACCAGTCGGGGCTATTTAAACAGGCAGCCTGCTGGCCACAGGTTGCCTGTGATTGGTCTTGCTACCCTCACCAGCATTTTCGCATAATGCGTATTTTGTGTGTTTGGACATCGGCTTTGCTTTTGACCTCGACCTTGAGACCTTCTTGGAATTGACGTTACATCTTGGCTTCTGACTTTGGATTGTTTTGACCTTGTGATTGTGTTGCTCCCGGTGTATCTGACGTGAACTCCCGGCTTTGACTTTTGCTTCCTTGACTCTGTTACCGTACTCCACTTATCTTCTTTAGGCCCCTGCACGTATCTAAGCGAGTGACTGCCGCCAAGTTGTACGCCGTCGGTTAGGACAGGCCGTGCAAGTAGGTAGGGATAGAGGTGCGGGTGGATATCACGGCTGCACTCTTCCCTTCCGTCTGTGACAGGTGGAATTGAAAAAGAAACACGCAATTTCGCCACAGTTTTACGTTAGTTTTATTTGACGGCGTTCATTATGTGGCAAAAACAACTTATCTTCATTCTCCAGGTCAGTACGATTCCGGCTATACCACATATGTATATTTTTCCTTGATTTTTCAGCGTTTTGATGCTGAAAAAACAATAAAAAAAAACTAAACAGCATAATTTTTTATTTTTTTTGCTGTCATCTTCTGACTCCTATAACTTTTATGTAGTTATGTGTACGGAGCTGTATAAGGGCTTATTTTTTGCCGGTCGATCAGTACTTTTTATTGATACAATTCTGGGGTGTGTTTGGTGTTTTGATCACCTTTTATATAAAAAAATTTGTGGGAGGAGAAGCGACCCCAAAAATTACAAATCGGCCATTTTGACCCCTTTTTTCTGTTCCGCCTTTTTCTGTATGGGATTAATACTTTTATATTTTGATAGTACGGTGTTTTCACATTCTTAATTCTCATTTTAGGGAAAGGGGGGTATTTGAATTTTAATATTTTAATATTTATTTGTTAAAACTTTATTTTTTACACTTTATTTTTTATCATTAGATTGCTATTGTCATAGACTCCAATGCACTTGCATTGGAGTCTATGATGATTTTACCACTTTCCTATGGAGCCCTGTTACAGGCAAGGTGTCACGGACTATCCCGCGACAGGTGGCAGGAGATCGGTGAGACTGGCAACACGTGGTTTGATCTGACATGTTTTCCGTTTGGCTCAAACGACGTCTGTGTTGTTTCTGGTGCTTGCCACATCTTCTTTCCCCAGGTGCGGCTATTAGCGTCACTTAACCATCTCTATTTGTAGTTGCTTCTCCCACAATGCTGTGCGGTTTATAGCTTCTGTTTGGACCTTTGGATAGATTGTGGTTGGATCTCGGCTGATTTCCTGGTCCTTCCATTGCTCCTTTGAAGTTAAGTATTTCCTTTCCCTTTTGTATTTTGCTTGGGTTCTGTGTGTTGCATTTCCCTATTGTTTGTATTAGGTCTGAAGGAGACTCTTGTTCGCCCTTATTTTTGGAGGAACAGGTAGTCTTGTCCCTGCCATTAGTACAAGGGTCCTATAGGGCTTGATAGGACTCTAGGTATTCCTGCGTATGAACTCATTTACCTTTGGGGTCTGTTCATACTGGTAGTCAGTCAGGATTTTGGTTAACGTTTTCACTAGGAGGTGTCCAACTTCCTTCCCTTGTTCTCAGGCCTGATTCCCTGTTTTCCGCTTCCCTCCTATGTTTGGTGTAGTGTTTCCTTCCCACACTGAAGCGTGACATTATAAACCGCCAAAACCGTAATTTTTTGTTTGTTTGTGTGCAGCCATGGATCCTATTGCTGCACTGGGATGTCAGCTGTAAGGGCTATCTTTAGAGGTAGCTGATCTCCGCATGACCGTCTCACAAATGCAGAGATCACAGGCTGTTGGTCCTGGTGGTAGAGGTGGAGACCAGGCCTATCTGGAGCCTAAAATTGCCCTCATGGACAGATTTTCTGGGGGACGTAATAATTTCATTTTGTTTAGGGAGGCGTGCAAACTGTATTTTAGGTTATGTCCACACTCATCCGGGGATGAGAAACAGCGAGTCGGTGTGGTTATTTCCTTGCTTAAGGGGGATGCGCAGTCATGAGCTATTTCTCTGCCGACCATATCGCAGTCTCTCCGGTCAGTAGATTAATTTTTCAAAGCTTTGGGTCTTATCTACGATGATCCGGATTGGACCTCTCTAGCCGAAACCAAGCTGCGCGGCCTTCATCAGGGTGATCGTTCCACTGAGATTTATTGCTATGAGTTTAGGATATCGGATACGGAGTGGAGTTTTGTTAAGGGTTATCAGAGAGGCTGAAGGACGCTTTGGCCTTTCATGAAACCCCAGTGTCTCTGGCGGCTGCTATGTCTCTTGCTATACCATTGATAGACGCCTGAGAGAGAGATCTAGGGGCCCCCACTCTCAGGATGTACTATCACATGTTGTATCGTCCTCCTCTGACACTTTGGGTGAAGCTACTCCTGGGTTTATGTCTGGGGACGAACCCATGCAATTCGGAGGAGCTTCTCTTGGATCCGCTTTTAAACATACTGGTAAATAGGAAGGGAGTGTGTGTTTTTTCTGTGGACAGAAGGGACATTTTATCAGAGTATGTCCATACATTCAACGGCAAAAAGAAAAAAGAGGCGCCATTGGTTGGAAGGGGTGATTCATCTGATCACGATGTTCACAGATCACAAAAACCTGTCTTACCTGGAGTCGGCTAAACAACTGAACCTGAGGCAGGCCAGATGGTCTTTTTTTCCCCCCACCAGATTCAATTTCACTTTCACCTATCCTCCTGGGGTTAAGAACATCAAGGCAGATGCCTTGTCACGTTGTTTTCCTGGAGGTGGTGAGTCCTATACTGTCAGAAGGGGTGGTGATATCCTCTTTACCCTGAGGTGAAGGTGTTAGAGGCCCAGGAAGATGCACCAGATTCTTCCAAATCTCCAGTGGCAGCAGGGTTCTTTTTTGTTAAAAAAAAAAAAGGACAGAGGTCTTCGGCCATGTCTTGATTTCCGTGAACTCAATTGGATTACTGTCCATAATCCTTACCTTCTTCCTTTGATTCCCGATTTGTTTAACCAGATTGTTGGTGCTCTCCAAGTTAGACTTAAAGGGCTTCTGTCACCCCCACTAAACCTTTTTTTGTTTGTTTGTTTACTTATAATCCCTATAGTGCGATTTCTGCATACATAAGCTAAATAATCATTTCGGTCCAGTAGAATTTGTTAAAAACGTAATTTTAAAATATGCAAATTACCCTGCTACCAGCAAGTAGGGCGGCTACTTGCTGGTAGCAGCCGCATCCTCCGATCCTAAAGACGCCCCCTCCGCATGTTGATTGACAGGGCCAGGGAACGGGATCGTCCTCTGCTGGCCCTGTTTGAATTCAAAATATCGCGCCTGCGCCGTACCTGTTGACATCACGTCTACACCTGGCGCAGGCGCATTTGAGGATGGAGCGGCCGCCTCTCAGTGCGCCTGCGCCGATTGAAGACAGGTACGGCGCAGGCGCGATATTTTGAATTCAAACAGGGCCAGCAGAGGACGATCCCGTTCCCTGACCCTGTCAATCAACATGCAGAGGGGGCGTCTTTAGGATCGGAGGATGCGGCTGCTACCAGCAAGTAGCCGCCCTACTTGCAGGTAGCAAGGTAATTTGCATACTTTAAAATTAAGTTTTTAACAAATTCTACTGGACCGAAATGATTATTTAGCTTATGTATGCAGAAATCGCGCTATAGGGATTATAAGTAAACAAAAAAAAAAAAAAGTTTAGTGGGGTGACAGAAGCCCTTTAAGGGGGGCATATAATCTGGTTAGGATCAAGGAAGGGGATGAATGGAAGACGGCTTTTAATACTCCTGAGGGGCACTTTGAGAACCTGCTTATGCCTTTTGGGTTGACCAATGCTCCTGCGGTTTTCCAGCATTTTGTGAATGACATTTTTCATCACCTTCTGGGGAGGTTTGTAGTCGTGTGGATGCCATTCTAATTTATTCTCCAGATGTGGAGATACATCAGGATCATGTTAGACAGGTGTTAAAGATCCTAAGAGATAAAATGTACACAAAATTAGAGAAGTGTGTTTTTGCTGTACAGGAGGTGCCGTTTTTGGGCTACCTGCTGTCATCTTCAGGTTTTCAAATGGATCCAGAGAAAGTTTGTGCTGTATTGGACTGGGATCGACCCAAAAATCTGAAGCTCTTATTCGGTTTTTGGGGTTCACCAACTATTACCGAAAATGTATTCAGAACTATTCGACAATAGTAAAACCCTTAACTGACATGACTAAGAAAGGGACAGATGTTTCAGTGTGGTCTGATTTGGCGTTGCAAGCCTTTTCTGCGATTAGGAAATGCTTCTCTTCTGACGCTATATTGCTGCAGCCGGATGTATCACAACCTTTCATTGTGTAAGTAGACGTGTCCGAGGTGGGGGTAGGAGCAGTTTTATCGCAGGGTCCATCACCTGGTAAATGGCGTCCATGTGCCTTTTTCTCTAAAAAAACTCTCTTCCGCAAAGAGAAATTATGATGTGGGGAACAGAGAGTTACTGGCCATTAAGTTGGCTTTTGAGGAATGGCGCCATTGGTTGGAAGGGGTGATTCATCTGATCACGATGTTCACAGATCACAAAAACCTGTCTTACCTGGAGTCGGCTAAACAACTGAACCTGAGGCAGGCCAGATGGTCTTTTTTTTCCCCACCAGATTCAATTTCACTTTCATCTATCGTCCTAGGGCTAAGAACGTCAAGGCAGATGCCTTGTCACGTTGTTTTCCTGGAGGTGGTGAGGCCTATACTGTCAGAAGGGGTGGTGATATCCTCTTTACCCTGAGGTGAAGGTGTTAGAGGCCCAGGAAGATGCACCAGATTCTTGTCCCTCTGGGAAAATGTTTGTGCCATCAAAATTGCATCACAAGGTGTTTGAGGAACATCACTGTACAATTCTTATGGGACACCCTGGGAGAAGATCCACTGCTGACCTCCTCTCTCATAGATTATGGTGGCAGGGGTTACATAAGTGTGTTGAGGACTATGTGTCAGCCTATAGTACAGTACCTGTGCACGCGCTAAGGTGACACATACTCGGCCTTCCGGATCTCTACTTCCTTTGCCCATCCTGTCCAGACCATGGACTCACTTATCCATGGATTTTTTCACTGATCTACCTAATTCTTCAGGAAAGACAGTTATTCTGGTGGTGGTTGATCGCTTTAGTAAAATTGTGCACTTTATAGTGTTGCTGGGCCTACCTAATGCTAAAACACTTGCACAAGTGTTTGTTGACAATATTGTGAAACTCCATGGCATTCCCTCTGACTTGGTCTTGAATCATGGGACTCAGTTTGTTTCCAGGTTATGGAAAGCGTTCTGTACTCGATTTGGGGTACAGCTGTTCTTTCCTTCGGCTTTTCATCCTCAGTCGAACGGACAGATGGAGCACACTATTCAGATGCTGGAGACTTACTTGAGATGTTTTGTCTCTGAGAACCAGGAGGAGTGCTCTTCATTTTTGTCTTTGGCAGAGTTTTCCATAAATAATCGTAGACAGGAATCCATGGGAAGTCACCGTTTTTTGGCACATTTTCTGGTTCAGAAACTTCTGGTATCCCTGAGGAGGAAAGTTTTTCGTCATCATTGTCATCTATATGGCGGGAAAATTCAAGATAACTTAATGAATATAAGTGTAAACGTGTGGCTGACAGGAAACGTATGAAAGGTCCGGGCCTAAGAGTGGGTGAGTCTGTGTGGCTGTCCACAAGAATCATTAAGTTGAAAGTACCTTCTTGGAAGTTGGGACTTATTAGTCCATATAAGATCACCGCCATTATTAATCCTGTAGCTTTTCATCTTGAACTCCCTCAGGCCCTGAAAATTAATAATGTGCTTGATAAATATTTTTTGAAGACATATGTTCCTTGCCACCCTCTCCTGTCATGGTGGATGGTAGTTTGGAATTTCAGATCTCCAAGATAATTGACTCTCGAGGTCTCCGTAGATCTCTTCAGTATCTTGTTCACTGGAAGGGTTATGGACCAGAGGAGAGGATGTGGGTACCGGCATCTGACCTGAATGCCAGTCGTTTGGTGAAAGCTTTTCACAGGTCTCACCCGGATAAGGTCGGTCATGAGTGTCCGGAGGTCACCTGTTGAAGGTGGGTACTGTCACGGACATTCCCGCAACAGGTGGAAGGAGATAGGTGAGACTGGCAACACGTGGTTTGATATGAAATGTTTTCCGTTTGGATCAAATGACGTCTGTGTTTCTGCTGCTTGCCACACCTTCTTTCCCCAGGTGTTGCTATTAGGGTCATGTAATCTTCTATTTATAGTTGTTTCTGCTGTGCGGTGCGGTTTTATAGCTTCTGTTTGGCCCTTTGGATAGATTGTGGTTGGATCTCAGCTGAGTTCCTGGTGCTTCCATTGCTCCTTTGAAGTTAAGTCTTTCCTTTCCCTTTTGTATTTTGTTTGGGTTCTGTGTGTTGCATTTCCCTATTGTTTGTATTAGGTCTAAAGGAGACTCCTGTTCATCCTTCCTTTTGGAGGAACAGGTAGTCTCGTCCCTGCCATTAGTACCTGGATCCTATAGGGCTTGATAGGACTCTAGGTATTCCTGCGTATGAACCCACCTACCTTTGGTCAAGATTTTGGTTAGGGTTTTCACTAGGAGGTGTTGCCCCCTTCCCTCCTATGCTCGGTGTGGTGTTTCCCTACCACACCGAAGTGTGACACAAGGGCTCCATAGGGCTCCATCATTCACAAAGACAGGGGCTGCCGCACACAAGCTCCGGTTCCTCCGATCGACGCACAGGGGAAATATTTCTATTGATAAGTTCTGGATGATCTTATGTTTTGATACTACACTTTGCAGAGTAGTCAGGGAGGTCAGGAGATGTTCATTGTGATTGTTTTATGTGCAGAACATACAGGATGCTGAGCTTCTACATCCTGTTTCCTCTGGTGATAACACTGTCTGAAAGGACACATCTGTTTATGACAGAAAATCATATCAGTAGTGAGTATTATACAGAATTTTAGGAATGTGCCATATACTATTGGTGAGTTATAGGGCTAAGTTAATTATTGATGTTGTAAATGGAGACTATGCAGGGATCACTTGTAACATGGGGGGCTGGAATCTCTTAGCTCATGAGGTTCCCCTTAAGAGTACAACCACATGGTGTGGCCTTTTCGTGGTTGCTGTGGGCTCTGATTAAATTAATAAAGACTGCTTTGTTAAGTCCGTCTGCATTGTTAATGACCACGCAGGACCTTCAATACTGCGCAGTCATTAACAATGCAGACTGATTAAACAGTGTGATCTTCACTAGTTTAAATAGAGCCTGCTGAGGTCAGTAGGTCTGTGCAGGACTTGGCTGCAGCGACGCCTCATCGCAACCTTGACAAGACCGTGCTGTGTGGTCAAACCCTTAAAAGAGTTTTCTGCGATTTCTGTACTGATGACCTATCCTCAGAATAGGTCATCAGTATCTGAATAGTGGTTCGACACCCGGGACCCCCGCCGATCAGCTGTTTGAGAAGGCACTGGCACTACTGTGAGTGTTGCGGCTAGGGTTGAGCAAAGCGCACTTCGGATCATAGATCCGAAGTTGCTTCAGTCAAAACTTGGTTTGAATGCTGTACTGAGATCCGTCTCCGTACAGCATTAAAATGTATGGTCTCCGGCGAGGTAAAATTCATTATCTCTAAAGTCTCTCAAGGCTTCAGTGAATAACTTCAGACTTCGATTATTCAAGTTAAAAAAAGATTTTAAAACTGGGATTCGAAGTCAGCTTCGGTACCTACTGGTACTGAAGCCGACTTTGCATCACAGTCTTAAAATTATTTTCAAAATGTCTGAAGTTATTCACCGAAGTCTTTGTGAGATAACTACTTTCACCTCGACAGAGCCCATACATTTGAATGCTGTATAGAGACGGATCTCCGTACAGTATTCAAATAAAGTTTTTGACCGAAACCGAAGCTCGCTTTGCCCAACACTAGACGCGGCCTTCTCAGAGCTTACCTAGCACAGTGCCATACATAGTATAGCGGGTGTGCTTGGTATCGGAACTCAGCCCCATTGACTGCACCTAGACCATGTGACCGATGAACATGACATCACTGGTCTAGGGAAAGCAGCGAGAAGGCCTCGGCGCTGCTGCGAGAGCCGCAGCCTTCTCAAACAGCTGATTGGCGGGGGTCCTGGTGTCAGACCCCCCACCGATCAGATACTGATGACCTATCCAGTCATCACTACCTGGCCCTGTCAATCAAAGTGCAGAAGGTGCAGCAGTTGCAGAGAGAGCAGAGCCTCTAGGGGTAATGTCAATGCCCCAGTTGCTTCTAGAAGCTCATTTGCATATATTTAATTTTCATTTTTCTCAGCAATGCGAGCTCATATGAACATGGGACCAACACAGATGCCTTCAACTGCCAAGTGCAGATACAACAGGTCATCCAGTTTCATAGGTACAAATCTGCTGACAGATGTCCTTTACGAAAGAAGACAATCACAGACCAAAGTGTAAATGTATGGCGCTGGGCATCAAGTAAATGTCTTTAAGAAGTTATCCAGGTGTTGAGGAAGGGTTGAAATATATGCATATCTATTTCAGGTGCGCGCACATCTGTCCTTAATATTCCACAGGAGCTCATTGTGGCCCCTGTTTGGAATACGTGCCCCCTTATCCCCCATGTATGTGTCCCCTTATAGTATGTTCCGCTTATAAATTGTATACCCCCCATATCCATAGGCCCCTTTATATGTCCCCAAATTGACCTGAAACCAGGTGCATCAGTGTGAATGGGCCCCAAGCATTCACACTGATGAAATCTGATTGATTGCATCACAATGACCGGACAAGGGTCCGGTCATCCTGATGACTACAAAGAACAGCGCTGCTGGAGATAATTATGCATGATAGAAGGAAGGGAGAAACCTCCCCTCCTTCTATTATGCGTATTCCACCAGCGCGATTACTATCTCACTGCCCGGAATGCAAAGTGCTACAGGCGGGAGATCAAAGGCTTCTCCCGCCTGTCAGCAAGTGAAGCGGCCCCGATGCGCTCGTGCGGGGACACGCGGGCTGGCGCATTGACGTCATCTCGCTGCGCCGGCCCACGTGTCCCTGGATCACGAATCCCCTAGCCTAACCCTGTAGGAGCACTCCCTACTCCCCTTTCTTGCATTACCCCTTTTACCCCTGCTGTACCCCTGCATCCCTGTGTCTGTGGCCTGCATTAACCCTGCACTGCTACCGTTAACCCTTTGTTAATAATAGGCATAGTTTAGAGACAGTTTGGGGGCTGATAATGTGTATTAGAGTTTGTGGGTGGATTTTGGGATTGTGTAGTTAGCACTGTATTTTTAGTACTGACTTGTTAGTGTATTGTGTGCGTAGTGTACTGTAGGTGTTAATAAATATCTTGTATTTATTTGTAACTATCTGTGTAACGTGTGGTTATTAGCGGTAGTTAGTTCAGTAAGGCGCATGCAGATAGTTTAGCGATTAGTGTAGACAAAGTGAAAGTGTTATCTTTATTTAAGGTATAAATAGGTGGAGTCATCAGTAGATGACACCTCCTATTTATGAATATGAATTATTGATATTTGCATAAATATTGGTAATTAATATTCCCCCTTAACAGCAGGTAAATATAATGATCATTATCACATCAGTGGGAATCCAAGTCCGACACCCCCGCCAATCAGCTGTTTCAGGGAGTCCTGCTTATTGGAGCTCTGGGAGTACAGCCGGCTCCCATAGCTTTTCAAGCACAGCGCTGTACATTGTATAGCAGCTGTGCTTGGTATTGCAATCACTTCAATGGGGCTGAGCTGCAACTAGGCCACGTGAACGATGTATGGCGACGTCACATGGCCTTGGAACAGGCCGCGGCACTCACTGAGCTCTGGCCCCTTCTAACAGTTGATTAAGGGGGGCTCGGCTGTCAGACCCCCGCCAATCTGATATTGATGACCTATCCCGCAATTGCGGCTGGATAACTGTAACGTATTGTGAATTAGAAAGATTTGAGAATAAATAAGCTTACGCAGGCTAAGTGAATAAATATATTGAAGTGATTAACCCTTTAACGACCTGCGCCATACATGTACGGCGCAACCAGATGTGACTTAATGTCCAGCACTGTACATGTACGGCGCGCTGATCAGGCGGGTGCAGGAGCTGCGCTCACCAGATCCGTGGCAGGGGTCCGGCAGTCACTGATAGTTGGACCCCTGCTGTATGTGCATTAACCCTTGATGTGCTGCGGCACGTGCAATGTCCTTGCAGGGATCAGAGCAGCCATTGGATCCCCGAGCTGCTGTGATAGGGACCCGATGGCAGGGAAGGCAGCCCGATGCCTTTCTTAGGCATTGTGGCTGCCTTCCATGACAGCCTGTGAGATCCAGCCCCCTGGATCTCACAGGCAAGCAGGCTGAAGTGTATTACATTCAGTAATACACTTACAGTTAATGCTTTACAATACAGAAGTATTGTAAAGGGGATCAGACCCCCAAAAGTTGAAGTCCCAGAGTGGGACAAAAAATAAAGTTAAAAAAGAAGTAAAACAATAAAGTTTTACAAAAAAATGTAAAGTTTCAAGTAAAAAAAATAATAATACGTCCTTTAACCAAAATATAGTTTAAAAAAATTGCAAAAAATAGGGAAAAAGAACAGTAGACATATTAGGGATCGCCGCGTCCGTATCGACCGATTCTATGATATTATCACATGACTTAACTCCTCAGGTGAAAACCGTAAAAAATAAAAAAAAAACTGTGCTAAAAAAAAATATTTTTTTGTCACCTTACATCACTAAAAGTGCAACACCAAGCGATCAAAAATGCATATGCCCCCAAAATTCTAACCATCACCTCATTCCGCAAAAAATGAGCCCCTACCTAAGACAATCGCCCCCCAAAAAAAACATGGCTTTCAGACTATGCAGACACTAAAATATGATTTTTTTGTTTCAAAAATGCTTTTATTGTGTTAAATGTAAAAAAAAATATTAAAGTAGACATATTAGGTATTGCTGCGTTTGTAACAACCTGCTCTATAAAAATACCACATGACCTAACCCCTCAGGGGAACACCGTTAAAAAGATAAAATGAAAACGGTCAAAAAAGGCATTTTTTGTCACCTTACATCACAAAAAGTGTAATACCAAGCAATCAAAAAGTCATATGCACCCTAAAATAGTACCAATCAAACCTTCATCTCATATCTCAAAAAATGAGACCCTACCTAAGTCCCAAAAAAAACAAAAAACTATGGCTCTATAAATATGTAGACACTAACTACTGCGCATGCGCCGGCAAACGCCACATTGCCGCTAGTTTTGCGCCGTTCGACGGAGCAATGCCGTGCCAACAATGGGCATCGCAGTGCGCATGCTCAGGCCCGGCGAGGTAGTGCACAGTCGCGGGATCTCGGCCGGACCTTAGGATGACGTAAGGGAATAGGAGGGCGGGCATATGCAGAGGCTGGGGCGGGGGAACAATGAAAAAAGGCAGGGCAGCCAGGGCACCAACACAGTGAACGCCGCCCCTAGGCACTTGCGAGTGCTCATTTGCATATCAATAAAAGTTAGTTTTTCCAGCTTCTGCAAGTCTAAAGACAAAGGTACCATAACATTCATGTATAGGTGTGCTATAAGGCAATGTAAGCGCTGTATTTGGCCATATGGAGGTGACAGACTCCCTTTAATGTCACTCATTTGCCTAAAATCCATGAAACTTCCAGGATAGGTTTGGGAAGCTGAGATCTTAGGTTGTGCAAAGTTTCAAGGCAATTGATTGAGGTTTAGGTACATTATGGTACATTAAGCTGTTCACATTAAATGTCACTAAAAACCTGTCACCTGGATTTTGGGGTAAAGCGCTGAGGACATGGGCTGCTAGATCGCCGCTAGCACATCTGCAATATCCAGTCCCCATAGCTCTGTGTGTTTTTATTGTGTCAAAAAAAGATTTTATAGATATGTAAATGAACCTTAGATGAGTCCTGTCTCCTCCATGCTTGAGAGATGAGTCCAGCGTTCTCTGACTCTGAGCCCAGCCACAACCACTGTGAAGGAGCCCAGCACCGCCCGCATCCTCCGAATCTCCTCCTTGCTCCCCGACGTCACAATGCTAGAGCGCCATAATCTCGCGATGCGCGAGCTAGCGCATGCGCAGTTCGTTCCCTGAGGCTAATGCCAGCACAGGGAAGGAACACTATGCCGACATGCACTAGCTCGCGCATCGCGAGATTACAGCTCTCTAGCTTTGTGACGTCGGGGAGCAAGGAGGAGATTCGGAGTATGCGGGGCTGTGCTGGAGTCTGGAAACGTTAGTAGCCTCATTTACATATCTATAAAATCTTTTTTTTGACACAATAAAAGCACAGAGAGCTATGGGGACTGGATATTGCGGATGTGCTAGTAGCGATCTAGCAGCCTATGTCCTCAGTTCTATACCTAAAATCCAGGTGACAGGTTCGGTTTAATGTCACTTATTTGCCTTCTGGGTTGCCAAAATCCATGAAACTTCCAGGATAGGTTTGGAAAGCTGGGAACTTAGGTTGTGCAAAGTTTCAAGCAATTGATTGAGGTTTAGGCACATTATGGTACATTAACCGCTTGCCGCCGCGCTAACGCCGAAAGGCGTCATCGCGGCGGCTCTCCCAGGTCACACTAACGCCAATAGGCGTCATCTCGCGAGACGCGAGATTTCCTGTGAACGCGCGCACACAGGCGCGCGCGCTCACAGGAACGGAAGGTAAGCGAGTGGATCTCCAGCCTGCCAGCGGCGATCGCTCGCTGGCAGGCTGGAGATCTGAATTTTTTAACCCCTAACAGGTATATTAGACGCTGTTTTCATAACAGCGTCTAATATACCTCCTACCTGGTCCTCTGGTGGTCCCTTTTGTTAGGATCGACCACCAGAGGACTCAGGTAGGTCAGTACAGTCGCACCAAACACTACACTACACTACACCCCCCCCCCCCGTCACTTATTAACCCCTTATAAACCCCTGATCACCCATGATCACCCCATATAAACTCCCTGATCACCCCCCTGTCATTGATCACCGCCCTGTCATTGATCACCCCCCTGTCAGGCTCCGTTCAGACGTCCGTATGATTTTTACGGATCCACGGATACATGGATCGGATCCGCAAAAAGCATACGGACGTCTGAATGGAGCCTTACAGGGGGGTGATCAATGACAGGTGGGTGATCACCCATATACACTCCCTGATCACCCCCTGTCATTGATCACCGCCCTGTCAGGCTCCATTCAGACGTCCGCATGATTTTTACGGATCCGATCCATGTATCCATGGATCCGTAAAAATCATGCGGACGTCTGAATGGAGCCTTACAGGGGGGTGATCAATGACAGGCGGGTGATCACCCATATACACTCCCTGATCACCCCCCTGTCATTGATCACCGCCCTGTCAGGCTCCATTCAGACGTCCGCATGATTTTTACGGATCCGATCCATGTATCCATGGATCCGTAAAAATCATGCGGACGTCTGAATGGAGCCTTACAGGGGGGTGATCAATGACAGGCGGGTGATCACCCATATACACTCCCTGATCACCCCCTGTCATTGATCACCCCCCTGTCATTGATCACCCCCCTGTCATTGATCACCCCCCTGTCAGGCTCCATTCAGACATCCGCATGATTTTTACGGATCCGATCCATGTATCCATGGATCCGTAAAAATTATGCAGACGTCTGAATGGAGCCTTACAGGGGGGGTGATCAGTGACAGGGGGGTGATCAACCTGATCACCCCCTGTCATTGATAACCCCCCTGTAAGGCTCCATTCAGACGTCCGCATGTGTTCTGTGGATCCGATCCATGTATCCATGGATCCGTAAAAAATCATGCGGATGTCTGAATGGAGCCTTACAGGGGGGGTGATCAGTGACAGGGGGGTGATTACCCTGATCACCCCCTGTCATTGATAACCCCCCTGTAAGGCTCCATTCAGACGTCCGCATGCGTTTTGTGGATCCGATCCATGTATCCATGGATCCGTAAAAAATCATGCGGATGTCTGAATGGAGCCTTACAGGGGGGGTGATCAGTGACAGGGGGGTGATTACCCTGATCACCCCCTGTCATTGATAACCCCCCTGTAAGGCTCCATTCAGACGTCCGCATGCGTTTTGTGGATCCGATCCATGTATCCATGGATCCGTAAAAAATCATGCGGATGTCTGAATGGAGCCTTACAGGGGGGGTGATCAGTGACAGGGGGGTGATTACCCTGATCACCCCCTGTCATTGATAACCCCCCTGTAAGGCTCCATTCAGACGTCCGCATGCGTTTTGTGGATCCGATCCATGTATCCATGGATCCGTAAAAAATCATGCGGATGTCTGAATGGAGCCTTACAGGGGGGGTGATCAGTGACAGGCGGGTGATCACCCTGATTACCCTGATCACCCCCTGTCATTGATAACCCCCCTGTAAGGCTCCATTCAGACGTCCGCATGCGTTCTGTGGATCCGATCCATGTATCCATGGATCCGTAAAAATCATGCGGACGTCTGAATGAAGCCTTACAGGGGGGGTGATCAATGACAGGGGGGTGATCAGGGAGTCTATATGGGTGATCACCCCCCTGTCATTGATCACCCCCCCTGTCATTGATCACCCCCCCCTGGTAAGGCTCCATTCAGCCATTTTTTTTGGCACAAGTTAGCAGACATTTTTTGTTTGTTTTTGTTTTTGTTTTTTCTTACAAAGTCTCATATTCCACTAACTTGTGTCAAAAAATAAAATCTCACATGAACTCACCATACCCCTCACGGAATCCAAATGCGTAAACATTTTTAGACATTTATATTCCAGACTTCTCACGCTTTAGGGCCCCTAAAAAGCCAGGGCAGTATAAATACCCCACATGTGACCCCATTTCGGAAAGAAGACACCCCAAGGTATTCCGTGAGGGGCATATTGAGTCCATGAAAGATTGAAATTTTTGTCCTAAGTTAGCGGAAAGTGAGACTTTGTGAGAAAAAAAACAAAAAAAATCAATATCCGCTAACTTATGCAAAAAAAAAAAAAATTCTAGGAACTCGCCAGGCCCCTCATTGGATACCTTGGGGTGTCTTCTTTCCAAAGTGGGGTCACATGTGGGGTATTTATACTGCCCTGGCTTTTTAGGGGCCCGAAAGTGTGAGAAGAAGTCTGGGATCCAAATGTCTAAAAATGCCCTCCTAAAAGGAATTTGGGCCCCTTTGCGCATCTAGGCTGCAAAAAAGTGTGACACATCTGGTATCGCCGTACTCAGGAGAAGTTGGGGAATGTGTTTTGGGGTGTCATTTTACATATACCCATGCTGGGTGAGAGAAATATCTTGGTCAAATGCCAACTTTGTATAAAAAAATGGGAAAAGTTGTCTTTTGCCAAGATATTTCTCTCACCCAGCATGGGTATATGTAAAATGACACCCCAAAACACATTCCCCAACTTCTCCTGAGTACGGCGATACCAGATGTGTCACACTTTTTTGCAGCCAAGGTGGGCAAAGGGGCACCTTTCGGATTTCGCAGGCCATTTTTTACACATTTTGATTTCAAGGTACTTCTTACACATTTGGGCCCCTAAATTGCCAGGGCAGTATAACTACGCCACAAGTGACAACCATTTTGGAAAGAAGACACCCCAAGGTATTCCGTGGGGGGCACGGCGAGTTCCTAGAATTTTTTATTTTTTGTCACAATTTAGCGGAAAATGATGATTTTTCTTTTTTTTTCTTTTTTCCTTACAAAGTCTCATATTCCACTAACTTGCGACAAAAAATAAAAAATTCTAGGAACTCGCCATGCCCCTCACGGAATACCTTGGGGTGTCTTCTTTCCAAAATGGGGTCACTTGTGGGGTAGTTATACTGCCCTGGCAATTTAGGGGCCCAAATGTGTGAGAAGTACCTTGCAATCAAAATGTGTAAAAAATGCCCTGCAAAATCCGAAAGGTGCACTTTGGAATATGTGCCCCTTTGCCCACCTTGGCAGCAAAAAAGTGTGACACATCTGGTATCGCCGTACTCAGGAGAAGTTGGGCAATGTGTTTTGGGGTGTCATTTTACATATACCCATGCTGGGTGAGAAAAATATCTTGGTCAAATGCCAACTTTGTATAAAAAAATTGGAAAAGTTGTCTTTTGCCAAGATATTTCTCTCACCCAGCATGGGTATATGTAAAATGACACCCCAAAACACATTCCCCAACTTCTCCTGAGTACGGCGATACCAGATGTGTGACGCTTTTTTGATGCCAAGGTGGGCAAAGGGGCACATATTCCAAAGTGCACCTTTCGGATTTCACCGGTCATTTTTTACAGATTTTGATTGCAAAGTTCTTCTCACACATTTGGGCCCCTAAATTGCCAGGGCAGTATAACTACGCCACAAGTGACCCCATTTTGGAAAGAAGACACCCCAAGGTATTCCGTGAGGGGCATGGCGAGTTCCTAGAATTTTTTATTTTTTGTCGCAAGTTAGTGGAATATGAGACTTTGTAAGGAAAAAAGATAAAAAAAAAAAAATCATCATTTTCCGCTAACTTGTGACAAGAAATAAAAAATTCTAGGAACTCGCCATGCCCCTCACGGAATACCTTGGGGTGTCTTCTTTCCAAAATGGGGTCACTTGTGGGGTAGTTATACTGCCCTGGCAATTTAGGGGCCCAAATGTGTGAGAAGAACTTTGCAATCAAAATGTGTAAAAAATGGCCTGCAAAATCTGAAAGGTGCACTTTGGAATATGTGCCCCTTTGCCCACCTTGGCAGCAAAAAAGTGTGACACATCTGGTATCGCCGTACTCAGGAGAAGTTGGGGAATGTGTTTTGGGGTGTCATTTTACATATACCCATGCTGGGTGAGAGAAATATCTTGGCAAAAGACAACTTTTCCCATTTTTTTATACAAAGTTGGCATTTGACCAAGATATTTTTCTCACCCAGCATGGGTATATGTAAAATGACACCCCAAAACACATTCCCCAACTTCTCCTGAGTACGGCGATACCAGATGTGTCACACTTTTTTGCTGCCAAGGTGGGCAAAGGGGCACATATTCCAAAGTGCACCTTTTGGATTTCACCGGTCATTTTTTACACATTTTGATTGCAAAGTTCTTCTCACACATTTGGGCCCCTAAATTGCCAGGGCAGTATAACTACCCCACAAGTGACCCCATTTTGGAAAGAAGGCACCCCAAGGTATTCCGTGAGGGGCATGGCAAGTTTTTAGAATTTTTTATTTTTTGTCGCAAGTTAGTGGAATATGAGACTTTGTAAGAAAAAATAAAAAAAATAAAATCCTCATCATTTTCCGCTAACTTGTGACAAAAAATAAAAAGTTCTATGAACTCACTATGCCCATCAGCGAATACCTTAGGGTGTCTACTTTCCGAAATGGGGTCATTTGTGGGGGTTTTCTACTGTTTGGGCATTGTAGAACCTCAGGAATCATGACAGGTGCTCAGAAAGTCAGAGCTGTTTCAAAAAGCGGAAATTCACATTTTTGTACCATAGTTTGCAAATGCTATAACTTTTACCCAAACCATTTTTTTTTTGCCCAAACATTTTTTTTTTATCAAAGACATGTAGAACAATAAATTTGGCGAAAAATGTATATATGGATGTGGTTTTTTTTGCAAAATTTTACAGCTGAAAGTGAAAAATGTCATTTTTTTGCAAAAAAATCGTTAAATTTCGATTAATAACAAAAAAAGTAAAAATGTCAGCGGCAATGAAATACCACCAAATGAAAGCTCTATTAGTGAGAAGAAAAGGAGGTAAAATTCATTTGGGTGGTAAGTTGCATGACCGAGCAATAAACCGCTAAAGTTGTGGAGTGCCGATTTGTAAAAAAGGGCCTGGTCACTAGGGGGGTATAAACCTGTGGTCCTTAAGTGGTTAAGCCATTGTTTGTTACCTTGCCTCACAAAAAGTGTAATATAGAGCAACCAAAAATCATATGTACCCTAAAATAGTACCAAGTAAACTGACGCCTTATCCCGTAGTTTCCAAAATGGGGTTATTTTTGGGGGAGTTTCTACTCTAGGGGTGCATCAGGGGTCTTTAAATGTGACATGGCAGCTTAAAATTATCCTTGTGAAATCTGCCTTCCAAAAACCGTAAGGCGTTCCTTTCCTTCTGCGCCCTGCCGTGTGCTTGTACAGCAGTTTACGACCACATATGGGGTGTTTCTGTAAACTACAGAATCAGGTCAATAAATATTGAGTTTTGTTTGGCTGTTAACCCTTTCTTTGTTAGCAGACAAAAATTGATTAAAATTGAAAATCTGCCAAAAAAGTGAAATTCGGAAATTTTATCTCCATTTTCCATTAATTCTTGTGGAACACCTACAGGGTTAAAAAAAGTTTGTAAAATCAGTTTTGAATACCTTCGGGGGTGTAGTTTCATTTTTGGGTGGTTTCTATTATGTAAGCCTCACAAAGTGACTTCAGACCTGAACTGGTCATTAAAAAGTGGGTTTTGGAAATTTTTCTGAAAGATTTCAAGATTTGTTTCTAAGCCTTCTAACGTCCCCAAAAAATAAAGTGGCATTCACAAAATGATCCAAACATGAAGTAGACATATGGGGAATGTAAAGTAATAACTATTTTTGGTGTTATTACTATCTATTATAAAAGCAGAGAAATTCAAATTTGAACATTTTTGGTAAATTTGGTATTTTTTTAATATATAAAAATGAAATTGTTTGACTCAATTTTACCACTGTCATGAAGTACAATATGTGTCTCAGAATGGCCGGGATAAGTAAAGGCGTTTTAAAGTTATTACAACATAAAGTGGCATATGTCAGATTTGCTAAAAATGGCCTGGGCAGAAAGGTGAAAAATGGCTTGGTCCTGAAAGGGTTAAATACAGTGTCGGACTGGGGTGCCTAGGGCCCACCAGTAAAATTTATTTTGGGGGCCCACCAGTAAAATTTATTTTGGGGGCCCATCGTACAGATACATTCAATTATAACCTGCTCACACAGCAGCAAGATGCTATTAGATGATTGAATATGGGGGTCCCTACAGCAACTTTGAGAAGGTAAGTCCTGGGGAGAAGAGGACACTGGCTCAGCTTTCCTCTGTACCTAGAAGACATCTCAGCTATCTGATCGTGTCAATAATAAATTGGGGAGTGTCTAATTTTTTTCAGGATGAGATGACGGTTTGATTGGTACTATTTTGGAGTCCATATGACTTTTTGATCGCTTGGGTTTACACTTTTTGTGATGTAAGGTGACATAAATGGCTTTTTTGACACCGTTTTTATTTTTTTACGGTGTTCACCTGAGGGGTCATGTCATATTTTTATACAGCAGGTCGTTATGGATGTGGTAATACCTAATATGTAAACTTTTTTTTTTTCATTTTTACAGCAATAAAAGCATTTTTGAAACCTGTTTAAGTGTCTCCATATTCTGAGAACAATAGTTTTTTTTATTTTTTGGGCGATTGTCTTATGTAGGGTCTCATTTTTTGCGCGATGAGATGACGACGGATTGATTGATACTATTATGGGGTGCGTTTGACTTTTTGATCCCTTGGTATTACACTTTTTGTGATGTAAGGTAACATAAAATGGCTTTTTTAAAACACATTTTTATATATTTTTTATACGGTGTTCAGGTGAGAGGGTGGATTATGTGATCTTTTTATAGAGCTGACCATTATGGACCCGGCAATACCAAATATGTCAGTTTTTCATTTTTTTTTCTTTACAATTTTATGTGTTTTATTTTGGGAAAGGGGCTTTTTTTTTTTTTTTACTTGAAACTTTTTTTATTATGAAAAACACCTTTTTTAAAAAAAAAAAATTAATTAATTTTTTTTTGTCCTACTCTGGGACTTCAAGTTCTGGGGTCTGATGCCCTCTGCAATACATGACATACTGTATTGTAATGCATTGACTTTCAGCTTGTAGGCTGGCAGACTGCCTGTGAGACCCAGCCTAATAGGATGGATCTCACAGGTTTCCGTAGAAGGCAAGACCCGATGCCTATGGAACACATCAGGCTGCCTTCTCTGCCATCGGGTCCCTGCGCTGCACCCGTACCCTACGCAAACCCTCTGCATGCAGCGGTCAGCTTTGACTGCGGACCCATTCGGATTGAATGTATTTAACAGTTGCGGGGCCTGGTGTATTAGAGTAGAATCACTGCACCGCCTCCTCCCTCCACACTGATGCATCTGATGGGGGATCTGTAGATGACACTTATGGGGATCTGTGGATGACATAAGTGTCATCCACAGAGCTCCATAAGTGTCAAGCATAGATCCCCCATAACAGTGCATCATCCACAGGTCCCCCCACAACAGTGCATCATCCACAGGTCCCCCCCCCCCCTACAACAGTGCATCATCCACAGATCCCCCCCACAACAGTGTGTCATCCACAGATCCCCCCACAACAGTGTGTCATCCACAGATCCCCCCCACAACAGTGTGTCATCCACAGATCCCCCCCCCCACAACAGTGCGTCATCCACAGATCCCCCCCACAACAGTGCGGCATCCACAGATCCCCCCCACAACAGTGCGGCATCCACAGACCACCATTAGTTCAAAACCTACCAAAAGCACACCTTTTGGTTCAAAATATTTTTTTCTTATTTTCCTCCTCAAAAACCTAGGTGCGTCTTATAAAGCAAAAAAAAAAATGTAATTCATCAGAAGGAAAGGAGAGCCATATGTTTTTTGGGGGGCAGATTTTGTTGAAATGGTATTTGGGCGCCATTTTGTATTTGAAGAGACCCTGAGATACCCCTACAGTGGAAACCCCAAAAACATAACCCCATTGTGTAAACTACACCCTCAAGGAATTTAGTAAGGGGTGTACTGAGCACTTTGACCCTACAGGCGTTTTACAGAGCTTAGAAACATTTTGCTGTGAAAATGAAAAAAATCATTTTTTCCAATAAAATGGTGCTTAGCCGCAAATTTTTCATTTTCACAAGGGGTAACAGTAGAAAACACACCCCATAATTTATTACCCATTTACTCCTGAATACGGCAACACTCCATATGTGGTTGTAAACTGCTGTAGGGGCACACTGCAGGACTCAGAAAAGAAGGCGCACCATATGTCTTTTGCAGCGCAGTGCAGATTTTGATGGATTTTGACCATGTTGGTATTGCACAGTTACGATTAAGAACTGTTTGTTCGAAACGTGTAAACAATGGTCGTGAGGTGGATGGATTGTCCTTGTCTGATGTATTGAAGCAATAAATAAAGACAAAAACGACACATCTTGAAAGTGAGTGCTGGAACATCCCTTTTTTTTCACTTTATGCATCGAGGTCTTACCTCAGGTGCTGAGATATAAACGAGCTGGAGACAACACACCATGGACTTGGTATTGCACAGTCTCTGGAGAACCAGTACAGCTGTTTTCTGACAACCATATGTTTTTTATCCGCGTGAGGACTTATTTTTTGCAGGATGAGTTGCCATCAACATTGGTTCTATTTTGGGTCACATGTCACATGTCACATGTGTGGATGTCATAGTCTTCCTTAGGAAGCAAGCCTAGATGCCTGTGTAAGGCATCGAGCTGCTGTTTCATCCATCAGGTCCCCATCACCGCAGCGCGAATACTCGATTGGATTGGAGAGGGAGCCCCCTTCCTCCGCAAACCTTGTACATGCCACGGTCAGCGCTGATGGAGGCATCAAAAGCACTAAAGCACTAGGAATCAGTGTTTTCACCGATGCCAGCGTATACGCAGCAGAGGCCTTGCCCCTGCCGCTAATTGGTCTTTTTTACTGTCTAAAATAATCTCAGACAGAAATTTCTAAAACGGATGAAAAATGTGCATAACTGAGCATAAAAGATACTCAAAATACAGAATCAGTTTTTTTTGTCTATTTTATGGTTCTTCTGACAGATCAGAAGAACGGAAAAATAAATGGCGATGTGAACCCGGCTTAATTCATTAAAGCAATGATCTCCAATCTGAAACACTCCAGCTGTTGTAAAACTACACTGATAGCTGCTGAATAGGGAACTTTGTCTTAGGGTGCTGTCACACTACTGTATGTATTTTGCAGTCTGCAAAATGCAGATCGGAAAAAATTGCGGCTGACCCGGGGCAATTGGGTCCCAGTGTTAAGGAATGCCACGTGGTGATGTGGCCTGATAGTTTCTGTGTCACAGTGCTCCTAACTGGATACTGTCACTCCCCAGGTTTAAGCTCTATAGCAATGAAGGAGTTGTAGTTGGTGAAATAAGTAGAGTCCAGACTTGGTGAAGTTAAACGGTTTTAGGATCCATTCACACGTCCGTAGTTTATTGCGCATCCGCAATACACCCGGCCGGCACCTCCATAGAGCTGCCTATTCTTGTCCGCAATTGCGGACAACAATAGGACATGTACTTTTTTTTTCCGGAGCCGTGGACCGGAAGTTTGGGGCCAAGCTCCAGAAATGCGGATGCGGACAGCACACTGTGTGCTGTCCGCATCCATTCCTGCCCCATAGAGAATAAATGGGTCCGCACCTGTTCCGGATAATTGCGAAATGGGCGCGGACACATTCTACGGACGTGTGAATGGACCCTTACTTGGATAAACTTGTTTCATCCAAACAATGGTTGATCTTTCTCTTGGCTCCAGCAGGCTCAAGATAAACTGGCAGGTGAACTTGAATACTTTGCTCGCTCTCTCTCTGCTGTGCTATTCTCTAGCTTCAGTCTGGTTACTGGACTTTTTAGAGGTTCTTGGACCGTTGAGTGGGGTGCCTTTGGCTTAGCTGCCTACTGTTTCGATTTAGCAAGGACTGTCCCTGATTTTCAGAGACAGTTCTGGCAAATATGCATGGTCTCAGGCTAAAAAATGAGCGACTTACACAAACTCCGCCCACAAATTGTTGATTGTGGGCAGGTCTGGGTGTCCTCAGGGGCAGGGCTTGTATGCCCAGATTTTACCAACTCAAATATTGGTAAGTTTGGCTGTTGATCACAATACTCTATGAACTGCAAGTAGTTGGGATGCTTTGCAAGTTGCTTCCCCTGGAAGACCCTGGCTGTAGGAGGGGAGAATTCCCCCTCACTGTGCCATGTTGTTTGGTCTCCTTCCAACTCTCAACTCACTACAGCTTCCTGCAACCTCTCCCTTGGTGGGAAACAAGACCAGCCCACTTCTGCCGAAAAAGGGGAGAATGAAATGGTAAGTTCCAGCCTGACTAAAGATCTCTGCCAGATACACTGCCACCTGCTTGACAACCAGGCACATTACATGAACATAACAGTTTTTGTATATAACAAAATTACACTTTGCTGGTGGTGGTACAGTTGGTGGTGCAAACCAATACAATGGTGGCAAACAGGCTAACAATAGGAATGAGGCAGGGGTAGTGTCCCTCTGGGCCACTACAGATCCAATGTAAAAATGCCTATTCTTGTCCGCAAAATGGACAAGAATAGGACATGTTCTATCTTTTTTGCGTGACTGCAGAACGTACATACACATGGTGTGCTGTCCAGATTTATTGATGACCCATTAAAATTAATGGTTCCTCATCCAATCTACAAAAAATGTGGATTGGATGCGGCCCAAAAATATGGTCATGTGAATGGGGCTTTAGAGCCTGGAATAATGGGGTAGATTAATCAAGACTTGATCTTGATTTACCCTGCACCTACGGAGGATGCACTTAATTTATGAAGAGATGCATGCCTTATCATAAATTAAGTGCAAATAATGTTGCGATTTGCCACCTTTTTACACCAGTTTTCTAGAGTAGGGGGATAATAAATCTCCATCTATGTTTGTCCTATCTAAATAGGTTACAAATTCTAAGTCAATTAATTTCTTTATGTAAAATTATATATATCGGAGCTCTGTTTTTCTGATAGATATCCCCAAATCTGAATAAAAATAGATTTAAAGGGGTTGTCCAGGCAACAATAAAATTGGTTATTAATTTTACTTAGTATATACTTATATACATTTATATATATATATATATATATATATAGGTAGATGTGTGGTCTGTACGGCTAGATCTCACCTCCAGTCACATTACCACATCCATTCCACAAGACGATCCTTCCACAGACATCATGCCCATTGTCCTGCTCTTCCGTCTTCCGATCTGGATAGTTTTAGAATATGTCACCACCATGGACGTTTAGTAGGCTGTGCCGGAATTCTTTTTCTACTCATGACTGTGGACCATCTGCAAAAGAGCACATTTCAGCACCAGGTACTGAACACCCATGGTAGTGACCCACCCTGAAACTCTCCATATCAGAAGAGCAGAGTAATAGAGATGACATGAGCAAAAGGACAGCCTAGTGGAGTGGATTGGGGTCATGTAACTGCAATAGAGATCTAGCAATACAGACCACACAGCTACATAAAGTAGATTACAAACTGAAAGGTATACAGTAGCTCACAAAAGTGAGTACACCCCTCTCATGTTTGTAAATATCTTTTCATGGGACAACACTGAAGATATGACACTTTGATACAATGTAAAGTAGTCAGTGTACAGCTTGTATAACGGTGTGAAAATTGCCAAATTGTACCCAAAGTGTCAATATTTTGTGTGCTCACCATTATTTATCAGCATTGCCTTAACTTTCTTAGGCATGGAGTTCACTAGCGCTTCACAGGTTTTCACCGGAATCCTCTTCCACTACTCCATGATGACATCACGAAGCAGGTGGATGTTAGAGACCTTGCGCTTCTCCACCTTTCATTTGATGATGCCCCACAGATGCTCAATAGGGTTTAGGTCTGGTGATATGCTTGGCCAGTCTAGCACCTTTACCCTCAGGAGCAGGGCCGCCATCAGGGGGGTACAGCCGATACCCTAGTAAGGGGCCCGGCCAGTTCCAATTTAATTTCTTTTTGTTGCCATTTGTCAGTGACTTCATTGCGTCGCTAGAGGGGGCCAATTGATTGTTCCTTGCCCGTTCTCCCCCCCCCCCCCTTGCTGATTCCCGTATACCTTCAGACTGCAGTCCCCTTTAAAAGGCTCTGACTCTCTGAGCCACTGCGCAGGTGATGTCAGACGCTGGTCACTGCCTCACGCCGCCTGCCAGCCACTGCCAGACAGTCAATTCTGGTTTGCAGGCTTTCAGCAGGCGTGGCGGCGGGAACTTCTGGGACTGTAAACTTGGAAAGAACTTTTGTGGAAGCCTGCCCTAGTGCCCTCGCCGCTCTTAGCCAGCCCAGGAAGGAGTCCGTGCCGGCTCCATGCTCCAGCCTCCACTCCATCACATGTTGGACGGACCCCAATGATTCATTAAGGTCCATTAGGTTACTTGTTTCCATAAATAATGTTATCATTTTACTGTTAATGGTGGCATACAGTATTTTTTCAAAGCAGAACACACAGCTAAATGGGTGGGCTGGCAAGGGAGGGGTTAATAACAATAAGTGATAGAGGATCATGGCCCTGTGGGATAATCCAGAAAACAGCTTTGCATTTTACCCCCAAGCAAAGACCACACAACATAGAGCTGCCGAGCCAAGTAGACAACATAAGGATCAATATGAAAATAAATAATTTGGAGCCTTTGCCGCATACTGAGCTGAGCTTTTTCAAAGGCTCCAAATTATTTATTTTCATATTGATCCTTATATTGTCTACTTGGCTCGGCAGCTCTATGTTGTGTGGTCTTTGCTTGGGGGTAAAATGCAAAGCTGTTTTCTGGATTATCCTACAGGCATTTTTTCCCATAGGAATGTATTAGCGCCGGATCCGGCATTCAGAATACCGGAATGCCGGATCCGTCGTACCGGCATGCGCATGCGCAGATCGGTAAAAATGAGAAAAATGTACAAGACGGATCCGTCGGTCCGCATGACAAGCGGAGAGACGGATCCGTCCTTGCAATGCATTTGTGAGACGGATCCGCATCCGGATCCGTCTCACAAATGCTTTCAGTCAGTGGCAGATCGGCGGATCCGGCGGCCAGTTCCGACGACGGAACTGCCCGCCGGATCACACTGCCGCAAGTGTGAAAGTAGCCTAATTCCTTACTGAAATCGCTGATTATCACTTTTTGCTGTCTTTGTAGTTGCAAAAAAATAATGAAATTGGGTGAGGGTCCTTGGGGGTGGAGGGGGGGGGGGCCGGTAGGCGGAGTCAGGACAGTTTCTGAAAGGAGGGGATCATGCTCTGTGTGGCATTCATGGTTCCCTCGTAGAACTGTAGCTCCCCACAGCCGGCAGCACTCATGCAGCCCCAAACCATGACACTCCCACCACCATGCTTGACTGTAGGCAAGACACACTTGTCTTTGTACTCCTCACCTGGTGGCCGCCACACATGCTTGACACCATCTGAACCAAATAAGTTTATCCTGGTCTCATTAAACCACAGGACATTGTTTCAGTAATCCATATCCTTAGGCCTCATGCACAAGACCGTTGTGTGCATCCGTGGCCGTTGTGCCGTTTTCAGTTTTTTTTCGCGGACCCATTGACTTTCAATGGGTCCGCGGAAAAATCGGAAAATGCACCGTTTGGCAGCCGCATCCGTGATCCGTTTTTCCTGGCCGTGAAAAAAATATGACCTGTCCTATTTTTTTCACGGCCAACGGTTCACAGACCCATTCAAGTCAATGGGTCAGTGAAAAAACACGGATGCACACAAGATTGTCATCCGCGTCCGTGATCCGTGTCCGTGATCCGTGTCCGTTTTTTCCTATCATTTCAATGGCAAACTTGACTTAGAATTTATTTTCATTTTTCATGTCCGTGGATCCTCCAAAAATCAAGGAAGACCCACGGACGAAAAAACGGTCACGGATCACGGACCTACGGACCCCGTTTTTGCAGACCTTAAAAAAAAACGGTCGTGTGCATGAGGCCTTAGTCTGCTTGTCTTCAGCAAACAGTTTGCAGGCTTTCTTGTGCATCATCTTTTGAAGAAGCTTCCTTCTGGGACAACAGCCATGCAGACCAATTTGATGCACTGTGCGGCATATGGTCTAAGTACTGACAGGCTGACTTCCACCACTTTAACCTCTGCAGCACTGCTTGCAGCACTCATACATCTATTTTGAAAAGATAACCTCTGGATATGACTCTGAGCATGTGCACTCAACTTCTTTGGTCGACCATGGCGAGGCCTGTTCTGAGTGGAACCTGTCTTGTTGAACCGCTGTATGGTCTTGGCTACCGTGCTGCAGCTCAGTTTCTGCGTGTTGGCAATCTTCCTATAGCCTTGGCCATCTTTATGTAAAGCAACAATTATTTTTTTCAGATCCTCAGAGAGTTCTTTGCCATGAGGTGCCATGTTGAACTTCCAGTGACCAGTATGAGAGAGGGCGAGAGCGATAACACCAAATTTAACACAACTGCTCCCTATTCATACCTGAGACCTTGTAACACTAAGGAGTCACATGACACCGGGAGGGAAAATTGCTAATTGGGCACAATTTAGCAATTTTCACTTAGGGGTGTACTCACTTTTGTTGCCAGCGGTTTAGACATTAATGGAGTTGTTATTTTGAGGGCACACCAAATGTACCATGTTATACAAGCTGTACACTGACTACTTTACATTGTATCAAAGTGTCAGATCTTGAGTTTTGTCACATAAAAATATATAATAAAATATTTGAAAAAATAAGAGGGGTGTACTCATTTTTGTGAGATACTGTATACAAGGTAAAACTGATGACCCATACTTATTGTTACCTAGACAACCCCTTTAAAAGATAACATGCTAGTGGATTGCAGACACCACTAGAGGGATCTTAGGCTGTCAGTGCATACTGTTATACCTTAAAGAGTAACTAAACTTTTATAATAATTTTTAATATTAAGAGAGCTGACATGCCGTTCTTAGCTTAGCAGCGCAGGCAGAAGCAGGAGCCCGCTCCACTCAGGTAATCCTGGCATAGTACATGGGTACAGGGTTCCCATGTGTTATGCCAGGAGTTAGTAATTGTTCGGTGAGCATGGGCAGAAGCAGCAATGTGCGCTCCTGCCCATACTCCCTGCGCTGCTGCCCATTCATAAAATCCGTACTCCATACGCCGCTGAGCTGTCAGTGGTGTACCGAGATCTGAGTTTTAAGCGCACACTGAATGGTGCACTTTAGGAATGTAAAAGTATAGTAAAAATAGAAAATTAATAAATTAAGTATATTAGATTTTTTTTTTTAGGGGATTAGGGACAGCATATTAAAAATGATTATAAAAGTTGAGTTACTCTTTAAACTGTATTGTAAGACAGTATGCAGTTAGCACCTTCTAGTGGCAGCTGCAGGTAGCCAACATATTGATAATTGAATAATTGTGCAGATTTGTAACTGTATGAGAAGAACAAACTCAGCCGCTATAACAATATATTAGGAGATTAATAAACACAGCATATTGGACCTATACACAATGTAGTGGTGATGATTGTATATCACTTTTATATTGTTGTGGACAGTTTAACCTTTAAAGAAATTACATTGGGAGGACATTTCTATTCTTTTATAGAGAGCTATAAATTTCATGGCCAAGACTGTTGGCGGCACAATTCTGTTTTTGCTTTTTGAATTTCTGTTGGTGGTAGCATGCTTTTTTTATTTAGTCCTTGGTAGAAAAAAAATAAAATAGTGAGACTTCTGTTTAGAAGAGCTGCAGTTTTATTATACTGACAGTAGATGGCACCATTGCATTGATGAATGCTCTTTAGGCATGCAGGTGATAGTTCTGCCTTTGCAGGACTACATGGCTCTGCCAATTTATATCTGAACTTTATGATCAGGGAATACCCAAATTAGTGACGTTTGACACGTTCTTTGTACACTGCTGCAGAACCCGGATAACAAATTACGAATGATGAGAAACAAGGCTATAGACAATGTTCTAAATCAGTGGGCAGAATTTCAGCTTTTATATGCCAATCCTAGTAAAGAGTCAACTGGAGTAAGATGCGTTGAATTTAGAAAATAAACAGGACGCTAGCCACGCGTAAAGGTAAAGAGTTCCACCATAACCTCTCATCTCACCATAAATCAAATGAACCAGTCTACAAATCAACAATGGTGGGATAATCGAGCATTAAGGCCGCTTGCACACGAAGTGGGGGATCGGACGTAAGATCCACACGAATTTCCACGTGAATTTCCATGCGTTTCGGCACCATATCCACAATTTCATGCGGTTTTGCCGCAGATCTCACCTTTCATTGGAGAAGGGTGAAATCCACAGCTAAAACTGCTAACATAATTGACATGCTGCAGATTTGGAAATCCGCAGTACAGGTCAATTTCCACACTGAAAAAATCTGCAAAGTGTACATGAGATTTGTGTAATCTCAAACAATTTACTGGTATTGTACCACACAACGTACAATGTGTGCAGGTGGCCTAAAGGGGTCCGAGATTGACATATTGATGGCCTATCCTCGGCCGATCAGCTGTACAAAGAGGCCATGGCGCTCCATGATTGCTTACCGTAAGCCTCTTGCTAGGCCATGTGACGCCACAATTATCAGTCACATGGTCTAGGTGCAGCTCAGTCCCATTCAAATGAATGGGGCTGATCTGTGATACCACGGACAGCAGCTATCAAATGGACAGCGCAGTGCTTGGTAAGCTGCAAGGAAACCGTTTAAGAAGGCAGAGGCACTTGCAGCAATGCCGCAGCCTTTTTGCAGCTTTGCCTTGGCCATGTGATGTAATGCCACGCTCCTCGGTCACATGGCCTAGGCGCAGCTCAACCCTATTGAAGTGAAGTGAGCTGTGATACCAAACACAGCCCCTATACAATGTACGGGACTGTGCTTGGTCAACTGAGAGAAGGCCACAGCACAATTGCGAGCACCGATGCCTTCTCAAAGAGCTAATTGGCAGGGGACTCAGGTTTCGGACAACCAAGTAAAAAGTCTCAGAAAACCACTTTAAAACTATAACCACACAAACATCTAACATAGTGTGCACACCAGAATTTTTTTTATACATCTGCAGTTATATTAAGATTGTTTCACAGTTGCCTGAAACAGATCCAGCAGGCTGTTCTGGCCAGGTACAGCCTGCCAGATCTGTCCCTAACAACCGGATCTGGAGAACCTGAGGTAACTGGCTGAATCCCATGCCTGCATAAAGTCCATCCCTCAGCACAGCTACAGGAATGTTGCAAAATATCAGGTCATAAGTTTTAAATGAGAAGGGAAGGTAGGTGCAATAGAGTAGGCTATATTGGCCAACAACAACACATCACTAGGAATATTAGGGACAGTCTCTTAGTCTAGGCTCTGGGCTCCTTGATTTCTTCTCTCTTTTTTATTTTTAGTCCAGGTATCTGGATGGCACTTTACTTCTGGTGGATCTGTCAGATCTTCCAAATGACGATTCTGGTTCTCTCTTTTTGTCTGGACCAATGGAGGATCTTATTAGTTCCGGTGGGGTTGAAGGATCTTCAGCTGGTGCAGTGCAGCAGATTAGAGGTCCTAGGAACCACTGTAGCAGATCAGGAATGGGTGCTTGTTTGGGTACAGGGTTAGGAACATTTGACTTTGGTAGCCCTAGAGACTTTTCCAATTTCATGAGCTCTTCTAATATAAGTTCCTTTAGACACAACTTCAGTTGTAGAATCTAGGTTCCTCTGCCTTCTTGGGTGATCTCAGACGTCAGTCAGGCTGTGGGATGGTGGTTATGATGTACAGTTCTATCTAACACATGCTGTCTAATTTTCTAGAGCAGTGGTTGTTCTTGAGATATACTTAATCACCAGTGTTGAGAGGCTCAGCTGTGGCAGTCTGGTCATGTTCTTGCCATTGTTTCTGGCAAACTCTATCCATGTGGGTCTCAACAATTTCATCAGCATCTTCCAGGCATCTTTGATGTTCTTTTACCCAGTCAGTTTGCAGTATAGGGTTCATGGCATCTGACACTGACATACCCAGGGCTAGGTCAGCAGGTAGCTTGCCCTGACAGCCAAACGTTAGGTAGTCTAGAGTATACCCAGTGGAATAGTGAATGGTATGGTTTTACAGGCATTCAAACTCAGTTAGCAGGATCGCCCAATCAACTCTCTTGTGTCTCTCACAGCTTTCAGTGTGTTGGTGAGAGTTTGGTTCATCTTCTCACATAGTCTGGTGCATTGGGGATAGTAGGCATTGGTTCGCAATTTTTGATAGCTGTACAGGGAATACAGCTCTTGGGGGAGTTGGGACTCTAAGGCAGACCCTTGGTCAGTCAGTCAAGATTTTTTCTGTAAAACCATATGGTAACAGGAAATGCTTACACAATGCCTCTGCAGTGGTCTTAGCGGTTAGGTCTCTTACGGGTAAGGCAACCTCTCATTTTTTGTAGTGGTCTATGATCGTTATGAAGTAGGTGTACCTGGTCTGACTGGGTTCCAACTTGATGTGGTCGATTTTAATGGGTCTTCGGCTCACAATAAGATATAGAGGGACTTTCTGGTCATGCTTCTCTCCTCTTCCTAAAACACAGGTCAAGCATCAGGCACCAGATCTCAATATCTGTCTACGTTCCGATCCAGTAAAACTGCCACCAGAGGGTAGCTTCAGTCTTTTGGATATAAAAGTGTCTGGATAAGAAGGACCATTCTGGCATCATGTGGTGGGGCACTATGATTTGATCTAGGTGGTCATTGGTGATGGTATTCAAAGTACTTTGGAGCATCATCCCTTGTTACATGAAGAGCTGTCTCCTCTGTTGCCATAGGCGAGTTAGTTATGGATTTGCGTTATCACTTCGGACTCTTTCTTGCCTTCTTCTTCTGGCTGGTGAGGAAGTCTTGCAGCTCAGTAGTAATAAGTCAGAGCATCCAGACTTGTAATATTTATTTTTAAGACATTTTGCTAGTCATCCGACTGGCTTTGTCAATTAGAAAGATTCGTACAAGAATTCCCCCACAATAAATACTGGTGACTCGTACTTCATGAAGCCATGGTGTTGATTGCATTTGCATGACTAAAGCTATTAAGTGTGATTAAACTGCCTCAGGCGACGTATTAGAGCTGCATTGTAAGTGACAGATATCTTGACCCCTCAACTTCTATTCAAGCTCTCAGACTGGAGCTTGAATCAGAGTTCTTTTTTGAAAGGTGGTGACTTTCCGGTCTTTGTTTTTGACACTGCTGGTACTCTGCTGGGCAAATCTGGTATAAAAGGACAGCATCAGCCTCTTCCTAACTGTCATCTGGTTGGGTAGGATCTTCTCCAACTGGTAGTCTTGACAGAACATCTGTCATTGGACTTGCCAGTGCTGTACTCGACTATGAACAGACTCCCAACTCTGTTCCAGAGCTCCTAGCCTGGCAGTGTTCTGATTGTTAACAGGATACACAGTGAAGAGTGTGGCCGCAAGGTAGTCCTTGAATTTTTCCATGACGGCCCACACTAGCGCCAGGAATTCTAGTTTGAACGAACTGTAATTTTGGCAATTTCTTTTGGTGGCAGTAGGCAATTACTCTCCTTTCCATGCTATACTTGAGATAGAACAGCTACAAAGCCTTTCTTGCTTGAGTCTGTATAGAGATGGAATGGCTGGTTTTAGTTAGTGTAGCCATGGACTGTTGGCTTGGTCAGATTCTTCTTTAGGAGCTGGAAGGCAATTTCTCGATCTTCATTCCATTTAATGGGTATTTTGGTGTTCAAGAAATGCTTAGTATGCCCCTTCAGAATTTTTTTGAGTGACTCAGCAATCTGGGTGAAGTGTGGAATGAAGTGCCTGTAGTAGCCTGCAAAACTGAAAAAAACTCACCTTTTTCATGGTAGTGGGGTTCAGCCATTTTTGGACCAATGCAATTTTCTCAGGATTAGGTCTCACACCATCAGCACTGACAACACATCCTACGTACTTGACTTTTAGACTTTGTTTGATGAGGACTTTACAAACAGCTGCCAGATATTGCAAGTGGTCTTTATAGGACTTGGAGTATATAATCACATCGCTCAAGTAGTGGAGAACTATCATAAAGTTCTTGTGGCCCAAGCAATGTTCTGTGACCCTTTGAAAAGTTCCAGGTACATTACAGAGTCCAAAGGGTATGTAATTGAATTTTAACAGTACCATAGGGGTAGTAAACGTTATCTTTCTCAAATTTTCAGGGGCCATAGGCACTTGCCAGTACCCATTGGTTAAGTCCATAGTAGAGAAATAGGGTGCAGAAACAAATGCAGTCAAAGACTCTTATATGTGTGACAACGGGTAGGCATCTTTGTGGGTGATATTGATCTTTCTATAGCCCACACAGAACATAATAGATTCATCTTTCTTTTTGACAAGGACTAAAGGTGCAGCCCACAGACTGTAGCTGTCTTGGATGACCTTGGCATCTTCCATCTCCTGGATCATCTTTTTAACTGGCTGATACATGGCAGGTGGTATTGGCCACTATCTTTGTTTAATTGGTGGATAAGATCAAGTAGGATGGTGTGCTGGATAAGACTGGCTTTCCCAAAGTCCAGGGAATATTTGCTGAAAGCTTGATGATTCCCCTTAAAGCAAATGTGTCACCAAAAATGTTGCCAGTTAAAACCAGATAGCAACACATATCCTACTTTTCTAATCAGTTTTTATTTTCTGATTGCAGATTTATTTATTCTATTTCCTGAACATGATTATGGTTTACCTTCGAACAAGACAATGAGCCTAAGCACAGAGCCGAGACAACACAGGTGGGACTTATGGACAACTTTGTGAATGTCCTTGAGTAGCCTAGCTAGAGCCTTGACTTGAACCCGATGGAACATCCCTAGAGAGACCTCAAAATGGCTGTCCACCAATGTTCCCCATCCAACCTGACAAAGCTTGAGAGGATCTGCAGAGAAGAATGGCAGAAAATCCCCAATTCCAGGTGTGCAAACCTTGTGGCATCATACCCAAGAAGACTGGAGGTGGTAAACACTGCCAAAGGTGCTTCAACTAAGTTCTGAGTAATGGGTCCTGAATTCTTGTATCATTGCAATATTTTAGCTTTTCCTTTTCAATAAACTGGCAAAGATTTCAAACATTCTGTTTTCATTTATAGGATATTAAGTGCAGATTGATGAAGAAAAGGCTCAAGTTGGGGTACATAACATACTTTGCATGTGAGGTACATGGTATTATTAACCAGTTCCTAACCACCAATAAGGTTATATATGTCCGGGCAATCGGCATGTGTCTCTGCACAGACCTTTTAAAATGTCCTTGCAGAGATTTCAGCTGTACACTTATTGTGCAGCTTCAATAGTGGGGAGCCAACTGTCAGTGACAGCGAGGCTCCCCATAGAGAAGGTTGGTGTGCACGGGATTCCTACAGTCCCTTCACCACCATCCATTGCCTTCCCACTAGATGCACATCACTCTGTGGGCACCACGCTGCAAAAACCAGGCCTGAAGAGACCAGACCCTGTAAGAATATCTGGAGGCATCAAAAGAGCGGGGACAAGCGAGTATGTGTTTTAGTTTTTTAAATGGCACACACTGTAATATCTTGGGGGCACTATCTGACATAACAGAAAAAAAATCGCAACACTCCAATCGTAAAAAGCACTTGCGGCATTATTCACACAAGCCAGTACAGCAACATTTCCACCACAATTGGTTTTTGTCAAGCTGTGCAAACACATATTTTGGGCATTATTTTGCACTGTGTTGCTTCTTCTAGTGAATAATTGTGGGTATGATTTTTTTTTTGGGTATTTTTTTTTGGGGGGGGACTGTATCTTTGTATGGCACTGTGCCTTTCAGGATGGGAAGTATCTATGGAACCAATTTGCTGAGATTTGTTTTGTAGGAATAGTGTCGGTGGTGCTGATTCTATGATTGGCACTATGTGTGACACTGATATTCAGCGAGCACTGTTTGTGATGACCTATTCAGGGGGTAGAGCATATGATGTTATTATATTCAGGTGGCAAGGTATGTAGCATTATTTGCAGAGGGTAGGATGCATGTAGCACTATTATATTCAGGGGTACAGTGTGTGTAGCATTATTATATTTGGGGGATATGGTGTGTGTAGCAGTATTATATTCAGGAGGCACCCTGTGTGTAGCAGTATTACATTCATGAGGCACAGTGTGTGTAGCAGTATTACATTCATGAGGCACACTGTGTGTAGCAGTATTACATTTAGGGGGCACACTGTGTGTAGCAGTATTACATTCAGGAGGCACACTGTGTGTAGCAGTATTACATTCATGAGGCACACTGTGTGTAGCAGTATTACATTCAGGAGGCACACTGTGTGTAGCAGTATTACATTTAGGGGGCACACTGTGTGTAGCAGTATTACATTCAGGAGGCACACACTGTGTAGCAGTATTATATTCAGGAGGCACACTGTGTGTAGCAGTATTATATTCAGGAGGCACCCTGTGTGTAGCAGTATTACATTCATGAGGCACACTGTGTGTAGCAGTATTATATTCAGGAGGCACACTGTGTGTAGCAGTATTACATTTAGGGGGCACACTGTGTGTAGCAGTATTACATTCATGAGGCACACTGTGTGTAGCAGTATTACATTCATGAGGCACACTGTGTGTAGCAGTATTATATTCAGGAGGCACAGTGTGTGTAGCAGTATTACATTCATGAGGCACACTGTGTGTAGCAGTATTACATTTAGGGGGCACACTGTGTGTAGCAGTATTACATTCATGAGGCACACTGTGTGTAGCAGTATTACATTCATGAGGCACACTGTGTGTAGCAGTATTATATTCAGGAGGCACAGTGTGTGTAGCAGTATTACATTCATGAGGCACACTGTGTGTAGCAGTATTACATTTAGGGGGCACACTGTGTGTAGCAGTATTACATTCATGAGGCACACTGTGTGTAGCAGTATTACATTCATGAGGCACACTGTGTAGCAGTATTATATTCAGGAGGCACACTGTGTGTAGCAGTATTACATTCATGAGGCACACTGTGTGTAGCAGTATTATATTCAGGAGGCACACTGTGTGTAGCAGTATTACATTTAGGGGGCACACTGTGTGTAGCAGTATTACATTCAGGAGGCACACTGTGTGTAGCAGTATTACATTCAGGAGGCACACTGTGTGTAGCAGTATTACATTCAGGAGGCACACTGTGTGTAGCAGTATTATATTCAGGAGGCACACTGTGTGTAGCAGTATTATATTCAGGAGGCACACTGTGTGTAGCAGTATTACATTCAGGGGGCACACTGTGTGTAGCAGTATTACATTCAGGGGGCACACTGTGTGTAGCAGTATTACATTCATGAGGCACACTGTGTGTAGCAGTATTATATTCAGGAGGCACAGTGTGTGTAGCAGTATTACATTCAGGGGGCACAGTGTGTGTAGCAGTATTATATTCAGGGGGCACACTGTGTGTAGCAGTATTATATTCAGGAGGCACACTGTGTGTAGCAGTATTACATTCATGAGGCACACTGTGTGTAGCAGTATTACATTCAGGAGGCACAGTGTGTGTAGCAGTATTACATTCAGGGGGCACACTGTTTGACACTCAGTGTAGGGATCTATTGCAAAAGCAAGAAGCCAAGATCGGCAGCAAGCTCTGCAGAAATGAGCGTAGTCCAGAGAAGAGGTGATATGTGGTACTAATCTAGTTTGAGAAACTACTCGCATCATACCTTACCATTGTTTGGTTGGTAGAAACGTATGTAGAATGGTTAACTTGACTTGTGCTTTTTTACTGGATGAAATAAGGTGTAAAACAATACAGGCAAGGCACTGAGATGGCTTCTCCAGTCTCCTCCCTGGCAGAAGAAGGTTTTCGTGCTCAGCTAGCTGTCCCTCTCTCAGAAGGCTGGCTCCCTGGTCACAAGGATGGTGACCCAAGATCTTTGGCTCAGGATCTACATGTCAGCCTCTTCTTCTTGTCACTCATGCAGTCTGGCAGAGTCTCTTCTACTAAATACTGGTCCCTGTTTGCAGACAACTAGAGGCTAAGACTACTCTCCTTATATCAGTTTCAAGGTGAACGAAGACCTTCTAGTGGGAAGGGGTGGAGTGGAGAAGAGCAGCCTAAATGGAAACGGTGTTGCCATTTCAGTCTGCCAGAGACTTGTATAGAATTTTAATACAAGTTTACAGTTAAGCAGCTTTTCCAGACACAAACAAGTCTTCAGACATAAACAACAGAGGTAAACCAGAAAGGGTCAGTGTACCTGGTCTTTTACCTGCAAAACTTTGCATAGTCCCTTATGGAGCACACAACAGCAGAAATCAAAGTGAAGGTTCACCCTTTAAAGTGCAATAAAGTAGGGCGTTGATAGCTTTCCATAGTAGCAATAGAGCAAATGTCCACAAACGCCCATAGTCCAAAGTGCCCTTGCTTTGGGGCACTACATATTTATGTACTATGCTTAGTTCCAATATTGTACTTACATAGTGATCTGGTACTGTATTTATGTGTTAAGAGTATGGACTGCTCCATACTCTCAAAACCTTTAATCTGGCCCTGTGGCCCTGTCTGCAGGTTTTGCTAAAATAAGCTTGCTGGAATGTATAAAGCTCATTTACATGGCCTCATGTTTGAACCGATTATCTGGAATGAGCGTTCCTATGAACATTCGTTCCTGATAATCTTCTTGTGTAAAGGTACCGCATGTCACCTGTTGAACAAGCGAAACTCTCGTTCATCAGGTGAAATGATCTCAGGTGTGGCCACCTCAAACATTGTTCATGAACAGCAGATTGTGCTAAGGGTCCATTCACACTTCCGTATGTGTTTTGCAGATCCGCAAAACACGGACACCAGTAATGTGCGTTCTGCATTTTGCAGACCGCAAATTGCCGGCACTCTCATAGAAAATGCCTTTTCGTATCGCAATTGCGGACAAGAATAGGACATGTTGAAAGAATATAGTGGCTCACTCTCTAAGTTGCAGAGGACAGGTGCTCTTGCTCATTAGTGGTTTCACCCAATCAAAGAATAATGTAATATACGTTTTCCAAATAGCAGGCACTCACCATCTGGTTATATTGAGTAATCAATGGTTGATGTAAACATAATATCATTTATTGTCAAAAAGTAATAAAATTAGTTTAAAAAACAATACTGAAATGAAATTTCTACAAAAAAACAATATAAAAAAATACAATTGACAATGGTTAGTACCATTAATATGGTAGCAGCAGTTGTTAATAGCAGCAATATTTGTAACAACAGTTATTAGCAGCAGCAATATTGGAACATTATTAGAGCAGCAGTTGTTGATAGCAGCAGTTGTCGTTAATAGCAGCAGTTGTCAGCGACAGTGGTTGTCAATAGCAATAGCCATCGATAATAGTGACTGTAAGTGGTAGCGATTATCAGCTATGATGTTAAACAACAGTAGTAGTAGTCCATAAATGGTCAATAATAGTCACCACCAATTGCAGGATTCAGTTATCCCTGCCACCAACAATTTAAATACAAGGATAATCGTGGTTATAGTAGCCGTGGTGTTTGGTGGTAATAAAGACTTGTAGCAGCATCTGTTTTGGCACAGTTCAATAGTATAGAGTTCAGTCTATTTAATTTAGCTCTTGATACTTGCCAGGAATTTGTTTTAAAGCAACCGTGTTGGGTACATTAGTGAGGAGCATTTATGTATTTAATACTCAGTTTTCGTTGTTTTGTAGAGTTACACTGGTTAGGGTGGTGTCCCACTCGATGTACAGTGTACTCACCCCCCTTAATCATGGTGCCTGAGTAGTCGCTCCTGTTTAGTATCCACCTGTGCACTTGTTCCTGCCGCGGCTCACATGACAATTGTGGTTCTTGCTTTGAAATCCCGCGGGATTAAAAAGGCTGCTGTAATATTCGTTGACAGCAAAAATTCAACTAACAATCGCTGTTGGTTATATCACCTGCCAGTAATGTCCGAAAGCTTTTGATTGCTTTTTTGCAATATTTGTGTGGGTATTACGGAATGTCTGCTAAACGTGTTTCGAGGTTCAAACCTCTTCCTCAGTAGCCATATCTGAAACCCACCAAAATCAGTCCTTATATAGCTTCTTGTCTGTTGTTTGGAAAACCTGCAGGCTGGAGGAATGGCTGATACCAGAGAGAACAAGAGCTCGTAATATAGAGCAATTAAAAATCATATGTACCCCAAAATAGTACCTATAAAACTGGTCCCTTATCCCCTAGTTTCCAAAATGGGGTCACTTTTTGGGAGTTTCTATTGTAAGGGTGCATCGGGGGGCTTCAAATGGGACATGGCATCTAAAAACCAGTTCAGCAACATCTGCCCTCCAAAAATCATACAGCGCTCCTTTTCTTCTGCGCCCTGCCGTGTGCCCTTACATCAGTAAACCGCAGAATCAGGGTAATAAATATTGTGTTTTGTTTTGCTGTTAACCCTCAATGTGTTAAAGATTTTTTTTTATTAAAATGGAAAATCTGTCAAAAAAGTGAAATTTAGAAATGTCATCTCCATTTTCCTTTAATTCTTGTGGAACACCTAAAGGGTTAATAACGTTTTTAAAATAAGTTTTGAGTAACTTGAGGGGTGTAGTTTCTACAATGGGGTAATTTATGGGGGGGTTTCCACTATGCAAGCCCCACAAAGTGACTTCAGACCTGAACTGGTCCTTAAAAAGTGGGTTTTGGAATTTTCTTAAAAATTTTGAGAATTGCTTCTAAAATTCTAAGCCTTCTAACGTCCTAAAAAAATAAAATGACATTTACTAAATGATGCCAACATAAAGTAGACATATGGGAATGTTAAATAATAAATATTTTATGAGGTATCACTTTCTGTTTAAAAAGCAGAGAAATTTAAATTTTGAAAATTGCTAATTTTTCTAAGTCTTTGGTAAATTTAGGATTATTTTATAAATAAAGGTGAAATATATAGACTCAAATTTATTACTGTCATGAAGTACAATTTGTCATGAGAAAACAGTCTCAGAATGGCTTGCTTAAATAAAAGCGGTCCAAAGTTATTACCACATAAAATGACAAAGTCAATAAACAGATTAAAACCCAGATCACCATACGATCCTACTGCACGGAACAGACCAGACAAGTCCTTGGTGCAAACACAGAAAAGAAGTTCCAGCATCCAGGGTTGTTGTATATGTTGCCGTTATCTTTATTTGTCTTCGGTTAAAATACAGCTATACAGACATCAACTCCCTCCACCGCCTGGTTAACATGTTTCGAACTTAGCAGTTCTTACTCATAACTAGTGTTGAGCGAACTTGTGTTTTTAAGTTCGGCGTCTAAAGTTCGGGATCAGGTTATCGAAGAATCGCATTATGGATTCCGCTACCACGGACCATAACTTGGTCTGGGGTAGCGGAATCCATAACGCGATTCTTCGATAACCTGATCCCGAACTTTAGACGCCGAACTTAAAACACAAGTTCGCTCAACACTACTCATAACCTGATGTGTTGTCCGGTTAGGGGGGTGAAATAGTCACCATCCCCCACTGAGAGGGAAAGGGGAGGAACTGCACACCATAGACCACTTGTCATGTTCAAATTCACCAAGCTTCACCCACATTTAAATGTTGAATACTAAAATGCATTTCACCAAAACATGCGTGCAGCAGAATCCATCAAAATATCCCAGAGAGAGGAATATATACCTGCTGACACATAAGGAACAGCAGCTCCCCTAGTCAAGCATACCGCATCCAAAAACTGCATGGTGTGAACAGACACCCTACACCATTATACAAAAATAGTTAAAACATTTTAAAATGTATAATAATGTAGTAATGTAATAATAATGAGTTATAGGTTAATGGTAGCCAGTCCAAGTGGTCAAAATAGCTTTGCTTCGTGATCCTTCACTTATACATGATGAATTTGTGGATCAAAAAAATAATTATTATATTTAAAGAAATAAAATAAAAATTACTGAGGAAATACTGCACCTGCCTCAACTCATGTCACTATTATTACATTTATAGACCTAATGTTGATATAAATACATAAGTTCCTTTTTTAAATTAAGTCCCATTGGAACCCGGGTGTTTAGTTTCAGGATCCAATATGCCTCACGTAGGAGGATTTTATGCTTGTAATCACCACCTCAAGGTGACATGGACACTTTTTCAAAAGCATAGGTACGGAAACTATCCATCCTCCTATTGTGCTTATTAATAAAATGATTAGCCGCATTAGAAACACCCGTAGCATGGGGGATGGTAATATAATTCAAATGCTCACGAAGTCTAGCTTTATATTTCCTGCTCGTACTGCCAACATACATAATATCACAAGTGATGCATTTGATTACATAAACCACACCCTCCGTATTACAGTTAATGTAACTTTTTTATTTTAAAAATAGTTTTTATTGGTTTTAACGATGTGACATTTTTAAAACATTTGAGAACATGTGCAACATATCAAGACTACAGTCTCTGAAGATAATTAGTAGTAATACAAGTGTACAGTAGTGTCTGAAGTCAATGATGGTAGAAATGGACAACCTTTGATGTAATGTTCTTAGTGCACTCTTGAAGCACAATGGAACAAAGGTAACATAAATACGGACAGGGCACGGGGATGGGGTAGAATAGGGGGAAAGAGGGGGGTAGTAGTTGCTGCATCTTGTTACCATTAACAATTAAGCTATATGACCTTCATAAACAGATAGTAACTATATAGTATATAATACACATACAAGGTAAGTACGATTTTTTTATCGATGTTGACTTAGAGTGATTTAAAACCACAAAATTTCTGCCAAGGCTGCAAATTGCTGCAAATTTTTTCAGAGTACGTTTTTCCCAATGTGCTAACTGTTCCAACCGCCTCTGTTTATCCAGTGTTGGATTGTAGGGGGATTTGCCTGTTTCCATGAGGCTGCTATTAGCTGTAGCCAGTAGCGCGTGGCAAAGCATTTGAGTGTGTTTAGGGCCATTGAAACCATGGAAAAGACCAAATAGACATATTTTTGGAGATACTGGGATAGTCATTTTGCAGAGGTTAGACAGCAGGGTACATATTTCTTTCCAGTAAGCCGTGATATTTGGACAGGTCCACCAAATATGACCATATGTGCCAGTAGCACTGTTACACCTCCAGCATAAAGGGCTTACGTCGGGAAACATTTGGTGAAGACGCGACGGCGTGTAATACCATTGTGTTAGTAATTTATAGCAGTTTTCCTGTAGCTTAACACACCCGGACACCCTGGTGAAGTTTGATAGCACCAAATTCAGTTCCTGTTCTGAGAACTGCATATTCAGTTCCCCTTCCCACAAGGAGATAAAAGGATATTTTTGGGGGACCAAGTGGCTGAGTATGGCCTTGTATATTTTGGATATCTTTTTTTTGGGGTCTTTTAATTTGTAGAGCTAGAGTCTCAAATACCGATAGCTCTGTGGGATTGGAAAGAATTACTGGTTGTTTTTTAATAAATTGTAGAATGTGGCCCAGTTGAAAGGTGGAGAGGGGTTTTACAAGTGGATTATCTTTTAAGCTTTGATATGAGGGGATGTCATCTTCTGAGAGTAGTGATAGAAGGGGGTTTTGTCAGTAATTTTGCAGTGTCAGTTAGCGTCGCCCAGAAATTTGGGGATGATGCGCAAAGTGCGTCACGGATTTGCATAACAAGTAAGGGGTTAGGGGCTAAATTAGATAGGCACTTAGAGTCGATCCAGATCTTTATCGCATATTGGGTTAAAACGCTACTTGTTCGCAGCATTATACGGGCTGTGGGGCGATCTAGGAATAGAAGAGAGCGCAGTGGGATATTTGAAATGTCGTTTTCCATAGAAATGGCGATTCGACCTGTCGGAGAGCCAACCAATCCAAGCACCTGGAGCAGATGATTGCTTTGTGGTAAGTATATAAATCCGGGATTCCCAGACCACCCCTTTTAGGTTGTTGGATTAAGTACTTATGAGGTACCTTGCTGACTCCCCATAAGTAACGAGAATATGCCCTGTAGACATTTGAAGAATGTTATTGGGATAGGGATTGGTAGGGATTGCAAATAATATAGCACTTTGGGGAGCAAAATCATTTTAATGAGAGTCTTCCTACCAAACCAGGAAACGAAGGGGATTTCTCAGGATTTTAGCATATCCTCCAGAGTCTTCTGCAGCCTTTTTTTACGGACCCATTGACTTGAATGGGTCCGTGAACCGTTGGCCGTGAAAAAAATAGGACAGGTCCTATTTTTTTCACGGCTAGGAAACACGGATCACGGATGCGGCTGCCAAACGGTGCAGTTTCCGATTTTTCCACGGACCCATTGAAAGTAAATGGAACCGCAGAAAAACACATTAAACGGGTGCACACAACGGTCGTGTGCAGGAGGCCTAAGGTTGCAATCTGTGATGTGAGATCCTGAATTTTTGCTTGTCTTTGTTTTTTTTACATACGCTCCCAATGCTATAAGGTGACCTCTCATAACAGATTTATGGGCATCCCAAAGCACTGAATAGGAGATGTCAGGGGATTCATTTAAAGAAATTCCTCCAATTGATCAGCTAGTTTAGTAGTATGGGATCCACCTATCAGAGTATCATTAAGACACCATCTAAACTCTGATTTCTGCATTGCAGGGATTACAGGAGACAGGCGCAAGCGTCTACTAGGCCCTGAGATGAAAGAGCATTTTTGATCCTGCGCAGGGATGATAAAGGCAGAAGACCCAGTCAATCTAGACCTGGGACCAAAGCAACATTTAAATCACCTCCTAGCATGATTGTCCCTTCGGCAAAATTGCCAATTTTTTTTATGGCTTGATTGAGCCATGGCACTTGTGCAGTATTAAGCCTCGTGCACACGGACCATGTGATACCCGCCTGGATTTCTTGATCTATACCAGTGTATTACTGTACTGCGGCGGCAGCAGGAAGCGCACAGCGTCATAGCAACCAGTGACGCTGTGCGCTCCTGCACTCAGAAGAAATCCAGGCCGGTATATTTCACAGACGTGTGTATGAGGCTTTAGGAGAATATACGTTTCCAAAGGTGAACAAATAAGGGCCTATAGTACCGTCAACCACAGTCGCGTGATGAACAAAGGGGGTCTTCCTATGGAAGGCTATACTGACCCCTTTCGTTGCAGTACTGGGTGAAGGGCTATGGAACCACTGGTTATATAGTTGGTGAGACATCTTTGAAATGTGGTTAACGCGGAAGTGAGACTTCTGTATCCAAGCTACATCCACTCTCTTTTTGTGCAAAAAGTGACAAACCTGGCTCCTTTTTCCTGGGGCGTTGAGCCCTCTAACATTAAAAGTACATACCTGCAGATTAGCCATTTCCAACAACATAGTAATACCCGGTCTTAAATTCAGGTCTGTAACTACACTTGAGATGCAGCGTCCTGGAGTGTGGGAAGGGAAAACTAGGAAAGAGGAAGAGGGGATACATAACACAACAGTTTAAAGCAAAACAGTACAAAAAGGAACCAGTGCGTGCAAAAAGCAGACCTGGTTCGTATGACATTTAAACCTAAGAGGCCGTCCATACAAGGAGGCCCAAAGCTAAAGCGGGCAATCAGAAATGGGCAGTATAATTTTACATTGTGGTGTTCCAGTTGGGTGGAGCAGGAGGGATGTATATGCATCATTATTACCTCAGGTCCACTGCCTCTCCAACAACTGAGAAGTCCCATACAAGACAAGGGATTGGTAACGTGATATTGTCATCAATTAAATATAATAAGTGAAAAACAAAAAAGTAGGGGACAAATGGAGGGAAGGATGAGCAGAGGAGGGAGGAGGGGAGAGGGGAAAAAAACGTTATAGTGAAGGCTCATAAAAGAGATAAACTAGTCACTCTGTGGTGAGTGGAGTGTATGGTTATTCATTTTTTTCTTAAGTCTCTCCTTGATGCTTGAGGTCCAGATGACTTTTTAGGTCTCTGCGGCATGGCTGGGACTACTTGCCATGGATCCATCTCCGGTAGAGGGTGAAGGGAAGCAACATTTTGTGCAGGGCACCAATCTGGGATGTCAAGACTTGGAATGCCTAGTGCTCCATAGACTTTCTCAAGATCAGCATGCACCCAAATGACTATCTTGCGATTTGGCGTGTTGACCAGGAGGCCAAAGGGGTGTAACCATCTATACACCATCTGGCGATTCTGCAATATCTCTAATAGTGGTTTTAAATGCAGCCTTTTCTTCAGGGGCATGAGAGAGAGGTCTCGGAAGACAGAAATTGCCGATCCCTCAATCTCTAATGCTCTATTTGATCTGGCCGCAGCCATTTTTTGCTCATTAGCCAGAAAGTTTGTCATGCGGCAAATCACATCCCTGGGGGGCTCCTGTGGTTTGGGCATAGGTCGGAGGGCGCGATGCACTCTGTCCATGTTAAGGGATTCTGCTGTGTCGGTTGAGACCAGGCTTGCAAAGAATTGCGTGATCGTATTGCGCAACACATCCGGGCCTACAGACTCAGGGACCCCTTTTATTCTTATGTTATTGCGCCTCCCCCTGTTATCTTGTTCTTCGATCAAAGAATATAGATAGTTAATATGGGCCTGAGCATTGTCCAAATTATGCGATATTTGCTCACCCATTTCAGTATTGGAAGTTTGAGCGGCTTCCAGCGCCTCGACCCAGGAGCCCAGTTGCCTCATGTTTTGTTTTGTTTCTTTTAGATCTTGTCTTAATGGTTCCAGAGCGGCATTGAGCAGCTCTTTCATAAACTCTCTGGAGACAGGTAGGTCGCTAGCTGAGGCTTCTTGTTCGCTGTCTCTGTCCCCTTCTGAGTCAGGGTCGTCTCTCGCCATCATAGTTGCGCGCCTCACCAGCGTCATCTTGGGTTCACCTCTAGCGTCTGTTTTCCTGATGAATCTGTCCATGTCGCTCTGGCTGGAGGACAGTTTCGATCTTCCTGGTGTTTCTCTCCCCTTTTCCTTGGTGAGTTTGCCCATAATTGCTGATGAAGAAGCTTAAGTTAGCCCGCTCTAGCTAGGCCTGCAGCGGAGCTCACGCAGCAGCGTGCATCTGGCTCGGCTGCTAGACTCCTCCCCCTCTAATATAACTTTTAATAGAAAAACTTTCTGTGTGCATAGCATTATCAAAAACCTTAGTTGGTTGAGCAAAGTTACATGTCCCACATCTGGTGAAACCTTGGTATTTTATCCAGGTATTTGACCTAGGGGTGTGGGTGCAGGAAAAAATTGAGGGGGATAACCTATTTGCTAGCGTGCTCGGTCTCCTAGATACAATCCTGCATTCATTCCTGAGTATATCATTTAAAATACTGTCCTCATATAGAATCGGGAGACATTTATGTACCACTCGTTCTATTTGGGGGAACTGTTTACTATAAGTACAAGTGTGGGTTTCTCCATATTCCCTGTTTCCATTGTGACTGGTACTTTCCCTTTCGGTTTAAAACCAACTAAGGTTTTTGATAATGCTATCCACACAGAAAGTTTTTCTATTAAAATTTATATTAACTGTAATACGGAGGGGGTGGTTTATGTAATCAAATGCATCACTTGTGATATTATGTATGTTGGCAGTACGAGCAGGAAATTTTAAAGTTAGACTTCGTGAGCATTTGAATTATATTACCTACCCCCATGCTACGGGTGTTTTTAATGCGACTAATCGTTTTATTAATAAGCACAATAGGAGGACGGATAGTTTCCGTACCATTACTTCTAAAAAAGTGTCCATGCCCCCTAGAGGTGGTGATTACAAGCATAAAATCCTCCTACGTGAGGCATATTGGATCCTGAAACTAAACACCCGGTTTTCTATGGGACTTAATTTAAAAAAGGAACTTATGTATTTATATGAACATTAGGTCTATAAGTCAATATATGTAATAATAGTGACATGAGTTGAGGTAGGTGCAGTATTTCCTCAGTAATTTTAATTTTTTTTAAATACATTATTATTATTTTTATATCATCATGTATAAAGTGAAGGATGACAAAGCAAAGCTACTTTGACCACTTGGACTGGCTACCATTAACCTATAACTCATTATTATTAATTTTAAGATGTTTTAACTATTTTTGTATAATGGTGTAGGGCAGTAGTGGACAAACTTTTTAGTCAACTGACCCAAATATCAACAAAACCGCGATTGAAATTTCTTTTAAGAGCCAAATTTTTAAAACCTAAAATATATAGGAAGGTACATTGTTTTTAGTTTCAATAAGTGTCCACTGATGATAATCAATATGAAGAAGATAACTAGTGTAGTATGCGCATAAATCCATCAGGGTGACATAAACTTCAGGTGAAAACATAAAAAGACTATCAGCACCCTATTTTTGTGGGGCTTATTAACTAAACTGCAATATCTCCCCTTTCTACCGTTTGATCATTGCATTGTCCGTTGGTGAATTATAATACATCACTGCATTGCCTTTGGAGTCTGCACTTTTTATGTTGACATAAATGATTTCTATGTCTTATGTTTTCTATATTTTTATTGCGTCAACAGTACTAGTGAGGACTATTAGAGTGTGTTTTTACATATTTTTATATGTACTTTCTGTTATTTTGATCTTATTATTTCATTTTATCTTTACCATTTTTTACTTTTATTAAACTTATATGCAGAGCCAGTGCAAGGTGTGCACGCCTATTTTATTACTTTTTCTGTTTAAATGGTCTATAAGCCATGTA